>NW_020799100.1:3179906-3199758 GCF_003259725.1 Athene cunicularia
ACTTCAATCCTTACCAGCTGAAGAGGAGGAAGGGGATTTGGTGTCTAAAATCATGTTCTATCTCAGTCCTATATGGAGATGCTGTTGAAAGTGGCACCTTGTCTGTGGCAGTCTGTGTAGCTGACCATATCCTTCATCTGACTGTGCGTGTGTGTGTGTGTGTGTGATGTTTCATTAATAAGGTGCTCAAGTTTTTACTAGAAAGCCAGACATAGCTATATGCTCCTTAAAACTTTTCAAGGACCTTTTTTGCTCCTCAAACTCTGAAAAGGACAGGGATACTTATTACCCCAATCTTTTACCCTTATGAATTGCTGCAGCTGCATTGCATTTTTATTGTGTTTCTGAAGTTTGAAAACAATATATATATATATTGCAAATCTAAACACCAGTGGATTAGCAAATTTTTTCAAACTGTTCAGCCTCAGCAAGGCTTAGATTTATATTGCTCTGCAAATAGGTGCACACCTTGAAAAGGTCGGTGCATCTGTTTAAGTGTATCGTAAACTTGTTACCCAAGTGAATGCTAAGGAATTTTCGATGGGTGACAAGTAGCTGGGAAAGTTAGAATTTGGGTAGGTATTTAGTCACTTCCCAGCTGGTTAATGAGATTATGCTTATTCTTTGACTGTTTTTATTGGTTCTTTCTTTACTTTTCAATTTAGCAAATATAGTTACAATTCTTTAACTGTGCACGGTGCGATTCAGTGGTTGGTTACTGCTTTGTTAAATGCTTTTAGGCTGGAGTGCAATTTGGCAAGAAAGGAGGAGACTAAAATACTGTATTTTGTGATCCTAATCTCTAAATGTCACACAGATTATATGTGTGTATGCATGTGCACAGGGACCCTCAGAAGGGTTTACTTTACTTTGTTGGTAATATAAAGGTATGTCTAGGAAAAAGATAATGTATTTAGTTAATAACTATCATTTTGCCAAACAGTCTAACAACTATGGTTGCAAATCCAAGATAATCAGAACCAAATACCTGTCACGTTCTATTTTACAGCAGTTTGGAGTAAATCCTTGGCAGCGTAAATTACACTATATCAATATTAATCTGTAAGCAGGCGTTTTGGATCATGTGCGTGTTTTATCAGCTCTGCATAAACCATCATATTGTATCTTTTAATAACCATGCTGTTGTTATTTAAAAGTAATAATCACAATAAAATTAGTGCTCAATTAAATATTATGCTTCTACCACACTATCTTTACTCTGCTACACTAATTTATTTTGCAGACAACTGATAACCACCGTATTACTACTCAAATAATATTTGCATACAATTTGCCTAATTTATAGTGTGGGTAACATCATTAATTTAATAGAAGCTGTTACAACCCAATATGTGGGTGTAGTTCAAATACTATGCACATTATAGGTATTGAGTTTTAATGTTTGCTTAATAACTTACTTTCATTTGACTGTGGTTTTATGTGGATTTAGAGATGTGCATCTGAAAGAAAGGAACTCTTGTGCCTCTGTTTTTCCATAAAATATGAACATATTGCTACTCGTTCTAGAAATTCCATTTCCTTGCTTTCGCACTGTGAAATTTACTAGTTTTAGGTTTTTAGGGTCCATGAGGAAAGAACATTTTTACTTTGACTCTTTCAAAGTGTTTGATATCTACACAACTATATGGCACAGGCGTTCACACGCAGTTACTTATTGCAGAGATCAAGTTGGAATTAGCTGTTAATAATCCAATTATTATATGCAAGTGCACATGTAAATAATATGTAGGTACATGATCTACATGTATACACGTGTATTTTATTGTGCGTGGAAAGATTTCTGTCTCTGGCAAGTTGCGTTGCTTAAGAAGAGTTGAATTCAGCTCATCTATCCATAAATATGTGCATGTGTGTACATGTAATATGTTATACATGCATCGTCTCTACAGACCCAGAAATATGCATGCTTAGCCGTCAAGATTTATTAATTTTTGTCTGTGTATCCAGTATGGTGTGGTTACTTCATAGTATTTACAAGTAAGTATATATAACATGATGTGTGAATTGCTGCCTCTGATTTTGAAACTGTCCTCCTGCCTTCTGTCTGTAAGCTGGCCTTTGTAAAACGTGTTTCACAAGCATTTATAAGGCAATTAGAGACCCTCTTCTGCATTCCTTGCAAACCCAAAACTTCTGCTAATCTGTGCTGCAATCGCCAAGAAGGCAAGCTCAGGCCTACAGCTTCTGTGTGGGTGTTTGTATGTATTATCTCTACACGAAGTACAACAGAAACATAGTTAGCCTGAGAAATAAATATTAAATATTTATAGCTTGAGCAGAGATATTTTTTTTTTTTAATTCCGATGTGTAAAGGTAACACTTTCTGTGCATTGCCATTATATCAGAAAATAACTTCCCAAAAGTTTTGGGCTGATGGGAAAAATACAGTTAATTATTTTCCCCCCTCCAATGGAGGCACAACTTTGTGTCACTTCTTGAAACATATTTTGTCAAGTGTCAAGAGTTACATTGTGCCCTGCCACTGCACATGTTCTGAAATTCTCACCCGGTATTCTGAATGAGTGAGAGTTTTGCCTTGATACAAATGGCAGAATCAGCCCTTTAGTTTCCCATATTAGTAGTATAAGAATGAGGTGTTTCACTGAACCTTCCTCGAGATTGTGGTTGGGAGCGTAGCCGAGGGTTGGTGTGGGTTTTTTTTGTTAACACTTGGGTAAAATGTATAAAATAAGGCCACAAATATCCCAGTGGACGTTTTGCCAGACTTGAAAAGTTGAAGAAACCCCAAAACAATTTAAATGAATCTAAGCTCTGGCCGAGGTGAAAGGGCCAAAGCTAAAGTCTGCTGTGATTCCTGGGTGAATAAGAAACGTTCACCTGGGCTTGCATTTAATATGAGCCATTCTATGAGGGAGAAAGGAAGGAAGATGGATATAATGAAAAGCTTGAATGCCTGTGTGCACCAAGGGGACCACTTGCTGTTAAAAATCAAATTTCATCTTTTAAATCACTTTCCACGCTTGTCTGTGGTAACCAAGTAAATGAAATCGTGAGGTGTCCTGGGACCATGTGGCTAGATTTGAACCTGCTTACGAAGTAAGGTGGTGCCATTAATCAGCAGTTGGGAAACAACAAAACCCAACAAAAAACCAACCACCCCAGAATATATAGCTCCTCGCTAACAAAAACAGAGGCAGAGAGATTCATGGTTTATGTTATATTTATTGTTGTTGGTATTATTATTTTTCTAAGTCCTCCAATCTTTAAAAAAGTGGAAGCCGAGAAAATACTTAGCGAGAAAGTGCATACTGAGATATATAAAATAAAACCTGGCAAAGGGAAGTAAGATCACCATGTAGGAGTATCATTGTAGCTGTGTGGTTGTGATAGGGAAGACTTCTCACTGCAGTGAAACAAGCCTTTTTTTTTTTTTTTTTTTTTTTTTTATATTATGTATCACAAGTAGCCTAATTACAGCAAAACCAGCAAACTGCCAGTTATACAGGAAGAGGCTTAAACTCACTAAACTGTTATATAAATAGAAAGTTCAAAGGTCTGTTTGTGGCTGACAAAGCTGAGAACAGGCCATCTGTGGGCCAGGTTCCTCTCCTGTATGAATGCAAAAACATGCTGCATGCCACAGCAGCCTGTTCTTACAACATAGTCCTCAACCTGGAGGGGGTGATCCTGCTCTCCAGACAAAGGTGAACTGTTTCAGTTCCAGCCTTGGGTATTTCCCCCCCCTTCACCCACCTTCCCCTTTCCCTCTTTGCCTTGTGCTTCTGCGGAAGACCTTGGTTGCTGTTCTTTCACCCGGGTCTATAATAGCTCACTAAACATCTTCTGAACGTGGAAACAGTGTTGTGTTTCTGATGGGAATGTGTGAAATAGAGTAGATCGGCTCTTTGGGAATTAGATTGATTTTTAAATTTTTTAAAAAAATTTTTGGGGGGTGATGGTGAGAGAATTAGTAGAGGAGAAAGTCACATTTTGAATGGATTTGTGTAAGGTTTTTTTTCCCTTCCCTTTCTTCTCCTTAAGAAATATTACAGTTGAATTGCAGTTACTTTTTGGATTTGTATTACAGACATCCCTGAGTAATTATTTGAAAATGTTTCATTTTGAATTTGCTTTGAAAGTGTAAATGGATGGATTGTGTGGCTGGTGGGTGAGTGAGGGGGATTAGATGCTGTCAAAACAAGCAGCTGAGGAAGACCAAAAATAGTCTTGGGCCAAAACCTGTACTTGAAGCACATCCTGATTTAGTAATTCTTCCCTGGCTGATATTGAACTCC
Organism: Athene cunicularia; assembly: GCF_003259725.1. Classification (NCBI taxonomy): domain Eukaryota; kingdom Metazoa; phylum Chordata; class Aves; order Strigiformes; family Strigidae; genus Athene; species Athene cunicularia. Next base: position 3,184,184 of record NW_020799100.1, read on the forward strand.
ATGGAGTGTAAATCTTAAAAGAATTTGGCCGTTTGCAAACATTAAGCTCACATCTATCCTATGAGGCAAAATTACTATCAGTTTAACAGCATTTGAATTGTTTTCCTAATGATTCATTCAAGAATTTAATGACTTTTAAAATATACAAATTGGGACGGAGAGTAGATACTTCAGATACTGTTCAGCTATTCTGAAGCCACGCGGAACTTCAGAGCATTTAAACACTTTGTATGTGACTGCCAATTATATTGTTTGGGATTTTCTTTTTGAGTAAAAGATGGTGTTGTGATGCAGGTTCTTCAGTCAAGAAGAATTTCCCGTTTTGTCTGTCTGACAAGACTGTCACTGCAACCTGGAATTTAATAAAATAATTTAAGGGGAAAATGTGACATTCTGTAAAATATTAAGTAAAAAAAATATACTAAATGATCTCTGAAAAAATGGCTGAACATTGGTGGTCTTTTTGAGCTTCCTAAGACTGAGGCAGCATCCTCCAGCATCATGGAAGTAGTGTTGTGATGGGTTTTGTGTTATGAGGCCCAAATTCTGCTTTTATCTGTGTCAAGCAAAATTACCATCATGTGAGATGGGACAAAATTGGCTCTGAGACTTAGAGAAAGCATGTGGCCCTTAATATATCAGGGTTGATGGGCAGGTACATAGTTTTAAGCACAAAGGCAGTCCTATTCAAACAACTTTGATTTCAAGTAAAGTTTTACTGAACTGGGTTCTTGATCACTCCCAAAATGCTTAACGTGTTTTACTAATGACTAAACCCCAGTTCTCCATGTATTTGGTAATGGAAACTGATGTTATTTTTGACTGTATAGTACACATCCATTTGCCTGAAATCTATCAGCAGTTTTACACAATTGCACAAATAACTGGGCAGCTAGAAAGAATGTAAATATTAAATCTCATTAAAAAAAAAAAAAAAAAAAAAAAAATGAAACCTTTTATACAGTGAACCCATGAAGTATGTGCAATAAGCATCTAAACAGATAGATCCCATCCTGCTGCCCATATTTCGCTGCTGCCTTTAGTTTGAGGTAATGGAATTTCTTTGTGTGGAGAACTTGAAGCACTGGGCTCCTGGATGCTTGTTAAATGTATATAATCAATAAATACCATAAAGTATCCATGTCTTCCTCCAGCTTGGGCCTGAGCCAGTAGCCAGTGATGTGAATTGAGATGCTCCGGTTGACTTCAGAGGGTACTGGGCTTGACCCTGTTTTTAGCCAAAAGGCAGACCATGAAATGTGGAGCAACTCTCTAATGACCAGGATCAGCAAGGCACTTCGCACACACCTAACACTATGCATGTGGAAAAACTCCACAGAGCCCAATTCTGAACATGTCTAATTCAAATTTACTGCCTTTCTTTTGAGAAGAAAGCAAAGAAAAATGGAGAGGAAAGCTTGAATCTTTTCTCTTGGTTGCAGTTAACAGGATGGATTTTATAAAGCCATCAAACATCTATTAACAGTGAAAACTGAAACTGTGCCACAACTCTGGGTTTTGCAATGTTACGAATTCTTTCTTAAGCATTGAAAAAGAAGATAGTAAATCCAGTAATATGTCAAGTTAATATAACCTTCCAGACCACTCATAATATAGTCAGGAAGTCAGACAGGGACTTGAAAAGACAGCTCTTTCATCCTTTTATTGTTACTGAATGGTCTATATTGATACTTTGTAATCAAAATATGTTTAAATTGTTCTAAGAGTTACAATGTTAGAAGGTACCTTACTCCTAACTAGTGGACAACTGTTGTAGAGATAAAAAAAAAAAAAAAAAAAAAAAAAAAAAATAATGAGAGGAAGGATGGCAATGTGCATACCAGGAGCTTTTAAGCTCCATTTTGAATAACTTTTAATGATACAGTTGTTTGACCAAAGATTCTCACAAAAGAGTATGTGATATTCAATCTGCATTTGTGTGTGAAGATTTTGGGGAATGAACTGGAGGGTTTGTTTTCAGAAACTCTGTACTGGAGCCCAGTCCACGGAGACTTGAAAAGAATTTCATATTGCTCCTTAATTTCAAGTAGACTGCTGTTGAGTGCAGTCAGTGTGATGGGTTTACAAGGTTGGGCTCGCAGTGCTGAAAAAATCATATGGAACTAGAAGGCTGAGGTAAAGGAATAAACCAAAACTTCCTGCAGTTAACTTCACAGCTGATATAAACTACTTTATCATAAAGAGACTGTTTTTCAACTCTTACATAGCAGATCCACACCATAAATTATTATGACTTTTAAACAAAGGTCTAGTCAGTAGTTTCTTCTTCTGTAAAATTTTATATCTAGTTTTAATGACGTTATGAATGTGTTCAAGTCAAGCCACTGAGAGAACTCTTACTTGTGGGATTTTTTTCTTTATGTGACCTCAGCAGTTAATCTGTGTCTTTTCACTGGAGATTATCGATGAGTCCTTATTCCAGGTGATCTGAGGTGGTGAGGTTTCAGAAGAGATAGAGATGATACCACAACTGGAAGCTGATTTTCACTGTAGGTGACACAGAGAACGGGGAATGCCATTCACTATGTTCAGCGTGTAAGTCTTGTTTAGTGAGAAGCTGTAGTCAGCAATTCAGATTCCTGACTCAAATTCTGCATGGTGCTACCAGTTATAGTAAGACACAAATAGCCCACTCATAATTATATGGTTTTATAGGGGTGGGGTATTAACAACTGGCAAAGAAGAAAACGAGATAGAGCACCAAGTTAAAAATCACTCAGTTGTTCCTTTGACAAGATTTATAATAGCTATTTTTGTATTGCTGTGGGTGTACATGGTGTTGTGGAATAAGTAAATTCTGTAGCTCTACATTGCTTTCAGTGCCTGGGGCTCAAACCTGCAGATGTCTTACTACTGAGACTGGTGCTTTTACCTCATGGCACTTTGCATGGACTATTGTCAGGGTTCAACTGTAATTTAGAAGTTTTCTTCTTGGTCATTCAAGTCTAGGCCCTTATGATGGGTGATTGTGTCTGTGTCCTACAAAGTAGATAGATACCTAAAAGTAAGACTGGGTAGAAAACAGAGCAGTATTCGGTGGCTTGCGATCTTTGCTGAGAAGGTGGCTTCACAGTGGAATGCTCTTAATTTAAAATATTTTTAGGTCTGAGGGTAACAATCCATTATGTAGGTCTACTTGTTCTTTTTTCATCCTTTATTGTACCACTGGTTTAGGTCAAGATTTCACTCGTGAGGGGAAAAAAGCAAACAACTGTCAGTAGAGGAAGCAAATCCAAAGCTTTAAATATAAAATCAGCAAATACAAAATGTCATTAAAGCTGCCAGTTTCCATATATTTCAGTCTTATGTCGTGAGGGAAACTAGGATCCTGCAGCAATACGGTGTTTAGGTGAGTCTGTTTCTATGCTGCTGTCAGTAGCCATGCTTGTATTTGAGAATGTAGTATTCCAGACTTGGAAAAAATATATGCCCGTTGATTATGGACCTCATTGCATAGAGGCCAGTATGTGAGATGATTTCAGGGGACTTAATTTCAGAAGGTTGCAGACTTTTTAAGTCCCTGTCCTGAACTCTCAGGTGAGACACCCATAGCTTGGGGTAGCCAATTCTTGTACAAAAACTTTGGGCTGTTCTTTCGAATGTGGGGCTGATTTTTCTTCGTTTCTTTTCTGTAGAACAATGGAATGACATTCTTCCTGGTGTTTCCTATGAAGAATAATGATGAGGAATTATCTTCTCTGTCTACAAGTGTTTAAAAACTCATTAGTTAGGGTCCCTGAAAGAATTCCAATACAAGTCAGTGGGTGTGGTGAAGCTGATTGTAATGGGAAGCGGACTGGGCCCTGGGGCTGGTGGTCAGCAGGGAGGCAGAGCTGTAAAGAATACTGTGCATATGCTATAGTAAGCATTTTCATAGATCTCCTCTGTGGGAGAGGACAATGGCTTTGGAGCTCATATTTACTGAAAAAGCAGCCCTTTGATTTTCATGGCTTTATGCTTCGTTGCACACTGGAAAGCCCATTTGTCTTCACCAAGCCTTTGAAGAGGGATAGGTGAAGGGATTGAGGCATTGGCCAATGGCTGAGAGTAACGGTTGCTTGGAGAAGGAGCTAAGTTGCCTTGCTTTTTTTTTTTTGGTAATACTTGGCAGAGTTGTTGTCATCCTTTTTAGGCTTGCTAAATAAAGGTGAATATATATTTAGGAACAGAACGTGGAATCTCTTACTGGCTCTGCCACTAGCTGCTTTACTGCCTTTGGAAAGTCGCTTTGTGTCTGTCAAAGTGGGGTAATGATATTTACATCTTTGGTAATTTGCCTTTCTTTTTGTTCAGGTGGAAAGCATGAGAGAGAAGGGCCAGCTGTGTGGTTACATTTATCTGGGGTTTCTGCTTACTTTTTAATCTTCCTGGGAACTGTTCATTGCTGGGAACTGTTTCTGACATTTTCTCTACTCTGAACTTCACTCTAGCTGTACAGTCCTTCGCTAGCTTGCTTGTACTGCATTCCCCCAAGAAGAGCAAACAGTGTTGATGCAGATTGTCTGTGGCATAGCTCATGCATTGAGATCCTGTGTTGGATGCAACTTTTGTGCTGATGATACCAGACACATGTTTAGAAAAATGGGGTGACATTTCTGGCCACAGACCTTTAAAGCAATGTTGATTTATGTCTCTCTGCTTTACCTCCTTTTGTAAAGTGAGAAGAATAACATCTCAGAATTTTACTGGTAGACCGAGGCATTTTGCAGAGAAATCATTGTCATTACCCCTTCTCATGCCCAGGGGAATGGAAGGAGGATCAAAGTGACTTGCAGAAGGACTCAGCGTTGGTCAGGACTGCTGTCAGCTGAGTTCCACTTCACTGCTTGCCCACTCTGATGGGTATATTTTCCTATTCTGCAGGGGTGTGATGAGGTTAAGTCCCTTAATGTTTATGAATGTTTATGGTGATAGAGCAAGACAGGATCCTAGGCAGATATATTAGTAGGGGAAAGGCAAGCCCGTTAAGAGATATGGTAGGATTTGGGCAGAGCATATCTGCAAGGAAAGGTAATCAAAGCAGAGAAGCTCTTCTAAAGGGCAGCATTTATTTATGGTGTGCATATTTGATATAATTTACCATGCTCTCAGCTGGACAGTGAAGGCCATGGACCTTTCAGAGACAGAACAATCTTGTTACTCCAGAAGACTTGTCATTTCCCGGGTCTTATAGCAAAGCTTTGTATATGCAGCTGTAGCTTAAGTAAACGTCATGTCTTGGATGCTTCACCGAATACTTCATCCACACTTTTTCAGAAGCGTTGTTGCTCTTTTAGCCAGCTGCCTTTGTTTCTAGTAGACTGCTGCTTTGTTGGTTAACCCTGGGCATGAGTTTTCTTCACATATGTTATTGGACTGAACATATTTTCTATTTATACCACTTGGGGATACAAATTACTGTGTTGCGTTTAGCAAGCACTGGGAAGAGTACATCTTTGTGATGTAAAAAATAAATACAGAGTCAAAATTTTATTTGAAGGTCCTTTCTTTCCAGGTTCAAGGGAAAACAGGCAGCAAGAACAATTGATGGTCTTTGTGTCCCAGAAAAGCAGGAGGTATTTGCACATATGTATTTTAATACATTGGTGAAATATGTTTCTGAAATTAACAATGGACTTTTGAAGAATGGAATGGATTTTGATGAAATCCTGTGTATCGTTTTAAGGCAATTAGGGAGACTATTAGTAGCATACATACTTAGAAGTATTGTCTCTGTGGCTTTGATAGTTGTCTATTGGCCAGTAAATATGTACTAGAGGACTCAGCCGAAGGCCACTGCAGCCAGTTGAAGTTTTTAATTGATTTAGTAAACTCTAAAACATACTTAGCCAGAGCTTCCTTTGCTTTCTTTCTCAGTTTCTGGAGAAGTTGACCTTTACCTACTCTGTGGTAGAGCTCCAGAAACATTATGCAAGCTATTGCAATATTTTTGTTACTGCTCAGTCTTTCCTTCTCTCTTTAAAGAGCCCTTGCCCAAACTGACTGTTCTTTAATGTGCACATGGAGGGATCATAGATAAGGGAACATAAATAAAGAGGGTTTTGGAAAGCACCTGTGTGCTCATTCAGAATTGTACAGCCCCATCAGCAGGACATTGAGCATGTCTGGATCGTAGTCCATGACTAGGTGTTACCCTTATCAGGGTAATAAATAATACACTTTCCTGTCACTTCACTTTGCCTGGTTCTTTCCCCATTACCAAAGACAAGCTGTTGTGTGAGAATTTTTCCTGGTTGTAGACTGCTCGTGAATCTTTCAGTACGTGACGTGCAGACATCTAACAAACATGACTAGAAACTGCGTAAAATACACAGACATAACACAGAAGTCATATGTTTGAAAACACATTAGAGCTCCGCAAATAACCCGATATCTAGAAGGCTTTTTTTTTTTTTCTTCTGCCATATATCCATAACCAAGAGTACTCTGCTAGCTGCATTTCAACCACATCAGGGTTATTTTAAATTTTGTAATGATTCTCGCTTGTGTAAACTCACACAATTTGCCTGCAAATTCAACTTCAATGATAAAAGGTCTCATCAAAAAAATGAGGCAGGCTAGAATGTTTGGTTAAGATTTAATATCTTTCTAACTAATTATAACGCAGTGTCAATATATGCTCTAATATCTGTGAAAAGAAAAGGAACATAAATGATACAGTTCCATTGTAGCAGGTCTTTTGTAAACAATTAACGGTTAGGTGGATGTCTGAAGCAAGGGCAAGAGAATTGATAAACCTATTCCAAAGGGCTTGAAAAGTTGAAGTGAATTCTAAATGTAGATTAGGAGCAAATGATGACAACCAAGGCAGCATTACCTCAGTTGATTAATTTATAAGGATACTGGTCAATGATTTTTAACCAACAGCTATGCATAGTAGAATCCTAATGGGATCTGTCTGTTAAGATTACATAAAGTAGAGCATTTGATTTATTTCATAGCGTTCCAATGCTCCACTTTAACTTCATACAAATAATGCATTAGTCACACTGGATAAAATGGTGTATTGAATAAAGTTGTGATTTTGTCTGCTTCTTATAGTCTGATTTTTATAAAGGATTAAATCTGCTTTAGTAGTTTATTCATATCATAAAAGAGATTGTCGGTTGAATGAAATCTTTACATCTGCCACTTTCTGTCTCATTAGAAAAGACAGTAACATAAAGTTCCTCATTTCCTCCCAGTCTGTTGTATCCCCTGGTGTGTCTGAGTGTGTATATCTTCTGTACATGTTTGTATATTATAATGTCAGTGTGTTTTCGAAGTTGTGGTTAAGACTGTGTCACAGCTTGGGGGAGGGTGCGTAATGGGGAGGGGGTGGGGATATAAAAACGTTCTGGCAAAAAAAATACCCAGCCAGGAACAAATGAGGGATGGGGTGACTGTCAAAAATCTGAAAATGATGGCTTTTAGTGGCATGGCCGTGTGTGCATGCATTGCCAGGTTCAGCGAGGTATATAAGTACATGCAGCACTTTGCTGTGAGTGTGCCTGCGTCGGTGGACGCCAGCGCATGCTTAATGATGGGCACGTGTTGACTTATGGCTGGTTTCAGAGGACGTGAAGGTTGGGCTTCTGAACTTAAATGTGAATTGTCAGTTGTGATCAAACTGACCAACTGCCATTCATCTGTCATGATTCTAGTGGGTTTTAAAACATTCTTTTAATTCAAGTGCATGGTTGTTGGTTTTATTAAGATAAATATTTAATGCAAAGTTACAAATTTAGGCATTTTTATCCATTGTTGCTGGAATGTTGGCTTATTGTTTGTGTATTTTATTCCTTTTGTTTAAATGTGTGTCATTGACAGGATGCTGCTGTTACAACTGGCAGTTGTTTTCACGTAGACTTTTAAAGTCAGAGCAGCAGATGGTCTTTTCATAGAGGTTTTCTTATTTGTATTTAAGGTTCTTGCCATTTCTATTTAATCCCATTAAGTGTATAGGGCCAGGCTTGGTCTTCTGAACGTGAGGTCCTCTTGGTTTCTGATGTTGAGCGGAGAGGTAGTATCCAGCTCTCTTAGTTGCCTTTTTAGTCAGAAAAGCAGATTCTGAGGGTCTTCATTCTCCCTTCTGAGGACTTGCTGAGGATGAAACTTCTTCATTCACTTTTTCATTTGTTGATACACATTGCAGTTTTACTGGCTCTGGCGTTTCAATCTTGGCTCCTTTTCCCACATACTTCGAATCAGTAGGAGTATTTTGATATAAAATGTGTAGTCAGCCTCTTCTGTAGAGCAGGGAACCGCTTGCAAGCTTCGGTTGCAACGCAGGGGGAGCAGCTGTAGCGCCTGGATGGGCAGGGAGGCTCATGCTGGGCTCTGCCCTTGCAGAGGGCCTTGGGGTGCTAAAGTGTTAATACAGGATTATATGAATTTGACTCCCAGCACAGGATTGGGCCTGCCTCTGACTCCAGCAATTTTCTTGAACAAGGCTTTAAGAATCACATATCATTCATCAGCCTACTTTGTTTTAGGAGGAATGACAATGGGACGTAGCTGTTTGCTCCGCGCTGGCCATTTTCTCTGCAGCAGTGGTGCACTCGCTGACTGAGCCGTGCAGTTACAGCTGAGTCATTTTCTGCTTAAATCGTGTTCATTACCAAAATTGAGGGAAAAAACCCTTGTCACAAAAGTGGTTTTGGTTGTGAGTACATTCCCGTGATGCAGAACGCCCCTCAAAAGGGCAGTAATGTTTGCTGAGGTGGAGATACACCCTATGTTGTAGGTTTTGGGGCCAAATCTGGGGAGTATGCACGGGTTTGTTTGCTGAGGGCAAGTAGTTTCCATTTGGTGTTACTGAATGAACAGTGCCGTCTTTCTCAGCTAAATTTAAGTATCCTCTCTAGCAGGTCTACCTACACAAATGAAGCAGCTCTAATATCTCTGGCCTTGCTTTAAAAATGGGTAGCCTTAAGAAGCAGACACAGCTCCAGTGTGCACTGGTGTGTGGCTCCAGCGGCACTGGGGGAGGTGGGTACTGCAGGTGTCTCGGGAGCCAAGGAGCCTTCCCCAGCCACCCTCCTCCCCAGCAAACCTGGCCCGTTGGAGGGGTCATCCTGGAGCCGCACATGGCTGAGCACCCATCTATCACTGCTATCGGAGAATGTCCGAACCTGGCACCTTCTGTATGCACAACTCTTTAAATGGAAGTATTTGTCAGCTTTCTCACATACGTAGCAGCATAATTTCAGGGGTGAAGGCGTGTGCTGGTTACATACAGTTCTAGTTGCCATTCAGGAATGTGCACTGATACTGGACCCACAGTTTTGTAACATGCTGAGGACTAAAGCAACCTTCCAGCACTCTGTTAACAAATTATCCTGTGAGATGGTTATGGCAGTAAGATGCAGCATAAGTATTTAAATATGAAAGAGCAGTGCCACACTGTTTATTTTCTGTGAGGAGTACTATCTCTGAATAAACAGACAACAGCCTTTTATGGAAGATTTTTGTTGTATTTTATTTGGCAGCTGTTTGTCTTAATAGGAATTCTTCAATAGTATTTATTGTATTTTGTGCTGGTAGGGGGGAGAGCCAAAGCAGAATCTGAGCAGTTTTACTTGCTTTACTAGTGAACAATAAGAAAATATTGCTGTATTAATTACTGTTGTGCTTTATTGGCAAAAATAAAGAGGTCCTATAATATGAAATTGCTAGTATAAGAAAGGCTTTGATTTTCTCATTAGCACAGGATATTTTGCATCTGTTCTGGTTCACGAGTGCATTGTCGGCACTTAAATAATAATAATGACTCAGTAATGAATAAGAATAACAACAAATAGGCATGTGAGTATGCAGGCAGTCAGGCACCCTCCGGTGTTTATCAGTAGGTTGGTTTTGGAGGTCTTGCAAAATGAGCTGTTCCCATATGCCCATTCAGAATTTCTTAGATCATTGCACAGCCTGGAGATTCATTTTGCTGCTGACATGGCTGGGTTATATACAAGCACTTTTTTCATTGTGTGTCAGAAGTAAAGTGTTAAAGTTCTCACTTGAAATGGAAAATGTATGTTTCTTCCACTTAGAAACATTTAAGTCTCCATTTTTCTTCTATTTTTTTTTGCCTGTCTTTTTTTTTTTTTTTTTGTGTGTGTGTGTGTGTGTGAATAGAGTCTTAAGTATCTCATTGTTTTGAATTTGTGAAAATATCAGTGCTCTGGATTGTTCTGCCAGGCTTCCAAGTATGTTCTTCAAAATGTAGCCTGGAAAACCTTCACTGCAGTTCAACTCGGTTTGTATCAAATGGTCCCTGCTTCGATAGTTACTATTACAAAACCAGATAACGTTAGACTAATGTTAGGAGTTTGCCTTGAACACTGAAAAGCCTAGGATTCTAAAATTAAGGTTCAAATTCTGATTTGCCTTTTAGTTTCTAGCACCGTCTCACCTTTTATAATGTCACCTGCCTGTATGATATGCCACGCAGTACAATTTATGGATTTTACTTTTTTCCAGGTCTTGTCTAATGTTAATGTTAAGAACAGTGATAACTGAAGGATAGAACAATATTCCCTTTAAAATTATCTACTGCTTTAACAATATCAAAGAATGTTAACTTTTAGCCTTATTCTCAAAATAATTTGGGCTAATGATGTGGCTTAATGTTTCTGAGTTTAAGAGAAAAGGAAAATGCTTAGTTCAAGATGGGGGGAAAAAATCAGCAATTATGCTTTGAGTTGCTATTTTCTTAAAACGCTACTCTGCATTGTAAATTATACACTTATGACCCTGCAGCTCAAGAGAAAGACACAAAAAAATATATGTGTGTGTGTGTGTGTGTGTGTGTGTGTGTGTGTAAACAATGATCAGGAATTTGATAATTCTGGTCAAAATACTTAAAGTTCTGGGCTGACAGGCAAGAAGGCATCTTCTGTGTGAAGGGTCTAAGTTGTACCTGCCATTTAATGCCATTAAAAGACTACCTTAAAATTATCCAAAAGTGGTCTCATTGATTGACCCAAGTGATACTTGCTTTAAGAAGTCTACATGTGTTAACGTCCACTTTCACAGTATCTGTAAAGCAAAGGAGTGAAAAAGTGGATTGTTTTTTTCCCTTTACAGCAAACAACAAACCTTACAGCACATGCATGGTTAAAATAAAACGATAAGGAAGGAATTAAAAACCAAAACAAAACCCAACCTTCTCCTCCAACTAAAACAGTTTAGTCCTGGATAAGCCAAAAGAAATTGGTAAAACAAGTAGTTTAATAGCACGTGATCTGTGAATGGAAGCTACCCTAGGTCTGCTTCTTGTCACAGTAATTTGTCTGGCTTAAGGGCAAAGCTATTGGGTCTCCTTGGCACTGCCAGAGCAAGTAGATCACCAGGTAAGATCAGATAGGGGTCTCTGGTGGTAACAACAGCACTACAACAAAGCTCTTCTTTTGACACCATTTCTTCTGCTGTTACTGCTGTTAATAACTGTGCTAATTATCATAAACCTGATAAGCCTTATATTAATTGACTGAACTAAATGTAAATTCTGGTTAAATAGAGAATAGTTTAGTAGGTTTGACAGGTGCTGGTTTGCTTAGCTGCTGTGTTCAGAGTAAAGGCATGCTTCCAAACAAAATAAATATCCATATTTTAACCCTTAGGTTTTGGGGAGGCTTAAAATGTTCAGATTTCACTCCTAAAATAGAAAAGCTTAGTGTTTTCAGAGTATTTTCTGCCTTTCTACCATGTCATGTGATACTTTATGCAAGGGCAATTAGTTTTTACCGGTTTTGTATTGCAGTAAAATCCCTGTGTAGTCATTTGTCACTTATTTGCATGGCACAGAGTAGTGTGGCCTAACTCTTTAGTCTCCAGACACTATTACAATAGTAAATGTTGGATAATAAATAGCAACAACCAATCTGATGGCTGTAGACTAGCTGTAGAGTTCCAGTTAGAGGGTGGCCTGTTTTTGGCTTTTGGGCAGATCACCTCTCTACCTCACTCCACACATCTGCAAAATGGTTTCTGTAGTATATCTCTGGCTTTAGAGGCAGTTTAGGGCATGCCTAGCGCTTGTGAGGATACTTTGAGGTCTTTCAAATATCCTTCATATGTCCAAGCAGAACAGTATCAGTATTAAAATGCTCTTCTTTTGCTTGGGAAGAAGGCATTTCGGGCCTTACAATGTTTAATTGCACAGTACTCTAAGTGTAGACGTGGAAATGGACATGGAAGATACAAACATGATACCTCTGATGGTAAATGTCACACACATTCTCTGGAAATGCCGGAATTTTTATAGTATATTTTATGTATTCCATAATAAGGCATTGCCATTAGTACCCATGACCTCTTCATTTTAATTGTCAGGAGAGCTGTCACACAGTAACGCATGCTACTGCATGCGGCAAGAGCAATTGGCTTTTGTCATTTCTCAGCTACATTTTGCTACTTTTTAAAATGTTTTAATTCTTTTTCCCCTTTTCCCTCCAGTAAACATACTGTTCATAGTAAGGCAGACAGCTCTGATGAGTGGTGTCCTCTGCTTACCAAGAGGCATTGGCACAACAAGGTTCTTCCTCTGTGCTGAGGTCTGGCCATTTCCAGAAGGAAGGGGGGTATTTTAGTCCCCCTTGTCCCTCTACTTGATGCCCACTGTAATCTGAAACATGCTTGCTAGGGACTGACTTTTGTGTTCATTCTTGCTATGTAATACTGTCCCTCAAAAAGCAATCTCCCACCAACCCAACAAAAGGCAGACGTGTCATGAGGCTTGTGCAGTTTCAGGACTCTGTAGTCTCTGTGTGAACAGGGCTGGAGTGGTACCCCAGAGTTAGTTTTGAAGTCTGTGGGATAGAAATAGCTGTGTGCTTTCTGCCCTGTGCATGCCACCTGCTCCCGTGAAAAGAGGAAGCCTTAGTTGCTTACAATGGGCACGAAACTAGCTGCATTTTACTGAGACATACAGTGCAAATAACCCCCTGTTTTAAAATATGTGAGGTAATAAATTGGCTGTTGAGAAACTGGAATGTAGCTGGACTCATTTTCAGGGTGAGTGTGGGTTATTTCTCTGGGTGCTCGCTTTTCTATCAATGCATGGTAATTACCAGACGTTACACTTTATTTTGGATTACAACATCATCACATGCTTTTACTACATGAAGTGCTTTATTGAAGCTATCCTGCATTATGTCTACAAAGTTCATCAAGAAAAAAAAAAAAAAGGAAAAAAAAAATTACTATTACTTCCTGCCTGAGGAACATGCTGCAGGGCTTTTTTTTTTTTTTTTTCCCTTGGTTTTGTATTCACTAATTTACTGTTTGTTCTAGAACAGCAGTGAGTGGGAGTTAAACTTTAAGTGCACATTTGGCTCTTTAAAAAGACATTTAGTGTACAATTACTGCTGTTTACCATCTTATAATTGTTGTGTGTTTAGGCTTAGTCAGGCTTAGGAAGATGGGTATCTGTAATCTTTGAGGGCTACAACTCCCTGTCCTACTTTTTACAAAAGAAAAAGTAATTATAGATATGGAGATAGATACAGAGATAACACAATACTTTGTGCTGTGATGTTTTAGTGATTAGTGTAAAATAAACACATAGACAAAGAGAGAGGTTGCGGTAGAAGATGCTGTATGTGGCTGCATTTTCAGTCAACGATATTTTATGTGATGCTCAAGTCAGATCTGGGAGTCCAGACTGCTCTTCATGGAGTCCCCAGATTTTCTGTTCAGTTGTTACACAGGTGCACAGTTTGCAAAACACTGAGTTTAAGTAAGGGGCCATATTTGTAGTAACAACTGTACGTTACACCACATCAGAGTAAAACTAACCAACTGCAGTCATGCCTCGATTGGCAGCCTGATGAACAGGGGTATCAGCACGTCCAGTGACACAGAGGAGAAACGTCTCCATCAGCCTTTTTTGGTGGACATCTTCATTAATAGGAAATAGTAGAAAGGTGGATGAGTGTGTATTTCGAAAGACCCAGATCTGTATCAGGATCTTGACAGTGCTTAAAGCGCAGTTTATGGGAGCAACCAAGGGTTGGAAGCTGCAGGTTTCCCACTTTGAGGTCAATCACAGGAAAAGGACAATTGCATGTTCTATCCTGCCGTGCAGTTTGTTGCTCAGTAAAACCATTTGTCTTTTCAATAATGTATGCCCAGAACACTTGAGAAATACGGCTGAGTCCAGGTGTAAAATACATAGACAGTGGTATTTCTATTTTACAGGCACTGAAATGCAGTCTTTGTGACTTGGAAAATGTTACTCTACTAACCTATGTTGTCTGGATTTTCTTCACGAGGAAATACATCTCTGAGGAACAGAGATGGGCATGTGATATCTACAGTGAAAATTTTAATTAAGTTGTATAGGTTGATTTTGCTTTGAACTTGGGTTGAAAAGATAGTTGTGTGGAAAGAAAATATAACAAATGTGTAAGTGAAAATGTCATAGTACTTGCAAGGCATGAGAGAGAGATGGTTAAAAAGCATCATTAGCTAAAAAAGTATCTTCTTCCTTTAATTCACTACTATGACCCAGTGTAATTGGAGGACATAGCTCCACTGTTTTTCTTTAAACAGGAGAATATTATTGGATTTCAGGCTGGTCATCTGAAAGTTTTCGCTTACAAACTTAATGAATGCTTTCAGCTGTATTTGTAAGAAATGTTTTTGGATTACAGATGCTCTAGAGAAACAAATCTGTTTGAGGGCTATTTTGTAACTGAAAGCCTTTGAGAAAATGTTGCTATCATTCAAAAAAGATCTGAAGCTCTGAGTGTGTATTGTGACTGTCATATTAACTTTCATACTCAGAATGCAAAGGACAACTAATCCTTCCCTCCTTGATAGGAGTCATATGCTGCTTTTTAACTTTCTTCACCATGTTTTATTTTTAATGTAATTTTAATGAAAAGGTGGATCTGGCATTATAAAGTGGTTGTTTGTTGCTTCTCTTCTGATGTTGCAGTGATAGGAGTTCCAGCACTGGTTTTTTGTTTTTTTTTTTTTTTAATAATAAAATATATATTCTGCACTTAAACTTTGATCTTGCATTTAGTCTTATGAGTTGAAATCCATGACACTTTATTTGGGCTTTATCTGTAGCCTTTTAAAATCCACTGATTTTTTTTTTTTTTTTTAACAGCTGTAATACTCTCTGGATTGAGACCACCAAGCTTGAGTACTTGAGTGTTACAAAGGTGGAATATGGGGAGGGAGGTGGTGAAGATCAAATCCACCCTCCCATTTAAAGGGTGGAGATAAGGCCTGATGTAGTACCCCACCTCTTCTTGATAAGGCTGTTCTCTCTGTGTTAATGCTGTTCCTCCTCACCAGTGGTGAACTTCACCCACTGACATTAAATCCTCTCTCATAAGTGATTGGTGTGCAAGCCTGCTCTGTGATTTCCAGGCATGTCAAGGGATTTAGCTGTACAAGCTTTTTCTTGTATTTGAAATGCAACTTTTTGATAGTAATAGGAAGCATGCATCAAAATGTGTGATTCATCCTTTTTTGTACCCATAAAATCCTGAAATCCTGTAAGAATAGCCAAGCTAATTAATATAGTTAATTAATTAACTCAGACTACTAACTGGGGGGGGGGG
>NW_020799100.1:3199808-3214883 GCF_003259725.1 Athene cunicularia
AATCCCTTTTTTTTTTTTTTTTTTTTTTTAAAGACTCAACTTTCATATGGGAAAATATATTTTCCCATAAAGTATAAAATTTTAGCAATTTTATGTCAGTACTGGTGGAAAATTTTTTAATTTAGAAACGGATCATTTTTGCCAGTGGAGGAGGAAAATTGTTTTGCTTTAAGAAATAAAACTGAGCATCTCTTAATAAACACTAGCATTACTGTGTTTTTTATCTCTATGTGCTTTCATAAAAGGTTCTTTTCAGTGCAATACACATTTGGCTAAATCCTGCAATACCTTAATGCCTTTCATGCTAGTGCATCCCAAGGCACTTTACTATCTGTAAAGTTAACATTAGAAATGCAGCACATAAAATTCCCTAAGACAATCCTTTTTAAAATGCTGAATAAAACATCTAAACTGTTAAGTTTGGATTAAATGGCCCAGCAGTTGGTGCATTTTTTCTTTCTGTGGAAAATATGTTTGAAACAAATGACTGAAATGAATAAAGGCTCTGTAAATAATATGACTTCAAATGATATTCATGAAGGCCAAAATCTGCCATTCTGCAGGAGGAAGTCTAGACATGTACAAAGTTCAGCTCTGTTAATTAAGAGGGAGCAATACGCTGCAGTGAGTCAGAGCAATTTTATAATCCAAATGCTGCTAAAAGGGACCCTTGTCAACCTCAAAATCTTATTTGTTTTGTAATCACTGGGTAAGGAGACTTGCTGGCTGAGGAGATACGTGTGTCTCTTAGGTTTGATTGCAGTCCAGCCTGGTAGTGACCAAAAGCTGTTACCATCTGATAACTGTTTGCTAGGCTATGCAAAATAATTGTAGTCTCCAAACGGTTCCCAGTGTCAACGTCAAAAAACCCACCCCCACGCTTGGCACTAATTATTGCCCTCGCTGGCAGCCCCGGCGAGGAGGCCGAGGTTTGACTGTTATTTCCCCTTTCAGAGCTTGCAGTGGTCCTGCTGAGAGTGTTGTGGTTAAACGGTGTATACTCGGTTCTCTGCAGGGCTGCCAGCCCTGGCATCTTTTATAAGTACTGATTTTTATCAGTAAGAAAACAAGATCCTTCATCGTCTTCTCACTCCACCTTTAGGTCTGCTGAAAGCTGATTTTTTATGTTGATGCATTTAAAAAAAAAACAAAAAAACCAAAAAAAACACAACACAACAAAACACCAAGAAACCCAACAAACCAGCAGAACAGAACAAAAGCATGGCAGGTATGAATTTGTTGTGTAGGATAAGATGAGGCCAGAAAGAATTGCTGCTTTTAAAAATTGTGGGTTTTTTTCAAATTAAAAGAAATAAAATGTACGCTGAAAAATAAAAACAAGAGTAACAGCTAGCTGATAGCAGTGGAATACATAAGAGAAAAAAAAAAAACAGGATTATGCAGCCTCGGAAAGAGCCAACAGATGTTCAGGGCGGGTTAGAAAAACAACATGATCAACGGTATGAAAGCTGCGACAGATCTAAACAAAACCCTAAAATAGATGCAATTCTAGAATAAGCCTGAAAAAGAGAAAATCATTATAGGCTTTCCTCAGCACAGCCGCTGGTCTCTGATAAAACAAGATTGAAACTTCTCAAAAAGGAAACTTACAGTGACGTGGGTTTGCAGCTTCATTGCTAGAGACTTCTCCTGCACCTCTGCCAGTGGGTAAATTGGAAACAGGATAAAAACGAACAGTCTGTTCCTCAGGCAGGAAAGGTGCCTGAAGTAAGAGCTAATTGCTGACCCTGTAACGGAGTAGCACTCTCTTAGGGATTGGGAACGTAGTTGTTGTATCCCTTAAAATAGTTTTTTTCATTTTACTGGTCAACTTGAGCTGGAAGAAAATGCACACAGACCGTATAGTTGTATAAAATCACCTCTCTCGCCCTTGATGCAGTGGTGTGCGTTCCCATGAAATGAAGGAAATCTGAAGCGCAGGTGAAACCAGATCAGTGTGCAGTAGTGTCAGGGATGCTGGTGTCCCTCGCTGTAGATCATGACCACTGCTCTAAGGCTCAGATTAGTATTATTGCCTGACTTAACCGTCGTCCTCTTCCCTCAGCACCAGAGAAATTGTTTGTTGGGGTAGACCTGAAGGCAGGCCATTTTGTGGGGTTCGGGTTGGTATGAGCCTGGTCGTGCTCTCATTGAGGTCCAAAACAGCTTTGCCTTAGACACTGGTGAGATGGCAGTGAGCCCTGTGTGATGTATTTAATGGTCTGAGGCGCTTTCCCTCCTACTCCAAATTGTTTCTCACCTTCAGTGCCCACTTAATGGGCCGGGAGGAGTAAAGTTGGAGACATCTGACACTGCCTCCGCGGAGAGGGGACGCCCGGCCCGGGCAGGAGTCCATCGGCGGGTGGCCACGGGTGGCCCCACGGGCATGAGAGGTCTGGTGACGGCCTTGGCCCAGCACCACAGCGGGGACCTGAACTGGGGGCGAAGGTGGAGTCTGAGTGGCTTTTTTTCAGGAAACCTCCCTTATTGGGGTGTTGTCTGCTGACGGCCCCAAAGTGAGACCACAGCTGCTGGAACCAGCTGAGGCCTCTGACCTGTGACTAAAATGTGTCATTTTGAACAGGCAAGTATGTGTGGGTCTGGTTAAGTTACTCGTAAGTTTTAATAAGATAGAATATTGCTCTGTTTTTATTGTAACATTGGAGAAGCACCAGCTTGAAATATCTTGACTTAGCGTTATGGGAAGGATGTGATGCCCAGGTGGGTCCAGGCCTGGGAGAGAGGCTGGCTTCCATGGCATGGGCGCCATGGTGGGTGAGGCGTGCTCCTGCTGCCTGGGCTCCCACCAGCCTTCTCTGGGCTCCAGGAAACCCTCTCAAAATGCTAATTATCGAATCTACATTAATTTGTATAAATTATGCAAATCAAGCAGCAGTTGCACACCGCTGTGGTTTAGGTGGATCTCATGCTGTATGTACAACTTCACCTTGGACTGAGACAGGTTTTATTCAATACAATAAATGGTTTTGCTGTAGAGTGTTTGAAAAACAGCCAGTGGTGGTAATTGGTTGTAGGTGACACTGGTGCACTCTGTTAAGGTTTATTTAATAATATATTCTTCAATGGAGAAATCCAGAAGGTTGGTGAGCTTAGCTCAGTAACGTACATGGTTTGAACCGGCAGTACTTGGGCCATTTTTCTGTAGGGAGATGCTTGTAGAAACATTATGCCATCATGTGTTCTATTAAAAATAGGTAATTTATTTGTCTTTCCTCAGGTTTAGGAAACGGTGAAATTAGCACTGAATTGTACAGAAGTGGGGCAGTTTTCAGTAGTTGCCTTTGTACCTTGGTTTTCGGTGTTGCCTCGCTGTGCCACTGGCTGCTTGCCCCTCCTGTCGTCTGGTGACGTCCAGCGTCTTCCTGCAGTGGCAGGCTGAGCAGAGCTGAGCTCTGGGCATATGTTTCCAGAAGGAATCCAGCTCTAGCTTTTCAGATGAAAAGGTTAAAGACTTCGACACAAGATAATTATAAAAGGAAAATGAATCTTTTCTTGGATCAAAAATTATTGTGTAAAAGAGTGTGTAAATTATGGCGTGCGAGTTAAGTAATGGCTTTTATACTGAAATCTGGAATTACTGTGATGAAGGAGATGGTGTCAAACTGTTGTAATTTATTTCGTTTTGGTTTCTCAGATCTGCAATGAATTTAGGAAATTCAAATTTATAGCAAGTGGGTCTTTGTAAGAATTTCTCTGTGAGAATGAGGATACTTTATAGAACTTCCATCGGGGTCATATTCATACCATTATTCTAGCTAGGACTTCCAGTTAGAAAGTTCCCATGTATGGTTTTTTCCACTGGCTTCTGTAAGTGGATTTTTCAAACTTTAAATGTTGCTTCCATTTTCTCATTTAACTTGTATCACTGCTTTTCAGTGTTTGAACAGGGATATGGTGATGTGTATAATGCAGTATTTTGCTAATGAACTGTAAAACCTTCCAAGCACAGTTTACTTTTTTTTTTTTTTTTTTTTTTTTTTTTTGTAGAAGGTTTAGAAGTTGGTGGATTTCTTTCCAAACCATGCATAATTGTAGTTTTGTTATTACACTAGAGTACTGAGAGCCCAATTTAAAGTTTCCCTGGAAAGAAAATTCAAGTTCTTAAAGTTGTATTTTTGGGAGATTAAGTCAGATTAACTACAAGGGCTCAATTTTATTCCCAATGGAGGATAGCTGTGAATTGGTCATAAGCATAATTCACCTTTGAGCTGCAGCACTTCATACAGAAAAGTATTGTTGATGCTGCAGAGCATATAGTCTGCCTTGCAGTAAATCAAAACCTAGGGTGTAGAGTCTTTCCGTGTGTGTTTAAAGAAAGAAATGAGCAGGCTGTATATCTGCTGTATCTAAACTGTGCTCTTTTGTAAACAGAAAGGCTATTTTTGAACCTCTAGCAGGATGTTTCTGGTGAAAGGATAATGCAGATGGATCCTTGCGTGCACACAGGCGCACACCCGTGTTTATCACTCGGTGAAGGGGCTATGCGTATCATTCATTTAACTGGCAATTCTTTTCTGGTATCAGTATCATTTCCTAGCAAAATTGGGTAAAGGAATTGTTTCAAACACAAAAGATGTTTTGAACTGGCCTAATTACTTGCTCAACAGCCAATAACTTTGGGAATTGTTTTCTGGGTGAATTCTAGATACAAACTGGGATATCTTTCCATTTGTTTAAAAAAAAAAAAAAAAAGATTAGGCCAATAGGAGAAAAAAGGATCTTTACCCATTTTCACTGAGCAGTGAAGTTTGAATATACAGCTTGCAATTGAAACTATTTTTTTCCCAAAGCCTTTGAGGGCTGTTTCTCAGTCTAGTGTAAACAATTTATTGTTAAAGTCCTAGAATATTTGCATTTTAATTAAAGACAATTTTAATTAAATACAAAACTTTAATCACAAAAGCAGAGTTTAGGCAGATAGTGTACTTACATGCTAAGCAAGCTAACTCTGAGGGGACCTGTACTCTGTGTAAAAGTGGTTTGTGTGGTAGTTTAAGCAGGAAAGTTGTAAATGCATCTTTCTTGCCTAATTTACCTACAAATAGTACTCTCCCTCCTGCATCTTTTACCTTGCAGTGAGATATTTTTCCTACAGGCAATTAAGTAAAAGAGAAGGTGATGAAGAAATCTTAAAGGGACAGTGAGCAGAAAAGTTTACTTTGAACTTCTAAGGATGCCTATAAAAGTAAATGTTAAAATTACTCTTGCATTTTTTAAAATGTTCTGTTCCAATGATGTATTCAGTTGTTTGTTTTTTGAAAACAAAACAAAACAAAACATAGGCGATACTGTGACCATTTGATGTCAAATAATAAATGTTACATCTGAATTTGCGTGTGCTTGGTAATGCTCTAATGCTGTGCTATAACAGGTATGACCCATTGGTTTTGCCCTGTTTATAGATGAAGCTCTCTGCCCAGTCATAGAATTAATTAGGGCCCTAATGGGTAAATGCATAATAGAAAGTTGGGGTCTACCATGATGTCATTAAGTAAATTCTGAGGTCTAACAGGCCAATGTATTTGTAGAGCTTTCCCCCTTCATCCTGATGGGAATTTGCTTAGGCCGAGACTGCATATCTGGACATTGGGAATAAATCCTTCCACGGTGAGCTATGAACTAGTCTTCTGAGAAATACAAGCCTGACTCTGAGAGGTTTTGATTTATGGTTGTTGTATGAGTTTATTTTTATACATAAGGTTTTAGTATCCTAACGTAGAAAAGAAGTAGGTGATCTTCTGTGCCTCCTCTACCCGTCTGTTGGAATTCACTTAATCCTACGTAAAATAACAACTAAGAACTAAAATGATAAACAGTCCTAGTATGAAAAGAGGATATTTCATATTTACCCATAGCTACGTATTTTGAAAGCAGTACTTCTCATTAAGGTCTCATCATTGACAAACTGCTCATAAAAAATTAGAATGCAGGTGTCACTCAAGATCTGTTTAAGACTGAGACTTCAGCTGTGATTTAGTATAATATTGGCATCATGTTTTAATTCAAAATGGATATATAGCACGCATACAAAAATATTTTTTCTCAGGCCTAAAGTTACTTGCGGTAATGGCAAAGCAGTTAATATATTACCTTTGCTAACAGGAAAAGTGCTGCATATAAATATTTTTAGTCAATAATGTATTTTAAAAAAGGTTTCTCAGTGGGATTAGATTTATGTTGTCAGAAAAATTTATTCAGCTGACAAGTGCAGATGCCCGGCACGTCGTGTATTCTAAGATTTACAAAGCAGTTTCTTCCTGGACGTCAGTTGGATGTGGTTATGGCAGGGTTATGTAGAGAACTGGGGAATCAGTCCAGGAATCCTTTTGTGCAAAATCCTGCCTTAGATTGGTATGATCCAATAAACCTCTGCCTCTACATGTCTGTAGCAGCTTCTGGTAGCGTTAGATACTTGGGTCAAGAAGGGGCAGAGCACTGGAGTCAGGATCTGTGGTATGGATCTGAGAACAGAATTTTGCCTGAAGCATTTGAGATTTTCCTTATATATTAAATGGGCCATTTTCCTCCTCTTATTACTTGTGTGTTGCTGCCAGCTGCAGTTCAGCCAGGTAGAAGTTGGAGCTTGCTCCTTTGGTTTCCACAGATAAAAAGTAGAGGTTAATAGTACTTGTGCATTAGATTTTGCCAAGTGTGCATGTTTCAGCCACTGTTGTTAAAGAGCTTGCATATTGTTTGTTGTATAAAATATGTATATAGCAAGAAAAATATGCTTGAACAGAGATTTCATGTTGCATAGAGTAGCCAAGCTGTATAATGAGTAAAAAGGAGCAACGTTGCCTAAATCCAGTTTAAAACTAATGATCACAAAAGAATTGAAATTCAACTCTTTTGAAAATTAAAAGCCTTTAAAGTATTTAAAAAGTCATAATTCCCATTTGTTTTCACAGTTCTAAGATCAGGTTGTGAACTTGTTGCATCAGTCTTCATACCTTTTGAGGGAGCTGTATTCGGTTACACTGAACTTGTTCCAAAAATTTTAATTGGTTGAATGGAATCTCTTCTCCCAAGATAGAAGTAGCTAAAGCCAAGGAGGTTTTTAGCCGCTTAATTAGCCTGGTTTGTGAAAGGATTTGGTATAGGGCATGTCAGGAAGAATTTGACATATCTGTGTGACTTTGAGGTAATCCATCAATTTTATCAAATAAAGAGCTGGAATTTGGGGGTTTTTAATCAATAGGTGTAAAGTAAGCAGTATTTTCCCCCTTCATTTTATGTCCTTTCTGAGTAATTCTAGTTATCTAATCAGCATAAAATTTGCACTACAGTTAAATAGCAATGGACGATTATACCTGATGATACACTTCTTTTTTTAAAAGAAAAAGAATCTAATAACAGGTTTCTGTATTGATTGTGCTGCTAATTCTGCCTCGTAGCACAGACTGGCAGAAGGCAGGTAGCCGAATTGTATTTAACGGTTTTATTGTGATGTGACTAAGATGAATGTGACATGGTCCTCTATTATTCGTTTGAGAGTGTGGACACTAATGAAGCCATTAGCTGAGCTAAGGCAAGTGAAGAAAATAGGGAAATTACCATTATTCTGAAGCCATTAAGTTGTAATCTGCCACTTTCTCTCCTTACTCAAAAAGGCATCTTCTTTTTAAGGCCTCCCTGACTGTCCTTTAAAGATTCATTAATTCATTAACTTTCCAAAGGAGATGGAGGAAACACAATTGAAATTTTAATCAGCTCAGCGTGTCATATTATTAACATTTTGAGTGTATCTGTATTCACTGTTGCACCACATCAGGTTAAGGTTAAATAAACTACATTACAGCAAATAATGTTCTGTTTCATACCGTAAAACATAAAATGTTGAAGGCAGAAATTGGTTTCATGGTTAAATTAAATTACGATGCAGAGCTCATATTATAAATTCTGTTATTCAAATGTATGTTCTTTGGAGGAAATGCAATGCTACCTCCATGTTATCAACATTAATATTTTAAGAATATTCATGATTAGTCTATTTTGTGTGAAAGGATATAGAAAAGACTACAAAACTTTTTTATAAATAACTGTCTGCTTTTACTATATACTCACTTATGATCAATGCTTTTATCTTTTGCAAAGTGACTTATTTTAAAGTCTCTCTTCTAATGGGTCATTCACACGTTATATATAATTACAGCTGCAAAATTTTCTCTTTGTTCTTACTTTCGTTTAGATACGGTGGAGTGCTATTTTTATCTGTCGCTACTTTCTCATAAAAAAAATTCCCTTTCGCCTCAGCTGTACTGGAGCGTCCTGGAGCACAGTAAGCAGCTTTTGGCCTGTGCTGTTGGAACTGATTGAGATACAGCTCAAAATGGATGAGTGCTCTTTCTTAACAACTAAAACACCCCAGATGTACAGACAGAGTGACCTCAAACCTGAGTATGGGAACACTATTTGATTTCTGGTAACCAACAAGAACATTTTTTGGGGGAAAAAAAAAAAAAAAACTGTTTAATTTTGGGCTTTCTAAGAGTGGTTTTATTAATGCCACAATTAAAAGAAGCCTGGGGTTCAGACATTTTCTGGAAGGTGCATGTTTTAAGGGCTTGCTTGAAATCTTTTGAAACCATTCCAGGGATAAGGCTCACACATGCACAAGGGTATGGTGGAATAAAAGGTGTAGGAACAATAAATAGAGGGGTGCCAACAGCCTGGAGGTTGGAAGTAAGATGAGGCACAATGATAAAGGGAGGGTAATGGAGGCCTGAATGTGCTGTTGCTTCTGTGAACTTAAAGTTTCTTTCCAGATTCATCAGTTTTTTTTCCTCCTCTCCCTATAATTTTATGTTTGGAAACACTTTCTCTTTGCTTCTGGATGGTTTTGCCCTTGCGCTGTATCACAGAACTTTTAAGCAGTGATATAACAAAGCCCGCATAGCTTGATGTTAGTATTTATGCTAGGCAGGCAAGCCTGGTATAAATCTGAGGTGTTTTTCTTCTTTTTTTTTTTTTTTTTTTTTTTTTTTTTTTCTTTTTTTTTTTTTTTCCCTAGCTGTGATAGTGTCAGTTTGATATATCACCTTTCATGTTGTGTTTGTACTTGAGGTCAGGAAACTTCTGAGTTGTGCGTATCATCAGCGTTGTAAATACAAAGTAGCCTTTGGCACCTTAGTGTGGTGCCTTGCAGTGGATTTGTCAAAACAAAACAAAATCCCCTCTTTTGTTTTCCCCTGGAGTCAATTACACTCAGGATGAAGCAGTTAGTGGCACCAAGGATAGTAGCTGAAGCATTACAGGTTAACCTGCTTATCAGAAGTGCTGGCATCGGTATTTTCTAGTATCACTGGCCAGCTTTACTGGTCCATTGAGAACTCCTGCTTTCAGCAGGACTTGCAACACTCACTTAAAACTTCTTTGCAGATTTTTAAGCTTCCAGAAAGTGCCCACCTAAATAAACCAGTTCTGCTGTGTTGGTGCTGGCAGTCTATCAGGGCAGGACCTTTGCCCTTTTGACTGTGTACAAACCCTTTCATCAGGGAGTGGAGTGGTGGTTGTGCCTTCCAGCCCTGTCCTGGATGCCCCGCTCAGGGACAGGGGAGACGTGCCAGCCCCTTAGCTCCGGGGACACACCAGCTCCACCACTGCTGAGTGCGTTCTGCACACTTGTCTAGGGTACAGCCTCCATAAGCAAGTCCTGAGTGTGTGCTGGGGAGAGTTCTCAGGCTATACATGAGAGAGCTCATGTATAGCCGTGCATATATGCCTATACACACCCTTGTAGGTGCTGATATTGATAATATGCTGTGATAATACAGGTGATAACATACATGCATTATGTATACATGTATGCACAGTGTATGGCATGTATATCAACACGTGTGTACAGTATACCTGTATGTTCTTAAGATGCTTCTTTGCAGCATCAGACAGGATGATGCAGTTGCAGCTGGTTTCCCTACACGCTTAGAAAATGGGCTGGTGAGCTGTAGTTTCAGTACAGCCGTGGCATAGTAATTTAATAGCAATTGGTTTTCTGTGTCTTGGATTTCAAAATGCCCTCTCCTGTGCTTAAGTATATATAAATTTATAATATGAAATAATCAAAATAGACCTATTTCTGAACAAAGCTTTTGCTATTGTGTGGGAAAAGTTTGTTTTGACTCCCTTCTCAGATAGGTCAGCTCATTAATTTTGTTGCAGCTGCAATGGCATAGGAAATGTGGCTCAGGTGTTCCCGTATCACTGTTGCATGTCAGACACAGGCTGGCTTTTGTAAGTAGTTTCCATATGTATGATTACGTTTTAGCCATGTTCTGAAAAGGAAAAGGAATTCAAGAGTCAACGGAGAAAACAAGCTCCGTGCCTCAGAAGCAGCAGAATGTAAATCGTGTATTGTTGTTCTGATGATGAGATCAGTAGGTGTTCATTACAGATCAGTAGATGAAGAAACTACTGTTGGTCTGGGATGGGCTTTCCAGATCTATCTGCTGACAAGTAAGGTTTGGGACCCAGTCACATCTGCTGTGATGTTCTTTGCTTGAACAGAGCTCTCTTCCCATCTCCTTTCACTGGCTGGAGATTAGCATAATATATTTGAGTACAGTAAAAGGTCCAGACATCCTGGCCAACAACCAAAATATGCTCTATACTTAATACTGCCTCAAATTTCTCATAAATGGTCTGTGATTATTCCAGTCACAAATAACATAGGGAGGCTTTGAGATAGACTTTATGTCATATGGTTATGAGTTCTTTTGTAAATAAAGCCAATTCTCAGGAGTAAGCCTGAGTAATGGTTGATCCTGAAAAATGAGAAATAGGACTGTGTTTTGAAGCTGGGTGAAAAAACCCACATGTTGTAATTTATTTATTTACTTCCATTACTCTGCACTTCTCCAAGCACTGAAACACAACCAGAACATAAGAACTTATTGCAGATCTGCAAAGTCCTGTACAGCAGGGACTGCTCTTAGTTATTGCTATCAGCAGCAATAAATGTAATAAACATAAACCTCTCACGACAGCCTCATACATCCCTCAGTCTGTGACTTCCCCAGTGGCCAAAAAATAGATGAACTTTGCAGAGGGCCTGAAAGGGGTTATCAGCAAACTCTGGGCCTGCAGACTTGAGGAAAAGATCATGTTTCAGTGTCCCACATTCTTCATGGAAAATACTCTGTCATTGGGAAGCTTCTAAATTTTGGGGGGGCTCTGGTCGTAATTGTTGCCATCTTCTATATGAGGAATAGGAGACTTTTTAGTAGGCAAAATTCGAATTGGCAGGAGTGTTAGGAGCTAAACCCGGTATCTAAAAGCCTATGTCAAAATTAGTCAGCTGCCTGTACAGGCTTTGAAGCACTGGTGGCACATGTGAAGGTGGAACGACAGAAATAAGTAGCCCCAGGAGCATACACCAGTATGTTATTTTGAGGTGAAAAACACAAAGTGTGGATGAATCTGAAAAAAATCTCAGTTACAGCTTTCCTGAGCTTTCCTGAGATCCTTCTGCAAACTCAGACCCTGCTTGTCATCAGATGGTCTGTCCCTTGTGACCCTACGATTCCTGACTGTGCTTCAACATCTCTCAATAAAAGAGAGGCTCTGGGATTTGGTTTTATTCCCCCCTCCTTTAAGTGTGTGTAGGCAGGGATCTCAGTGCTGTGGGGTGGGTCACCCGTCTGTATTGAACTTAAGAAATTCACTCCTTGTGAGCTTGGTTTGAGATGGAAATATATGTGAATAAACAACGTGTATGATTCAATTCTCCCTCTCGTGGTCAGATGAGGTTCTTCTCACAGTCTTCAAGTACAGACATATTAGGTGTTTCTGTTCATTTGATGTAACCTGCATCTTTTGGAAGACTCCTGTGTTTGTAGTACAACCAGGGTTTAGAGGGGAAGTTACTGATAGATCTTGAAATACATATATTGACTTTTTGCCACACTCTGAGTGGACAGATTGGAGATCTGAACTGAACTGCGACATTCTGTGGAATTGTATTAACCTTACTTATACACAACTCCCCTAAGTGTTTCTAATTTGTCTCTGTTTAGGTGTTAAAGTACTTCTGAAACATAGCTCTGTTTATCATCCTCCTGGCACTTCTGTTGACTCCGGTGGGTGATACAGTGTAAGCTCTGTTTCTTTTAAAGGATGCTGCAGTGTTGTTGACTTTGATAGGAGCACTCCTCTAAATAAGGAGTAGGATTTGCCTCTCTGTTATAAATCCCACTGTTTGGTAAGAAAAGTCCCGAGGATTTTGTTCAATGATATTTAAGTCTCCCCAGAAGCAAAAAAAAAAGCCAAACTCCAACTTAAAAAAAAAATGCACAACTGTGCAGGATTAAGCATTCCAAAGTCAATTCTTAATTATTGTTTAATGGATTTCAGATATAAAAAGGGAACAAAAAAGGAGAACATTTTCAAAGGTATTCTTTACACAGGGCTTAACAGCCATTTTCTGTCAAAGTGGATATTAGAACAATGTCAAAATTCTGTCATGGACAAAGCCACTGTACACCAATATGTCTTTTGTTTGGTTTTATCACTGAGGAGCAGAAGTTTTTCTTTATTAGTTTTTCTGGTTTATTTCACAAATATTTTCTGTTGCATGCATGATTTTTAAGTGCTGCTAGCACTTATTTTCATCCACTAGTGTGAGAAAATAATTGCCCCTGTTTTTAAAACTCCTGTTAAATTCTGAAGCAATAAATTAATTGCTTATTATGTATTTCTAAGTAGTTAGTTTCCTCTAAGAATTAGCTAAAGATTTTCTTCACACAGATCTTGACTCAAAGATTGTCCTTTAGCTAGAAAATATTGATTTGCTTTTGTTTGGCCCCTGTGGAGAGCACCTTATCTCTAAGACTGGGTTTTGTTATGATGAGAGTTGACAGAATTCAGATTTAGCCAGGTGAAGCCTGTCACGGTCAGTAAAAATGTTAAAGAATCACAGTAAAAAAATACGATATTCATCTTGTGATTTTTTTTTTTTTAAATCAAAGGCAGATTTTAATGATGCAGAGATTTTGGGGAGTTCTGGCTTATTGAAGTAATTCATGCTAATTGTCTCATCTGCTTAGTATGTCATTTGTCTTCTATGACTATCAATGTCTACATTCATTTAATCCAAAATCATTAATATCCAAACGATTAATAATGAGAGAATCTGAATTGAAAAGAACTTTAAAAGATGTTTAAATATATTCATGATTGTTAAGACAGAAGATAAATATTGCATTGCATTTCAAATTATTTTATCAGAAAAATTACATGAACAGTGAATACAAAATAGTTTGCATCTTTTTGTTATGCATGTCAATATTATTATTTTATTAGCAAGTATATTGTGGCAGGTCAAGGATCAGACTTATGTACCACAGTTTCAGCATTGTGCAAGCTTAGTAAAAAGGGTCCTGGCCATAGATGTAGAGCCCAGGCTATTTAAGTGAAGTGCAGTGGCTGCCTAGCTGATGTAAGCAGGGAGATAGGTGCCTTTGAAGAGTGATTCAGCAGCTCTCGGTGCTGACTAATCACTAGATTTAGCCACTAGCAAATGCAAGATCCACGGTGATGTCTGAGCTCCTGCCTTTTAGGGCTGGCATAAGGCTCTGACTCAGGGTTGTATCTGCCCACTAATGATCTGGTGCCTACAGCCCTCTTCTGATGCGAGATATCTGAGCCCATCTTGTTTCCTTAAAACTAGCAAAACCCTCAACGAAATGTTTCTGCCTTAATAGTACTTGGTGGCTTTTCTGTAACAACCTGGTGACAGAGGAAGCATGGTTCTGGGGCTCTCAGCACCCTGAGGGGGCAGAGCCTGCTGCCCTTGCCTGGGAGAGGGTATCCTGGAGAAACCAGCCTCTGTGCACCTGCCGGAAGATAAGCTACAACACAACTGAAAATGCAGCAATCACAGCACCAAAAGTAAGTTTTTATCCTGTAGCCTGGGATTCACCTGGAGGGGGTTGGTTTGGTCTTTGGTCTAAAGTATTTATGTGTTTCTAGCAGGTAGGAATTGGACAAAATAACCAGGATCATCTGCTTCTAGCCTTGCGTGACAGATGTGAGCTGCTGTTGTAAAATGGGAGTGTACGCGCTGCCTGTGAGGTTCAGCAGGACCGATGTGACCGTGACTTCCATAGCACTAGCTGCTTCCCAGTGTCATTTGCTGCTTTTGGTTTTAGCAGATCTTTCACGCTGCTGAGGAAAGGATGTAAAAATTGTGAAGGTGGATTAAGTAGATGTGGGGGCAGTAGCTGAGAACTGGTCTCTGGCTCCCAAAACCTGCTGCGCCCATCTGTGCTCTCAGGCATGCTTGTGACACGGTGATGTCAGGGTTAGCCAGGTGTGGCTTGCGGTGGAACATGACCCGCCACACAACTGAACTGCCTTCTCTCCTAGTGCTCAAGTCTTTCTGCGGTCAACAGGGGACACTGCACCCTTGGTCACCTCTTTCCTGAATGTTTTAGGACTTTGGCCTCAGATGTTCTTCCTCAGCAGCTTTCTGGCGATCTCTGTACTTCAGAGAATTACCTTACCGAGCAAATTGGTGGACTCCATGAGTGTGTTCTGTGGATGTTATTTAATTTTCCTTACTACAGGTACATCTACAGGCTACAACAGAGCTGGCATAGTTTGGCCATTCCACTTCTGTAGTAATAGCCTGGTGTGCTAAGACTGCCTGGCAAGAGGCCGTGGTAACGTTGTTAGTTGTTACACTGATAATGTTTTATATGTGGTTATCTGAGCCAGAGGTAGTTTGGATTTCCAGAGATGAAGATTGGAAAGCTTGAAAAGACAAAGCGGGTAATGAATCCTGGATATTTTTTTCAATCATCTGTAAAATATCCTCAGCCTGGATGCTGTCAATTGTAGGTGTGTTTCTTCATTCACTTTAAATCTGACACATACACAGGCTGTCAGGACAAATGCTGTCCTGCCTTCCAGTCTTACCCCAGCTATGTATTTGTTCTGTCTGCCTTATGTGGTGCTGGCTTTTAGGATGTCATGTTGTGAATCAGATCAAGCAAATGATCCTGCTGAAAGCATTCTCTCTTTTTTTTTTTTTTTTTTTTTTTTTTTTTTTTTTTTTTT
>NW_020799100.1:3214933-3231973 GCF_003259725.1 Athene cunicularia
GGGTAGGGGGAGGAAGGGGGCGGGGTGAGAATGGTATGGAGGGAAATTACTTTGCAGCCAGATTAATTTCCTGGTCTATCTGCCTGTGCAGTTGCATGAATGCCGCTGCCAACCCAAGGAGGGAAGCAAAATTACTGCTAAATTAAAATGTTGTGGACTGCCATCTTTAGATATGAAAGAATAAGTACAATTACTTTGTTAATATTACTTTGCTCTAGGTTTTGACACACTATAGGCTAGGATCATATGTCTGTAATCATTATTCACTCTTGAAATGTGAGGTAGTCATCAGGCATGTGTTGTGGCTTTTCTGAGTATATATGCATGTGTATGCGTACTGTGTTATTCTTTGTTTACTAGATGAAATACGTTTATTGATGGAAAATCGTAACTTGACTTTGCACCACAGTAGCCTTAACATGAATGATTATGCTGCATCTGCTTGATGGTGTTAGTCTTTTAACGCATGTTGTTCTGAAGATGTTTTATCTAATTCTCACTCTTGCAACTTTGATGTTTGCAAACTCGGTGGTCTGTGCTGGCCCATTGGCCATGGCTTCTAATCTTGCCATTGACTTTTACTGTGTATTTTTTCAGTTTCCATACATGAATTTACCCAGCACTGCACTGAAGAGTCTAACAGTTTTACAAAGTGATTTACATTAATGTAACATACCAATTCTGTGTTAATGTTGCTATTATAGAAACCCTGTTCTAGAATTTCGATAGGTCTTTAATCAATGACCTGCATATCAAAAGTAAAGAATGAGTAATTCTGGTATATATATTTTAATTCTGTATACATAATCATAGTAGCTTGGTCATAAAGTTCCTGAAGCAGACAATTACTTCAAATATAGCCTGTGTTGAAGTAAAATGAATATATTCTGGATAGATGTCTATCCATTATAAATTAACAGCTTCAGATAGATATAGTGAAATACTTAAATTCATTCTGTTCTCATATTTTCTTAGTTTATTAAGGCAGTATGACTTCAGTGGTTGTGGGAGGCAGTAGGGAAAAATCTTAAATGCATGTGAATTAACAAGTTTCCAGACAGGATACAATTTTTTCTTCCCTTGTAGTATGTATTTCAAAGTATTAATAAACAAAGTACTTAAAAACTTTGTAAATGCAGTTAGTGTTTTATATGCAAGATTCTACTTCTCTCTCTTTTTTTAAGCCTTTTACACAGAATTCACTCAGTTTACGTGTATCTCTTGGAATAAATACCAATAATGCTTTAATTTATGGGTGTTTGCTGTTGGGCTTTGTTTAAATGAGTTCCATCCAAAAGGAATCAGAGCCTTCTATTCTTGCAGAAATGAATAAACCACATGAGGTGAATTTTCACACAACCCATTTCAAACCTGGAGTTTTCAGGGTATAATTTAGATATTGCATTGGTGGTTTATGACCATATAAAGTGTAGGTGTGTAGGTAGGAGGTTAGATAGATGTACTTGTAAATGGCTAGAAGCAAGGAGGCTGAGTATGGTCTCCAGCAGTGCATTTTTCAGCTCACAGTTTCACATCTCTATCCTAAGGCATTAGATGTTACTAATTCTCCAAAAGTCAAAGATTTGTTTTACAGAAAAAAATTCTGATTTGATTAAGATATTGCTTCAAGACCTAACGTTCCTTTAGCAAATCATGCCACGACTGGAAATGTACATGATTGGAAATAAACTGCATGTTATCTGAGAAAGAGAGAAAGTGCCTCATGATTTGGAATGATCCTGCAGAAGCAGCGTTTAGTGTAATGACAGTACACTTAGATTAATTATAGCGCTGCTTGCAGGCGCCACTATATACTTACTGTTGTGTCAGCACTTTTGCTGTTAACCCTGTGTTGCAAAAGTTTATAATTTGGCTCTAAAAAATGAATAAATCTTCAGGTTTCAATTCAGGCTTTATGCTGCATGCGCAGGAAAAACTTTTAGTTAAGGCCTGATTTTTTTTTTTTTTTTTTTTATTTTTTTTTTTTTTTTTTTATCTTTAGCCCTTCAAAGTGTATAGGTGTGGAAATAATCATATCTAATATTGTGTCCATTTTCTACTCTGCCCACTTTTGAATGGAAATTTTAATTTCAGTAAATGTCTAGACTGTGTTGTGATCACTTCAGATGGTCTGAAATAAAGCACTGAGATATTTGACCCTGAAAACTGGAAGATGTAACTATGAAGCCACTATTTTTCTGCTCAGTACATGAGTTAAATTTGGTTTAATGTGTATTTGTATGATTAGCTGTGATGGCTCTGAAGGAGTGTTAAAGTCTGAAATAAGCCTTGAACATGGCTTAAAAGGCTGTTTACACAAAAAATTGGAAATACTTTAAAGAAGCTATTATAATTGGTCATGTAAACAGCACAGAGTTATTTTAAAATAAACATTCAAAATATACTATAGTCATAGAAGCGACAGTGAAATTAAGAAACTTTTTGACCCAGTCATCAGAATGCTCTTTATCCTCGTTTCACGGTTGATGAGACAGTAAATAAACTTCCTTGTACCTAGAAGATCTCATCCTGCAAATACAGGAATCTCTGCACATTTTTCTAGCAGTTCTTAGTCTCTTATCCTCTCTTCTTTCTAATTTCCACTCTTAGATTGTATTTTACTTTTTTCTGAGTAGTGCTGGCAAGTGGCTCTTATCAAGAACAAATGATGCCATAAATCAGGACCAAAATCAATGATGCTGTGGGGCTGTAATAGCGAGATGCGGTTATGTGGGCCTGAGAGTTTTACCTGCCTCTGAAGCCAAGAGTGAGGCCCTGGGTACTGTTCCAGCCCTTGGCTTCTAATTTACTGGCAAGTATTATATATACAGCTGTTCTGTCTCAGTCTTAGAGTGGCGATATCAATACTAAACTCCTGTTTTAATATGCCTTTCCTCATAATGCGAACAGTAAAAAGCAAGTGGACATTCATATTCGAGTCGACTTGCATAGAAATATGGAAAACACTTAATCCCTCCACCCTTAATAGTACTAGAGTAGGATTTAGACTGGCTGAGATGCCTGGCAGCATACTGACTCCCTTCTTGTTCTTTCAAGCATGTGTTCTCTTCTCTGTGCTTGCAAAGGGTACTGGGTGTTCAAATGGTAGGACCGGTTCCTTCAGTTGGAGGAAGGTTTATTTGCCCCAAGCAGCAGGGTCCTTAACATCATGACTGGCCATTTTCAGCTGTAGTTACTGCTCTTTTCCGTGATAGGTGGTAGTATAAACAAGGAATGATTTGTGCCACTGGAATAAGGCCATGTATGTTATGCCAAATATAAAATGAGAGGGCTGATATGAGTGCCTCTTGGACATGTCTTTCATTACCCTTTACGCTTCTCTTTCCTAATAGAATTTGGAGGAGCCAAACATATGCTGTATGCAGGGTTTTATTAGAGTGCTTTGCCTCGGGCCCTTAACTCCTTTAGCTGGTCATTACCTGACCAGTAAAGACCTCTAAACGGGTCATTAATGCTTAAGTAATAAACTGTTTCACAAGACTGTCTAGTACAGAACCTCTTCTATCATTTTTACAGTTGCTTTTTTATAGATAAATCAATGACCAACAACTGGATATTCTTGTTTTGCTACATAATCTCGTAATAGTGGCCACAGCAAATAGGCAGCGGGTTCAGTTAGCTGTGCTCAGGAGAGATGGAGATGGCCACATGCAGGTGGGACCTGGGGTTATATGTAGAGTAAACCGGGACTAAGATAAAGAATGTATGTTCTGCTGTTGGCAAAATAAAGAGTATCTGCTTATAAAGGGTTGTGTGGGTTTTTTCTTTCCCTTCTAGAAGTTAATAATTTCAGAAGTGTATAATTTCCGTAAGGTGTTTTTTCTTCCTTCACTGCCATATTAGGGATGAGTAGGCCTCAGTATAGTCTAATGTTGGCAGAGGGAGATCTTCGTACTTTCACAGAGCTTTTCTGAACTAAGAGTTCAATGTATATGTTCAATGTAATAATGTAAGTCTTGCACTCTGCTGTACCATACATCGGTTGACTTTGAGTTTGGCATGTATTAAATGCTTTCTAGATATGACGATAAAAGTTAGCTGTGGCACACATTTTTCTCCTGGTTCTCAACATGAAATTTTCAGCCCCCCTCCCTGTGCCTTTGACCAGCATACCCCTTAAAATAGGTTTCTATGCATGAAGCTGTACAGAGCTCTTTCTCCCTGGAGAGACACAAAGAGAAAACGCATAGTAGGTACCATGGAATTTTTTTGGCACATCACCAGGCATTCGATATTTCTGTCCTTGTTAATATCAGTGTATCATTGATCTACTGCTGAGCACCGGAATAAGCAAGCCGGTCATAGACCTCCTTTCTCAAGTTAGCCTTTGAGGAGTACCAGTCTGTGCTGGGACTGGTGGGGGTTTTTTGTTTGCTTGATTTCAGTTTTGCCTTTTTCCTTTTTGTCATAATGCATGAATGTTCCAAAGTGGAATGAAATCTGATGCTAAAAATGGTTCTTTGTAGACACACAATATTTTTTATTGGTAAAATGGAACAAAACCTCTGCAAATTGATGATTCCTAGTGTGATTAGTGCCCATGGAGCAAACACTTGGTAATTATTTTTCTAAGAAATTGGAAATATGTTAGTTATGGGACAAGTTATCTCTGGCAATGTAAAACAATTAATATTGAACAGCTGTTTCAATGATGAGACTAACTTTTGCAAAAAAAAAAAAATATAGCACTGGCATGCTTCTGTATTCAGTTCTTCTGCACTGAATTAGGAGTTTTGCATTTGGAGCTGCCATCTTGAATCTAACAAGAAAATAGATTAAAAAAATGTGAGGTTATTTATTGAAAGAAACAATACAATAAGTGCTTTTTTTTTTTTTTCCTTTTTGAGGAAAAATACCTTTTTGAGTAGAAGCCTTAACCAGACCCACCAAGGGCTCTGAGGTGACATTACTGTGGTCCTCAAAGATGATGCTGAAAGTCATAACATTATATATATATATATATATATATATATATATATATATATATGTACAAGAACCATGTGCTGACTTACAGTTTAAGTAGGGATGAATCTGACACAGCACTTTGTTCAGTTTACAACAGTCACATTAGTCTTAGCACCTGCAGAAGGATTTTAATTTGTTTAAAGCAAATATGCACTAAAGCTGATGCAGGGTTAGAAAACAAATAGCACTTCACAGACTGCAACTCCACGCTTGTCCCATTGTCATCTTCTCTGATAAACAGACGGTGCTGGTGTGGTAGTAGCAGTATCAAAAACCAGAATTTGTACTGAGTACTTCCTTCATACTCGCTGGACAGAAGCTGTCCTGCGTGTCACTTTGCTGTGTTAGAACAACATCAGGAATCAATTTGGTCCCATCTGCAATCGCCTAATATAATCAACCTCTATTCTGTTTAGTTCAGCTCTCTACCTACAGTAAGTGATTTGTGTGTGCATGAATATTAAACTTTCCAAGTAAACATGTGAGTAAATGCGAGTTGACTGTAAAAGAAGGTTATTTATGTGCATTGAAAATAAGTGCCCATTATTGTTTTCATAAAAAAGCATTATATTGCATCATCATGGTGTGAATAATGATTATTGCTCTCTGATAGGAGAGAACAGTAGGTCCCAAATAGCGTCTTAGTATTACTGCTTTCACTTCTGGCTAGTGTAGTCTCTGTTGGTCTATTTGTTGTAAAGATTTTCATCTCTGATTTTTTTAAGTCGACCCTCTGTTAGAGAAATTTTTCGTGGCTCAACAGCTCTTAGGTTTTTTTATATGACTGAGTGCAAGTATATTTGCCTAGTGATTACAACAAGGCAGATACAATATTTACAAGCCCTAGCAATTCCTGTGCAAATGCAGTCTCCGGAGAAGACACAATAACAAAGCAAGCAAACATCACAGTTATCTAAATAACAAGAAGTTGCAGGCGTTGGGGTGGTGACTCACAACGTGGATGGGAACCCTGGAGTTTTAGAGTAATTTATGGGGATGCTGAGGAGATGGATTTCATTTAAATACAGTAACTGCTGAAATATTTCTAAGTAAAAAGTCAACTGGTGGTTAAGTAAATATCCTCTTGACCCCTTTTAACTCTTGTGATGTACCGTTGTTTTAAAGTATTTACTTTGAAATGCTTGAGTCATAAAATGACCCAGGAGAGATGGATTGACCACAGATAGTTAATGCATAGGATTGAGTTGCTTAAAATTTAAACCCCATGCTCATTTTTATCTAATCTATTGTTCTTTAATTGGATGAATGAGGTTATAAATGGAGGGCTGTGGAGTCTAAAAAATTAAAAAAAAAAATTGGTTTCATACAGTACTGCAAAAAGCATTAGGGGAAAAAATTTAGAGAACAGAGATTCCTTCTTGTTTCTATAGAAACCAATAGTGATCAGGAGGGGAGAGGATTTCTTTCAAGTGTACATTTTAGTGAGGCTGGCTCAGCAGCTCAGCGCACTGGAGGGCCAGTGTAAAAAAAACCCTCTAGCGGCTTGAGATGCTGTATTCATGCCCCTGTGATACCAGCTGGAATGAGGATAACACGTCGCAGAGAGTTTCTGGTTCGAACTGCTGTGGGTGAAGGGAGCTCTTTGCACTGCCACATCCCCCAGGGAGTGCAGCCTGGCAGGAGGGCTCCTGGCAGCGAAGCATCACTGAGACTGGGAAACCAGCCGCAACGGGAACTTGCACGAGTTGGATGCTGAAAAGGGACAGAGGACAAAAGAGAGGGAAATACTGAAGGAGAAGTGTGCTGTCCTGTGTCAGAATTAACTATGCCAGTTGCTTTGAAGCAATAATCTCCTTTGGTTTTATCATGACAGAATCATGGCCACTGAACTACCGTGTGTCAAAACGATTACAGTCAGGACTCAGTGACTTGGCTTTTGAATCATGGGCTTCCTCCTAGGGTACTGTGTAATACCCAATCCCCTTCACAACAGAACTATATTCTTAATTATGTTCTGTTTTCCTAATATTACCTAAATGTTGCCATAAAGAGCAGATCAGGGAAACATCTGAAACCCAAATTCTAAAGCAAATCTACACCTTAATACCGTACCTTTAAAATAATTGCAGGATTCCTCTAAATGAAGTTGAGGTCAAATGCAATGTCAAAAATAAGGCAGTTTCAATTTGCTGCAACCTGACAGATCCAAGAAGTGACTGAGGAATATCTAGTAACTGGCAAAGACACCTCTGTTTGACATTTACTTTCGCATGTAAACAATGGAGCACTGTATATTGGCATCTGAATGTATTAGCTGGTGGTGATCCAAACCCTGGTATGCATTTAGATGGTTTTCCTTTCTGTTTATAAATACATAGTCTTGATAACAAGGGAACATTTACTGCAATCTTGCTCTGCAGTTGTCAGAGCAGAATGAATCATTTTGAAACATAAACCTCCTCAGATCTCAAAAATATCAAGAAAAACATAAAACATAAGGGAAAAGGATTATAAAATACAAATAAAAAAGGTTCTTAACATATTTAGAGGCCTATGGGCTGTAAACATTGTAGATTATCATTAATGAAACTCTCTGCCAAGTACACAAACCACAGTTCGGTAGCAGCTGTTAAGCAAGCATTGTTCAAAGCTGGATAATCCCTTGAACATTATACATCGTGGCTCTGTACCTCTTCCTATTAGTAATCAGATAATTGCCTTGCATTTTCTGTAACACATTTTTCTTTTAAAATTCAGTTTCATTCCTCTTCATGTCAAAAGGCTTTATCTTGCAATAATCACTTAGGCAAAAATCCCACAGAGGTCAACAGGCAGGGCTGTGGTCTCCTTTATTTTCTGGAAATCTGGTGTAATACAATTCGTTCTGTGGTGTTACTTTGGCTTTACAAAGATAAAACAGAAGAATCCCACTCTACAAACAAGGTGCTTGAATTGTATTGTAATTTAGTTACATTTTTCCTATAAAATGGGCTCATCTAAATAGTAGTTAATTAAAAATACTTTCTACCACTGTTTTTACTTCAAAAATAAGTTTGCTGTTATGCATTTGGAGGAGGAGGAAGAGGTGGAGGACTTTCTGGTTCCATTTGTCCAAGAGTTCATACCTCATAGGAAGGCTTCCCAGGATGTGATGTATATCTTGCAGAAAGAAACGTGGAAATGACAACAACAGCAACTATTTTTTTTTCTACCATTAAAATATCCTTAAGTCATAACAACACAGAAATAGTGAGCATTGCCCTGGTAATTGTGAGTTCCCTTGAGCTCCATTGGCTATTAGGGTTGAACTGAGACTGTAGTTTATCTTGCGCTTCTGGAATTTCTCATAACCCTACAACAGTGCACTATTGATTTTTCTCAGCCGGGCAGGAGGGGAGGAGGGATTGAAGAAGGTCGTATGCAAATGTTCTAAGTTTCATAAACAGCGGGACCAAATATTACCGAGTCTAGAACCTCACCTACACTAAGTAAATCCATTTTATAATCCCTGAATTATGCATCTGCTGTTTCCTCTCAATTAGCACATCATGTCTCTGCATTGGAGCGTTTAGCCTAACAATACTGACACGGGCCGTTCAGTTTAAAACCACCACATCTTTCTGATGGGCACTGGCTTCACAAGCTGTTGGCATCAACTTTCTTAGTCCAAGATCTGGTTCCAGTCCCGAAAATCAAAGCAGATGGAGACATAATTCAGAGAGCAGAAAATATGATTCATCCGCGAACCTGCAGGATTGCAAGGATCGTTTTTGTCTAGTATTTAAAATTATTTTACATCATATGGCATAAACAGAGGTTTGAGAGATGGGGTCACACACCCCGCCGCCCCCATGGGCGAGGCATAATGGATATTTTCTAGCTAACATATCTCTGTACATGTGTAAGAAGAAATCATCTTAAAAAAAAAAAAAAAAAAAATTAAATGCCAGTCAGCAGGAAAAATTAGAAAAAAAGATGGTCCAAAAGAAAAAAAGAAATGTGTTTTCCCCCCATTTTCCAAAAAATAAATTATCAGTGAAACAGGAGCTGTCTTTAGGCAAGGTTTCTGGAGGCAGATTAGATAGCAAAACTATTTCCTTGTTCTAGTGAGAAGCAGTTTTCATTGAAGACAGGAATTTAGGAGTATTTCTAAGGGAAAAGGTCTTGCAGTAAAACTGCAAATTGGGCAGCCCTGTGCATAAAACAGCTAACTCACTGATCCTCCCAGCAAAGTAATACCAATTAAAAAGGCATCCGTAACCAACAAAGTACAAATATACTCAGTTGCTCTGAAAGGGAGACATGTATGAAACAGTATTATTATTCTAAAGTGAGGCTGAAAGGTTTGGAGAAAGTGTTCCTCAGTTGCTTTGTTGTAAGAAGCCCCACTCTGCATAGTATCAGACAAAAAATTTTCTTCTAGCATAGGCGTTATTTTCTGAGATATTGTAGAAAAAACAGCTCTGCAAAGATTCTGACTGGATGAATTTACTGACGTTAGGTTGTTAATGTTGTATGCTTCCCACAAAGCACCTTTGGCCTCCATAAGAAGGTTGTGACAGCAGCAGTTTCTGTACCCTGTTTGGATACAGCCATTTGTGGCTTTCTGGAGTGATGGTGGGCTTCAAATGAAAGATTTTCTTGCCCTTAATCATCTTTACAGTTGCATAAAATTCTTACATTGTCTTGGCAGTTGTGTGTTGGTTTGGATTTGCATTTCTTTAGAATGCAGGATGCATCAGGATCTGCCAAACTGTCTCAGCGGCACTGCTACCTAGGAAGGCTAAATAGTCTGGGATTAACTCCACGTTTGTAGAGGGTTTAGTGTGCCAGGGGTATGCAGTGGTTGGCGGAGTTTGCAGGTAACTGTTGGGTACAGAGCATCAGCTCCAGTGCTAATACCACTGAATGTTAATTTCTGTTTTATTGTTAGCCAACTACAAAGGTTGTCCTGTGGTCTGATGTTCTCATTTTAATTTACAAGAGGACATTAAAGTTGAGAGAGATGGACAATTTCGAGGAATGTTAATCTTTGGGTACTGGGCATGAATATGAAAATAAACCACTTTGCTTCCATAGTCTATTATTTATTGGCATTTTGCCTTTCATACAAGTGCAAAAGGAAGAAAAGGTATGAAGAATGGGGAAGG
This sequence comes from Athene cunicularia, assembly GCF_003259725.1. NCBI lineage: Eukaryota > Metazoa > Chordata > Aves > Strigiformes > Strigidae > Athene > Athene cunicularia. The sequence continues at coordinate 3,225,031 of NW_020799100.1, forward strand.
GAGAAACTGGGATAAGAGTCAGATCCCTTAACTAATCCTGTTGTAGTTTTCAGAGGAGATGCAAAACAATAGAGTCCCTTGATTGAACAGTGGTTTCCACCCTGCCAGCCCCCACCCTTCGCTTTACCTGGGATACTCTGGGATAAAACATTATTTCTGAGAAGTCTAAAACACAGCTGACCTGGCTGCCAGGCAAACAGAGAGTCTGAGACTTTTCTTATATTTTAAAAGAAAACAAACTCCAACTGTTCACAGTTCCCCTTGAGTGGAATACAGGAATGCCTTCAGCGTTTGACTCCAGATGATGGAAGGCTCACAGCTTCGGCTAGAACCCGCTCAGCTGCCATTTATGATTTGGACAGTATGTTTTGGGTGAAATGAAAGGACTGAAAATCTTCATCTTATCTGGGGGGAAAAAAACCCTCCATTCTTATCATTGACCAAATGGGGGGACTTTGAGCATATAGTTCTTATTAAAGGGTTATTCATATAGCTGTCATTGAATTGGGTAGAACATACATTTGTAGTAAAAGTGGGGAAATAAAAATGGAGAAGATCCATGGTAAAATTAAAATACTATTGTAAGAAGGTGCAATTATTTAAAAAAAAAAAAAAAAACAACAACCAAAAAAACAAACCAAAACAAAAAAACAACTATGGAAAAAATAAATCTAAAAGGAAATGGGAGGGGGGAGGCAGTGCTTTCCTACTAGTTTGCCCCCTTCATTCTGTGTTTAATTTAGTAAAGCAGTCATAAACGTTGCTAAACAGTCAAAAAATTAAATGTTGCTGTATAATTTATGGTGGTTACAGGATACATGAGAGTGCACTTTAATTAGCAAATTGCATGTTTATTTTATTTGCTTAGCATATAATTTAGGTTGGATAAATGCGCTTTGACTGGCTATGGCACCTTGGTATCCTCATTTGGTATAATTTTTAATCACATTGTTTTGGAATTTTATTGCAACATTATACAGTTGATATAACAGTGCACAATTAAGTATGCTCAGTTCACACCTTGCTCTTGAGGAAATTACTTTTTATCTGTATTTGGATGGAGCACTTTTTATGGCAAGTGAGAACTTGGGAGTAATAAAGAATGCACACTGTGGGCGCTAGAGCTGCAATCTGAATAGTAAATAATAATAGTAATGATGGTGCCCTGTTAGCGAAATGTGTTTAGGAGGAAGATAAAGACCCACAAACAAACCCTGGAAATAAGCAGCTGGAAATTATTCTTATATGTTATATTATATTAGCTGTATTGTAACAATGTCTTGACGTTCCAGCTGAAGTGAGGGAGGATGAGGATTGTGCTAGGTGCTGTACATAGCCAGAGGTGGAGGGATTTTCATCCAGTAAGCAGTAGTAGAGACAGCAGATATTGAGAGAGGGTAAGTAGGTGATACAGGATGCGTGAGATTATCCAACAAAACTGCCATCTCAGTCCTGGTCCTGCTCCTCACCACTGCTATACTATGACCCACGCCTGGCTCCAGCCCAGCTTGTAAAATGTTCTGAGTGTGAGGAGTACTGTAAAGAGACAGTAGATTGGGAAAGGCATGCAAAGGCATGATGTGTGTGCCATGATTCTGAGATGTAAAATTATTTCTGCACTTTTTGGTTTGTTTACTATTGTGTATTTGATGATGCTCAGGGAGTGTCAGTCTGGGATCTGTTCTGAATTCACTGGGCTCTGAATTTGGAGCTCTGTTTTCCCTGTTGTTCACTTGGCTTTTTTATGTGGTGACAGGACTAAAAGAAGTCTATATCCATGCTTTGGGGAAATTCAGATTCACTTTATCATTTAAATCCCCATTTTAGGTAAAAGGTCAGCAGCACATTCAGATATTCTGTAGATGTTAGTGGAAAATGTAATAGGGCTGCAACTTGGGGGTTCCGGGAAAAAAAGAAAATTATCTTTAACAGAAAAGTATTCCCTAAACATGTAGACATTAACAGAGAATATTATTTTTGCAGCTAAAATATGGAAGGAATATAGAGCATTTAATTGAGACCTGGAATATTTCTCAGCAATGTCATGTTATATAGTGGTTTGACTTACAAAATCCTGCAGAAAAGCTGTCATTTTCTCCTGCATTCTATGGACTTTTTCCATAAGGGCTGCCTGAGTATTACATATATGCCAGTCTGGGATCCCAAGCGACTCTGTGTCGGGAAGATTGATGCTGGGCCAGATTATGCTTTCAGTCACACAGGTATAAATCTGGGGTAACTCTATTGTCTCGCTTCCACCGAGAAGAGGATCTGGCCCACTTTCCTTTCTTCTCTGCCTTTGAGTAATTGGCCCCGTAATGCGCCAGTGCTGCTCTCCTGTGATTGGCACTGATCGTTTCGCTGTGACAGGACGTCGGCGGTGGTATGTACTGCTTGAACGCTGACATTCCGTACTTTGTTACAGTGTGTTTTGATAACGTTATCTGTAAAGAATGTTCCCTGCACTGATTATGGTTATTAAAATATACAGAGATCAACTCAGATATGGCGAACAGCTGCTTAGTCAGAGCTGATGTGAGGAATTTGATTTAATGTAAGTTTCACAATTTGAAACTATATCCTCTAGAAAAACACAGGCGATTAATCCCTACTGCATGCAAGCTAGTTGACTTTGTTTAAAATAGGATTATATCAGATGATAAACAGACACTAGAATTAAAGAACCTTTTTGAATATTGTTGAAATACAGAATTTAAAAAGCAAAGAGGAGAGTTTTTCTGTTTTGGAGGTTTTGTGTTTGTTGTGGTTTTGTTTTTTTTTTTCTTTTTTTTTTTTTTTTAAATGATATACTGGGACCTATCATGCAGATGTCATAGTGCTGTAAGAAAATATCTGTGGTATTTAGAGCCAGCGATGCAGTCCTTTTAAATATCTGTATTGCTCTATAAAGGCAGACAGTGCTTCCCAGCATTCCTTATGGAACACAGGGAGAATGGCATGGACCTCTTGAATAATTAATATGGTTTTCAGAGCAGTAGTCATGGAAACCCAGGCAGTGTCACATATATGGATTTTAGGAATTAGGCACGTTTTGAATTGCACATTTAGCCAAAAAAGAGCATGCTGTAAGTCCTAGAGATCAGAAGCATTTTCTCAGTGAGTCTCTTGTTTACACTGACAAATACACATATCTCATATATTTTTGGATTTAAGTAATATTTGGATGCCTAAAATTTACATGGTAGCTCTCTAAAGAGCCATTAAAGGCACTAACTGCCATAAGTCTTCCTTTAGATGTCTTTCTTACTCTTTTTTTCTTCCTTTTTTTTTTTTTTTTTTCTTCATCCCAGACCCCAGGTATTAGGATGTAGGTTTTAAACTGTATAGCCAATTGCTATTCACTTAAAGGACCACAGCTTTACCACTAAGTTGCTAGGCCCTTTCTATTAGTTCAGTTGTGTGGCTTTTTTATCTGTCTCAAAAAATGTCTCTTCAGGATCAATATCGTCATTACCTTGGGTGTGTATGTGGAAGAAGTCAACCAGGCAGCAGTGAAAAGCTATCATCCAGTCCTCAGTAATATTGTACGTGTAAAGAATAAAAATGCATGGAAGTTATTTATAGACCATAAACCCTCTGGTTTCATAAACCATTTTATACTATTATTTGTCCAAGTCTACAGAGTCTCTCCCGAGTTCACGGCACACTCAAAAGCCTCTGTCCTTTACTTCTGGCTGTTTGAATTGGGAAATTAATTAGAAATACACTTAGCAATTTATGGACATGAAAAAGCCATTTGGCCCAGTAAGGCTGCTTTCTTTTACCTTTTTTTATCCTCATTTTGTTTTGTCACTCTCTTTCAATCTACTCTCTACTAATAAAAATATCAATCTGTTTCATAAACTCATTGAGACTTTGTGGCAATAATATTACTTGGCAGTGTAATATGGCATACTCATTACTCTCTAAGCAAAATGATTTTTCTTTACATTTTGTGATCCAGATTCCTCAATTAGATGCACACTTGTAGCTTTCATTGAAGTCAATGAGAGTTTTATAGCTGTCACTGGTAGCAGATACTGGCTCTTTATTTCCAAATGTGAAATGATGCCCACAGTTTTGGGTTTTTTTATTTAAACTGGTAATGAACAGGTTCTCCCCACACATCTCTGTGCTGGATTTAAAATTTTCCTAATATGAAATGAAAGATTTCTGTTCAGTCATTTAAAAGTTATCTCTTTCCTAATAAGAATAAATGCAGTCACATTGGCCTGTCTTGACAACAAATCTTTAAGTGTCCAAGGTGGTTCAAGGTTTTTAAAGTTTCACCCCCTCTACAGTGAAACTAACTTACCTGTGTGATGCTTAAAACTGGACAGAATTCCAGTTGTGAAGTAGTTATTAGAGAAATCATCCACTTCCTATGATTTGTATTGCAGCTCTTTGTTGATGCATCTCTGTGTCCTTGTTGCTTTTTCTTTTACTGCAGCCATACACAGAACAAATGGCTTCAGAGATTTTTCTTCACTAAGCTCTAAATACCTTCCCAGTTGCTCTGAGCACTGTTTGGCTGTTCCTTTTCATGTGTATTCCCTCTTTCCTGGCTTGTTACGCTACAGCACTCCCAGCTAAGTTGTTCATCAGGAGACCTTTAAAAAGATGTATGTTAGTGATGGAAATAGTCATAAAATCAAGAGGACCAACTCAGAGAGATGTGTAAATATCTGGTGCCTATTGGAAATGTCTCATAATTACCCGAGGACTTTCAAGGCTCTGCCCCAGAAATCCCATGCAGTTGATAATCTTCTCAACTGTAGTGTTTTCTGGGAAGAGTTGCAAGGCAGTTAATTAAAATGCTGTGTCCTTCAGCCTTTTAGAGTGATTAGAGAAGTTAAAGGGGGACAAGAATATGGTCTAGGGCTGTAGCTGCATGCAAGACAATTTACTGATGAGCCAAACTGACATTCCCACAAAAGCAGCTTGGGTCACATGGGAATTATAACCAGCTGAAGAGCTGGTCTTCTGGGCATGTTTGATTCTCCTCATTTTCTACTGCCTTTCAGGTAGCAGTCCAGAACATTAGTGCTATGTACTTTCCTTCTTCCATTGTGAACTGATATATTCATGGTACCAGTACTATTTGTTAGTCATATAAGAAGTTGCCTTAATGACAGCTTTTGCAAAAATCCCATTGTCTTCCGGTTTTAATGTGGAAAGTTATTTAGCAGTTACTTTGTTTCCTTCTCACAGAACTATACATGTATTAATATATACAGAGACACACACAAACACTTTATATTACAGTCTCAAACAATTGATGCCGCTGTCATATCTGCGAGTAATCTGCAGTACCATCATTGCTACGACCTTTCAGACCGCTGAATGTAAATCAGATTCTTACCCTCTGGTGGTCTCTGTGGCAAACTAAAATTACTCACAGATTGTGTTCGAACAGTGCCTATCAAGTCAGATGACAATGCAAGAAGCGTATCTTCGTTCTGGTTGCGCTGGCATATTTCCAATGCTACACCAACTGCAATGTTTTACAATGCAATCTGTGGTTTGTCAGGGGAAGTGTGTGTGCACCTCTGTTAGCTGTCACATGCTTGCTCATAACCATTGTGTTCTTCCTGACTTCTACCCCCTATTGATGGAAATCCCTATTCTTGTTCTGAAAGCATCAAATCTTAGAAAACATTATTGGCTTTGTGGATTTGGGCTTCTTAGATTGACAAGTTACAATAACATCATGCCAGGTGATTGGTGGAAGATACTGCACATACCATATTCTGCCAAATTTTCATCTTTCTTTACAGGGACGTTTTGAAGTCCAGGCAGGTGTTCTAGCACTTGGAATTTTTAAGTAGGGTGCAATGCCAGGCCCCTGGTGAGAAGGCAGTGTGAGAAGAAGCAAGTGAGAGGGTAGTGGGGTAGAACTGGAAATTCTCCTTGTGGGCTATTAAAATCATCATCTCCTGGCATGATCCCATGGAAAGATGTGTGTGGGTTGGGTTCTCTCCTGCAGAAAGCAAAGTGACCATGATCACAAGTTTCATTCATTGCTAAAGAAAGGCTATGATTAGACTGAGGGAATAAGAGGATCAATAAATATGATTCCCACAGAAATTGGTAGGTAGATGAATGAAGAGCACTGTTTTTTAGTTCATCCACTGGTGCTTCGCCTGTAACAGCAGCAGTCTTATTATATCTCGCCTTTGTTAGACCTTTCAACTTTATAATTTGTCAGTTTGCACCCAAAGTTGCAACAAGGGGGCAGATGTTTGTGTTAGCCAACCTAGGTTTTGACCTCTAGAGCCTTGATTCTCAGAGCACTCACACGGGGCAGGTGGGCTTGAACTGTAATTCTTACAACGGCATTCACCGTGTTGGACTTTCTCTGGGATTCCTCTCTGCTCTCAGATGTGCAGTGGAGAAAATCAGGTAGGAGAGTGATAGCCCATCCCTTTTCTCCTTCTTTGAAATTCTACATTTAAGTGGCTGCAGGAATATCAAAGCTTAACACATTTATTTCTGGCATAACAGAAGAAAAAATGTGTTTGTTTGGATATCTTGGTGTTCATAGTCTGTTTTCATCATCTGTCCAGGATTGTGTAAAGGGCTGGTATGAAGCTAGATTAAACAGGCTCAAAGCACAGCTGATCTGTCTTTTAATACACTGTCAGTAGAAGAGACTGTCTGAATGCTGCAGTGGGCTTTAGATCTTGGTTCCATCAGCTCACAGTGGAGATCAGGTGAACCGCTGTACCTCATAGAGCGAAAGAAACTGAAGCCATGGAGCTTTGCCACAAATCTCCATGGCACATGGCCAGTTAAGAGCTGAAATAGGTTGGTATTAGCGGCAGGGAAGTCTGAAAATGCTCTAATCATACCTATCCCAGCAGGGCTCTTAGTGCAATGACAGGACGATCGTCTTGACAGACTTTGAGAACTTTCTTTTTTAAACACACACAAAATGGGGGGG
>NW_020799100.1:3232023-3280039 GCF_003259725.1 Athene cunicularia
GGGGGGGGGGGGGGGCTGAAAAGGGAAGGAGGGAGAGGGGAAGGCAGAAATGGCTTTAACTCTGCTGATGTGGCTTCTTTAATTTGCTGTCAGTGATGCCACCGATGTTAATTCTGGCAGGGTTAATTATGAGAAATTAAAAAGCCGCTCAGAACAGACTGTACCCTTCGTACTCCAATAAAGAGGCAGCTCTGGCGTGAGAAAATTTCTTCATTAATATATATCCCCAAAGGGCTACTGCATACAGCTTTCTGAATATGAATCATAAACTCCCAGGGACCCTGCAGGAAGCAGGGGAGATAGGATTCAGAGGAGATTGACTGTGTTACTTTTACTGCTTCAGGAGAATGACGCTCAGGCTGGCAGGAAATCACCATGCCGGTGACATTTGGAAAGAAGAATTTATTAATTTGCATGTTGGCGTGTTACAAGCTTTGAAATACGACTTTAAATACGCTCTGTACAGACACTGCTGCATCAATGTTCGGTATGTCAGTCTGTAATACATGCAGCTGTTAACATGGAGCTTAGCGTAAGCATTGTAATTGTTTACCATTTAGTATTTTGCAAAAAAGGCTTTAGGGCATGCATTTGTTTCTCAGGAAAATTTCACTGGCTTCTCACAAACTAGGCACTATATACCCTTAACCTAATACATTGCACTAAATGGCAATGTGGTTATACCAGATACATTGTAGAAAGTAAACTGAGGAGAATACCGCCAACAGATTGCTGCTCTGAAATACAAGCGGAAAAAAAGAATGTGTCCCAAAACAATAATCTATAATTTATATTAGTATAACTTGGCAAAGCCCCATTACCAGGCAAATCTAAGTGCAAATGGAGCTAGATAAAAGTGAAATACCTCACTGATACTAAGTTTCAGCAGAAATAAAGCCCAATTGTTAAAAATTATGCACTTAGACCATTTGCAGTGTAACTCTCTGATGCTGAAAGGGTGTTCCAAAGTGATGGTGCAATTCCGAAGTCTCTTTCCAGGAAAGGTATTACTACAAAGAAAACAGTTAAACAAAGTTAACTTACAGCACCGAGGTCTAAAAGGAGGCCAGAGAATTAATTTTAATAAGAAAACATGTTTGGTTTTTTTTTTTCCTCCTCTAATACACAGTGAAGAACTGATATACAGCGTGTAACCTTTCATTCAAGAATCTCAACAGTCTTCAGAAACATTAATTAATTAACCTTAATAGCAGCTGTAGTCCATGAGTATTATTTTGAAATTTGTTGTAAATGGTCATTCAGAGGACGGATAAAAATCAATTGAGATGGACCTCTAAGAAAAATGAAACATTACTTATAGCAATTGAGAGTACTCTGTAACAACCTCTTAGGAGAAGAAGTTATTTAAGCAGATTGCCTTTTCGGGGAGGTTACATTGTATATTACTCTTGCGATTAGCAGTGTAATTTTTGGGCAGGAGCAGACTGGAATACTATGTCAGGGCTTGTGGGAAACTTCTACATCTGCAGTCCCAGTGTACTGGGACCTCTGTTTTGACAGTTCTTTGTATACCAAGTTAACCCCTGCTTATCAATATAATTTAATTTTTCTAGTTGCTTTGTTAACATGAAGCTAGAGGTACAGGTAGACAGTGGCAGACACAAGGCCACACAGCACAGCGTGATGCAGTACTGCTGTGACTGAGGAACAAAGTCAGGAAACCCCATGGACATTTTCTTTGTTCTAACACTGGAATCCCACTTTCTACCTATATAACTAAACATCTGCTATCAAAACTAAGGGAAAGATTAGGTATGTGCTATAAAAATGGCATTTCCTTTGCCACTGAAAAATGACTTTAACATTTCCAGGAATAAAGACCTCCTTTGTTTTCTCTGATTCTAATCCCTGTCTCCAATTTCACCTTAGAAGCATGTGTCCCTCCCAAACCCTGAATCCCCGCTGTCACCAGCTGTGCATTTCTTGGCAGAAACCCACTTATCAATGTTAAGGATGAACTTTGAGGCTCATTGAATCATTCATTGTAATCCTCACGTAACAAGCATAACATTTCAGCAAGATTTCTAATTACCTTTTGACTGTTTTTTTCCATAATGCCCTGTTGCTGTTGGAATGGCTCTCATGGCATACACAGAAATAACATTAGACTGTAAATCTATCGACTGGAGCAGTGGTAGGAAGAAAAAATGTAGAAGGGGAGAAGGTCATTTTTATAATTAGTGTAATATATCAACATGCTAGGAAACTGAAATGGAAGAAGTTGTTAGAAATGGAAATTTGACTGAAAGTGAAAGTTCATCTGCGAGTCGCTTCTTCCCCACTTCCCTTCTGTTACCTTACTCTCTAAAGCCACCCTCCTGGCAGCTCCTGGGTGTCCTGTTCTCACAGCCTCGACCTGCAACCCAATACACAGGCAGGGTTAGCTGCTTGCACCCTCCTGGAGGACAACTGCTTTAAAATATTCACGTAGTAGAGATGGGCACTGTTCTCAGGTGACTCCAAAGCACTGCTTCCAAAGCCCTGAGGGGAGTAAAACAGCAGACCAGTGCAGGACTAGGTTATGCAGCTGTGTCTTCACTACCTCCCATTCAGATATGCGCAGATCAATTAGAAAGCCCTGTTTGTGCCCAGACCTTGATAACTGGTGACCACTGGACACCCAGTAGTTCCCAGCATCAAAGGGAGGAGTAGCAGCATGTGTGGGTGTGAGATCCATGGTGAGGATGGTCAGAGTCTGGTCAGATGAGATAAGCCCTCTGTACTGATACACATGGTATCAATTGGGAATCAATATACAGGCTACTGGGATGGGGAACAGCTGCCCTAAAACCCTTTCAAAATCTTTTCTAGCAGTCTTTCCCAGACATCAGCATATTATTTAGGCAAAGATCATGAAAACTGCTCTGTTTTCAGCTGGATTTTTCATCTAAAATGCAGCTCACTCGCAACTTGTTACTGTCTAAAGAGAATGCTAACACTGCCACATTTCCTCATTAGCTTTGCATAAGACAGACTCCTGTGTCACAGCTGATGGAGCCTTTATGAGCCTTTTAGCCAAATGACTGATGTTTCCCTCGTTATGTCAGATCTGAGGGCACTGCTGGCATCTTTCTTTATTCGCTGTCTAACACCATCAATCGAGCAGCTGCCATGCACCCATGATCAGGCTGATTATTAAAATGTGCTCAGGAGGCTGCCGACACCAATTTTCTTTCATCTGAAGAGGCCAATATACACTGGCTCAAGCCGACAGTTATATACATGGAATATTTAGTGCAGGAACCAGCAGGTAAGACTGAGGCTGATTCCTTACAGTCTGGATCTAGTCCACTGGGATTATCATTAAGATGTTATAGAAACAATGGTGATGTATGTTTAGTTTTTTCCTCTCCTTTTTAAAATAGGGAAGTTGTTATTTTTGATAGGGAGCACTTTCTCTGAACCATAGCCCTTCCTCTTACACCTAGATGTCCCTGGTGATGTGGGGTCACAGCCAGTGAAGAGCTCATTAAACTTGAGTCCCGGTAAAAAGGGGCTCTTGCAGGCTTGCTCACCCCTACGGTTTATAATACTAGTTTTGCTCTGCTGTCGCTTCATTCACTGATATGTCAGTCTCTTTCAAAGGGAGACAGCCCTTGCCTTCTTTCTGGAGCTAATAGTAAAAAAAGCCATCTGCAAACAATGTAGTTCAGAGCCATGGACTGACCCAGCATGTCAGGGATTGATCAGGAGCTCAAGCTCCCCTGGAGTTTCCCTACTAACAGCAAACACAGCAGCTTGGCTGCATGCTCAGGTGTGCAGCAAGGACTAGGAACTCTCCTCTTAAGTCACATCTGCCTTTGGGGTCTCTAATCTTGAATGGCTTCATCTCCAAATAGTAAGTTTAAATCTTTATTTCTAATGCACTTGTCATGTTGACATTTAAGGATGACCTGTGAAGGTTTGATTGATTGGGTTTTGTTTTAACTCCAGGCCCATATGTTTTGTAAGGGAATATTTTAAGTTTAATGGTTATTAGATGTAGTTTTGTCTTAGTACAGCAGTGTGGTTATGTGTGACTAAAAGGTATAGCCAAATGCATGTCATATAGAGAGGTTCTATCCATAGGCTTATGTAGATATTATGAGTAGACTGTAGAATAGCACAGGAGAGGAGGAGGGGAAGCACCTCTGAAGATGTCTGAACAAAACAGACTGCAGACCAAGCACGACTATCACCGACTTTCACCAGGTTCTAGCTGGGAAAAAGAGGGCAGAAGTTTTATGGTCAGAGGAGGTGGATCCCTCCTCTTGCCCTTGTTCTGCCCAGTCTGTTCATATGCCCAGGCCTCCCTTTCTCTGCATTGTCTTTTAAGTGGACCAGTATGCTTCAGAAGTGGTTTCTGCCTTTGTGAGACTGTTCGTTCTCTCCAGTTGCTGCAGTGTTTAGACCTAATCTGTAAATTGGTTGGAGATGAATTCTAGGAGCTATGCCACCCCCTCAGTTTGAGTAATGTTATAATGTCTACTCCTGGTCCTACAGGAAAGGCATCTTGAGCTGTATCACATTATATAAGTACACACATTTTTCCACAACTCAGTTTTTACTTTTCTAAAAGAAAAGTATTAAGCTGCCTGTATTCCTTGGGGATGGGGATCCCACATAGACCCCATAATAACCAAATCCACTCTTAAACTTAGTATTGCTAATTATTACATAGCACTGCTGAGCAGTTAACACTTTTATTGTCTGTCTCAAGTTCACACCCAAGAGGTTATTTCTCTTGAAGAAAGCCCTCTCCTTGGGGAGAGACTAGAAAGGACCAGGTGAGAGTGACTGAATTATCAAGATGCTGAGAGTTACTTTGAAACCTGGTTTGTTCCTGATGTATCAGTAGGAGGGTTTGCTGCAAGAGCTGGTGTAGGGACTTGTCATAAAGAAGACAGTTGAAAAAGAAGAATGTTTGATTATGGTCTTAAATCTCCAAACAGCTGTGTGTCTCTGTTGCATTTATGACAGTAATTTTGTGTGGCTTAGTGTGCATATGTGTATGTATGAGGTGTGTGCTGAAAATTCAAAGGCCGTGGTCCTGTGCAGTTCTTAAACTCTTACTCTGTGAATGCTACAGAATCAACACAAACTGTAATAGTGTGATATTCTATGGTATTAAGTGAATATGTTTTTCATGGCCCACCTGCTAGTGTAACTAATTAACAGCCATTCCCATTAATTACATTGATCAGGATCATAAAATAATTTCAAATTGCTGAACATGATCAACAAGAGTAAAATGGTTTCACTTTAATCCCTTAATGATTTTTTTCATGATTAATCAAACAAAATATATGTAGTTATTTGATCCATTTTTCTTCTTCTTGGAACTGCAACTCGGAGCAATTACAGTAGACATAAAGTTGGTGCAAGCAGAACTACATTTCATCCAGTAGCTAATTAAGCAATAAGGCACAATAGGATAGGGGGTGTGTGAGTGTTGTGAGAAAATCACCCCCCTGAGGATTTTTTTTTTTAAAAAAAAAAAGGTACACAAGAGGACTACTGCTCCCCTGGGAATCTGATTATCTTCATATAACCACATACCCTGCAATTGCCTTCTTGCTAGCAGGAAGTTCTTTAAGATTTTACATGAAACTGAATTAGGGGGGGAAAAAAAAATCTTGCCACAGTCTGATCAGAGAAATACTGAGCTGTAATCTCGACATCTAACTGGAAGGCTCACCAAATCAGATATAATTTACAACCTGTAAATACCCAGTCACAACCTTTTCTCAATAAAACCAGCATTTACTGCCAGTTCTTTGGATGTTGTATAGATCTGTCTTTGACAGTATTTAGCTCTTTTCTGATGTGCAAACAAATATGGCCTTTGTTCCCATTCGCTTCAGACAGTTGATAAACCCTTAACTATTCCATGGTTAAACAAGAAGCTTTGGTATATGTATGTGCATGAAATAACATATGAATATGAATTTACAATGATGTTTGTCATAATATATTATACTGTTATTACTCCTAATTATCTCAAATGACTGAGACGTTAACAGTGTTTTGCATGGTTACAGATCTAGAATGGTTTATAGCTATACTGAGATACCAGTATGTTTACATGGTAAGTCATAGATATAAAATTTATGTATAGGCTGGAATAGGCTGCCCAGGGAGGGGGTGGAGTCACCATCCCTGGATGTGTTTAAGGGTCATTTAGATGAGATGCTGGGGGATAAGGTGTAGGGGAGAATTTTGTAGAGTAGGGCTGATGGTTGGACTCAATGATCCCACGGGTCTTTTCCAGCCTGAACGGTTCTGTGATTCTGTGATATTAAAAAAAAAAAAAAAAAAGCATAATTTCTGATAGTTACGTGCACATGAGCAGAGTTGATTAGACTCAGACACCATAATGCTTGGGGAGCTCCTAAAGACTAAAGCCTAGCATCTCCTCTCAGGGAGAAGTTTGCCTGGCATCTCCCAGCCCTGACCGTGTCTGGTGCAGATGTGGTAGGCTGCTGTTGTGCTCCCTGAGAGCTCTGTAGCCCGTGTGGTTGGAGCACCCTGTGCTCCAGCTGCCCTCTGCGGCCGGACGTGGCAGGAGGCGTGGGAGCAGCCTGCAGGTCCTCTGAGCCGTGCTGCTGGCACCTGGGTGGGTCGCCCTTGGCTTGCTGTGCCCTCGTGTGTGCCAAGGAGAAGAGGCGTGTGTGATGGACAACGGTGTTACTGGACCTAAACGACCAGGCAAATTCAGTAATTTGTTCCCGTGAAAACTACCTGGCATTTTGTACTTAAGGCTTGGAGATTTTTTTCCTGATTTGATAGCTTGCGGTTGGACTTACTGTGGCTTACCCAGCAACAGAAATACAATAGTGTAGTCTGTCATGATAATGCTTTCTGTGTGGTCATAAAGATCCACAGTATTTAACCTAGTTTTGCATGAAATAACTAGATTTAGATCAATCACAGTCATTTTGTAGAAGAGAGAGAGAATATTAACTTGGTCTTGAAATGTGATTAATTCCAATTTGCTGTTTTCAAAGATAAGCGATGCTCACAATCCTGTTAATTAAAAAATTTGGAGTTTTCCATTTTACTTCATGCACTATTTTTTAATGAAATAAGTTTGTCTTTTTGCTTCTTATGACTGATGCCTGGCTCAACATGCCACAGGCTTCCTGAAGGAAAAGTAGTGTGTACTTGTTGTGACCCTATGAAATGAAGATAAATGGTCTCATGCAAGATACATTATGGGCTTTATGACATGCATAAATATACAGTAGATTGTATCCTTTCTATAAAAGTGTTCTTAGATTTCTAATACTGTGTTTTAATGCAATTTTGTTAACAGGATGACAAATAGTAAAAATGTGTAGGTATTAAAATAGGATCCCAGATTTGTGTGCTGTTCATTCAACTGTCAGCAATTGCTGCTTCTCAAAGAGCAGTCTGACTTTGACCTTGCTAAATATTCATTTCATGTCTCTGGCATTGCTTGATTAAGTCAGGCAACTTTCTGTGTGTAGCTGTACTTGGCATGAGTCTGACTGCCATGTGGAAACACTTTTTTGGTCAAGGTTAGGAATGAGCAAGACCTTGTTAAAAACTAAACAAGCACGGGAGTTAGGAGATTTGCATGATCTAGAAACACTGGTTTTCTTATGAGAACTACTGGTTTCACATCTTATCTTTAGTGCACAGCAGTTGTCAGGCCTGCATTATATATTAAGAGAGGAAATGTCAGTTATTAACGTACTGTAAGTGGCCTAGCTAGAAATACAAAACGACCTTTAAACTAAAAGCTGCAAAAAAGGGGAGGGGAAATAAAATGTAGATTTACTTTATAATTTGCTTTAGTATTTTTATTGCGAGTGTTTGGCATTTGGATTTTACATCTTATGCTGCTAAACTCAGCTACTAATAAAAACAATGATGACAAAAGCAATAATCGTTCTTAGAAAAACGTTTTACTGCACTGTGACTGTATGGGTGTGTGTGTGTGTGTGTGTGCAGTGTGTTTTCTATCTGTGCCCACGTTGCTCAGTCATTACCTCTAAATCCCTGATTGAAGACCACTGTTGCCAACAAGCTGCACTGTGCTGAGGTGTCACTCATTAATTGACAGGTTGTGGGACAGATTCTGAATGTGCAGACACTTGTGCATCAAGTACTCTGCAGTACTCAGTTGTGTTACTTGACATGAGCTTAGTGTCTGATCCTGTATCTTATTTTAAAAATACATCTTAGCACAAGTTGTGTGGTTTTTAAAATGGGATTGTCTAATTATTGTTGTTATTCAAGAAGACAACAGGGTGTAGGAATGTTTTTACCTGTAAATATCTTAGGTGTTCTGCTCTTTTGAAGTAAGCAGCAGTCAGAGTTGATAAATGTCTTGGCTGGAATTTAGCAACACAATGAACTTCTGTATAGATATCCCACATGGTATCAGTTGAAGCTCCATTTAAGACCTAATCGTTGGCCCATACAAGCAGAGGAAAGCTTGGCTAGACAGATGGAAAGAGCTGCTTTAAGAAGGGATCAGAAAAGGCATTGCTACTCGGCTGGCCTAAATCCACTAATCTGATGTTATTATTAGCGATAAGGAGCAGCGACCAGGATAAAATCTCATTCTCTGCAAATGTCATTTAAATAGGACTCTGATATTTTCCAGTCAAGTAGACAGGCTTTAGTCAAATAGTGAGCACTTTATTTGTAAATGCAGGAGGAAAAGAAAAGCTTTAGTTCAGCAAGTTCTTAAGATGTCAGCTTACCAGTATTGATTAATCGTTCAGCAGTGGCAGCTGTTTCTTTATTAAAAGCGTAGCTCTCCATACAAAAGATATCAGATGTAGGAAATGTTTGTTGACAATTTACCTTTTCTCACAATGTGGCAAGAGCTCAGTCTGTTACACATTCCTCCGCATTCTGGCCTGCAACTCAGATAATACCCATGAAGGAATGTATTAGTCCATCTGCACGAGGTAGATTGTGGCAGCTGGACTCCGCTGGAAATGTCTCTCTGTTTGAAACAGACCTGCAGCACCAGTTCCCAGCATGGGAATTAATTCATGGAGAGCCATTGCTGATTAGGAAAAATCTTTGGTTTGGCTGTGCATGCATGTGTTTGGAGTATACACACAGGCTCTGGCCTGATGAAGCCAGAGCAAAGAAAGAGACTAGTGCCTGAATTCCACTCAGTGAGGGGTATGACCTAAGGTGCATCATTGTCCACTTGTGTTTTGCATGTTTTAAAACCTTTGATTCCACCTACAGCTGAATCAGGTGGTTGGTCTAGTAAATTGTCACACCACGCAGGCACCTGGAGGTGTGTATGGACACGGGGACTTAGGCAGCTATGCACAGACAGATGTTCCAAGATGAGTATTTCCTTCCATCTCTTAGAATACATTTCTCCTTAGATTTAGGACATGGCTCCTCATGCTGATTTTTGAATGTCTGATTATGTGGACTCCCTCCACGGAAAAATGTAGGCCATTAGATGCATTTCAGGCTGAAATGATTCATCTTTGGTGTCCCCCATTGCTGTTTAGTGTAGGGTAAGCCTATATGTTCAGTGTAGGCTCCTGTGACCTCATTTTCTGAGTGTAATTCTAGAACTAATGAAGTTGAATCCCACTATTAACTGATTGTGGAACAGTGAAAGCAAATATTGCACAGTGTACTAGGAGTACAAGCCAGTCTTATCCTACTGCTTATATCTTCTTTTCTTGCCAAATGCATAGCTGAAGAAAGAGAGTTGCTTTTCCAGGGGATTAGAAGGGATCTTAAGTCACATCATCATACATAATGTCTTTTCTTATAATGTAAGTACAGTTAATAACCAAATATTATTCTGGAAATTTGAATAGTTTCTTTGCTGTACACCACCATTGACTGAATCTCCTTTCTCCTGTTTCCTCTTTTGGCTTCCTCTTTCAATCTGAGCTCTCCTGCCACATTCTTCAGAAGTAAAGCAGTTTAACTGATACCCTCTGAATTTGGCCTTGGCTTTCATGAAGGCAGGGGAATTAAAATGGATTAAAAACCCACAAACTCTTGTCTCACCTTCAGCAAATGTATAGCTATAGAAAGAAAAAAGAAAGATGCTTTTAAATCCTTGTGATTATTGAATGCCAAGCATGCCTGTTCTTGAGTTAGTATACAGGGGTTTTCTTATACCAAGTACGTCTCATGCTAGTGCATGCTTGAGGAGAACATGTCCGGCAGAGCTGGTCAAATTACTGGAGTTGAAAATGTTTGGTACCTGAACTATGGCTGAATAAGCCAATTAAGGATTTATCGGAATCTTCACTGTCATGTCTGAATCCTTGGGACACAATTAATTATTTGATATCTTGTCCTTTTCATTTATATGATACTCCTTTATACAGCAAGCTGGCTTCTAGTATATATTAGATATATGAGCTTACTTCTTAAAATCCCTATTTGTAGTTCCTAAGAGTTTCTGTTTAGGTGAAAACCCAAATTAATTTTTGAGCTCTTTGAGGTGTTTACTTGTGATGAATTGTCCTAAACAGTTTTGCAGTAGGTGGTGAAATACTATTACTCGCTGATCCAATAACTGCAAATTTTCATATTCTGTGATAGTATTTATACTTTTAAGGTTTCAAAAAATGAACTGTCTCTGTCAAACACTCAAGCAGACCAGATATCACTTGTCGTCTTTTGTTACTGAGACTCTGACATTCTGTTTGTCTCAAATGCCTGTAGGTACAGTTTGGGTTTTAGGTGTTCTGCATTAGTAATTTATGGAGTCATCCAGCAGTAAATTCACCCATTGACCTTTGTTCGTGCTGTCCGACTATTTATGGTTAAGAACCCAACTGGGGCTATCTAGTGGATAATGTATGTTACTGTGGTGTGTCAGGCATTTCTTTTCATTTGTAAATCAAGATTAATTTGTAAATGGTGTTTGGAAAATGGCATCTTCTACACTTACCAACTCGATTTACTCACTAACCTGTTGTGTAGAGATCAGTAGATGCCTACTCTATATTTTTATCCAAGATTTATATTTTAAAAAAAAATAATCAAAATGTCAATACAATTGTTTGTTCACTATTGATATTATGGTAAATTGAATAAGCAGTTCCCTAGAGTTGACATTTCTTTGCTTCTTACAGTAACCCTTTGACAGCATATATAGACTCAGGAAGCCAGGGTTTGATGTAACTTGATATAGTTATGGCTCAACATTAGACATAGAAATTGCTTATTTGTCTCGCAAATACTGTTGCTGCTCTATTGTTAGCCGCTTTGAGCGGAAACTGGTATGAAATTTCTGTAGTGGATGTACAATACTGCCAGTGGTAGTGGGGCAGCCTGTACCCAGAATGTGGAGTATATTTATGCTCATGATTTGCCATCTCCAGCCAGAGTAAAGCTCCAGACTCCCCGGATAAAAAACATATTTAATTTACACTGTTTGTATAATCCTTATTAAAAAACCCCCAACCGAACAACACAAGAAAACCAAAAAAAAAACCCAAGCAAACAAAACCGCAAAACCCCCCAGAACAAAATAAACCCCAACCCTCCTAAAGCCCCTGACTAAATTAATACCAAACACCATCACTCTCCCAAAAAAAACAAACCTACAATGACTTATTTAAAATGCCAAAGTTGGAAGAATCAAAGTTTCTGTAAGTCACGATGAGGTAAATGGTCTAGTTGTGGCTTCATAGGGAAGTCAGTAGGATTTGAGGGCACTTGGTTGTATTTGAATGGCATAGTTTAGAAAATGATCAGGACGATAGCATTTAGGCCAAAGCTCTGGCACACATGGAAGTCCTTTGTTATTAGCAGTACTTGCCCGTCAGTTGCTAAGGGCAGCACTTGGTCTGTTGTTTTAGCAAGAGTTAGATATAAGTCAGCTTGATACCCATCTGGCCCTCCAAATTTCATTGCTAATACAAACTGATAGTTTTAAATTAAGAGCAGTCATTACTGACACCCATTACCCGTTATTGTAAGTACTTGAATAAGGACACGGAGGAGGAGGGAGATGTGACAGTGAAATGTTTGCCCATTGTTTTTGTGTTGCACCCCCAAATACCAAGCTCTGTCTGCAGAGTCAAGAATTACTGAAGTTTGGGGAACCTTCTTTTAATTTTAATTAAGAAACAGTGTTTGAAATATACAGTGTGAGGGCTGTGTTTTATTGGCTTGGGTGCAATCTGGAAAATACCTTCTGCCAGCAATGCCTCTTTCTAATGGGAGGCGCTCCCCAGTGTCCAGCAGGAAACGAGAGCACGGAGAGGGATCCTTTGCAACCTGTGCTGATGGATTTTAAAGACACAATTGTGTATTATTTTCTAAAACACACCTAGAACGTAAGATGGTTTTAGTGTTAGCTCCTAGGGACCACAGGAATGCAAATTGAGCGTGCTGTATTTATAAAATAAAAATAGGTGCTGGTCTGAAGCTGTCTGCTAGAGTAGAAATGAATTTTAAATTACATGTGCCTGAGGCTTTACCTTACTTGCCGTGGGCAAGGCAATCCTCCAGCCATGGCACTGTATGCACAGCTATGCTACTAACAAAACACTGCTTTGGGAATAACTGAACCTATACATTTTGTAAAGCTTTTCCTTCTGCTGAAAAAATATTACCAGATTTTTTTTAATTTTTTTTTTTTTTTGCCATCCTTCCTGCATTTTCACTCTGTCATGCTCAAGTTAATGCAGAGTTAAACACAAGGCTGAACTTCCACTCTGGCTGAAAGCGGTGCTCTGCTAATGCCATCTATGAATCTGAAGCTATGAGCCAGATTAATGGAAATGAGATGTTCCACTTTTCTACCAGCCCTAAAAGTGATTCCCTGCCTGGCGGGGCGAGTGCAGAGGAGACTTGCTTTCTGCTTAGTGTAATTATAAAATCCAACCAGACCAGCAGCACTTGAAAATATCAGCTTCCAGAATCAGCAGAATCAAAATACCAATCCAGTCTTGCACATCCTACTTTTCATTTTTCTTGGAGCTCTGTGGTGATGCTTGTATTTTTGAGAGAGGCATTTAAAAGAAGTTTTCATATGCAGATTTCGTCAGTTTTTAATCATTAGTCATATGTGGGAACATGTAAGCAGGAAAAAACATAAATTTTTTTAAGGTGGGTTTTCTTTTTTTTTTATTTGCTTGTGTGCTTTTCAATGCCTGCTAATAAGTATCTCTGCTTAATTGGAAAGATGCTGCAGCTGCCAAGTAGAGCTGTTGGCTTGAGTGGAATTGCTCATGTGAGTAAGGGCAAGTTCAGGGCTTTTTTGTGATATTTGTGCCTCTTCTTCCTAGGAATATAAAATGTCTTTTGGCAATGGTAATATCAAATAATGCAACTAAAACTGAAGAGTTTAGTATTTACAAAAACTCAGTAAAATAAAGAGCTCTAGAGATTTGATTCCTAAGTCCTGAAAGCAAGTATAAAAACCTCCCACATCCATGAATGTATGTTGAGCAGAAATGAAACATTTAGATTTTGCTTCTCTTTTTCTATTTGTGCCTTTAGGGGGCTGTAGTAGAAATGGAATACATAATGTATTGACAGGAGATATATATTCCACTTGTGAGTAAGGCTCTGAATCCTCTTGGCTTCACTGTTTCTGAATCATCATGTCTTTCCTCAGTGGAGAGATAAATATGGCATTCACTTCAACCCATTTAGCCCATTATTCATTTATATAAAGCAGGACCAATTAAGACATTCTTTTGTGTATTTGCACATTCTACATATGGAGCAAAAGGGAGTTAAAAATATCTGTTGCAGCAAATGTGACAGGATGCTCTCTGAATACTGAACATGTTACTCCTGCAATTCCTCTGAGCAGTAAACTGACATTCAGGAACTGCTGAAATACACAAATAGACACTTGTTTGGTTTTGTGTTTGCTCTGTTTCTGATGTATAAGATTCATAGTCACCCACTCACTTATCTAAAAAAACGCATTCCTTTCCACTTTCCCAGCTGCCTGCTACTGAGCAGTGTATAGGCACAGCTCTTCAGCCATGGACAGAGGCAGAAGTGACCAAATAGTTTCTGAGGCAGATGTCTGTATTCTAGGAGGGATCCGTATTAGGTAGCTCTGGTGTATCAGAATGAATTATTTTATTGGTATTGCTGCTTTCTTTCAGAACATGTGTTTTGACTTTTTGTTCAACCTCTGAGAATATGAGAAGAGAATGAAGTTAAAAATAAAATAATAAAAAACCCCTAAGAAATTCCTGCTATTGCAGGCTTAAGGAAATAAGCCAAAATATACATTTTCAATTCCAACAACATTTCAGAATGGTATAAGTCTCTGTTGGCTTAAGTGTTTCTTGGCACAAAATGCTGATTATATATGTCTCAAGGAGACAATCAGCATGTTCATACAAAAGTCTCAATCCCTAAAACACAATAACATGTGGTTGCCACTAAAGATTTTCTGTCGAAATAGATAAGAAAAGTTCTTCTGGATTACGATATGGGGCTTTACATTGAAAAGCTTTGTTTTGCATTAAAAGGTAGTTTGTGGCATTGTGGAGTGATGAAATGGTATGCGGCATAACACAGTTTCAATGGAAAGGAAATACAGCAAGATATAAACTGGTTTGATAGTGTTTTTCCTAGCAACTCAGTAATATTTAACTATTACATTGCTGCCAGAAAGAAGTCAGTCCAGAGCTCACTGGGAAAGAAGCGGTGGAGTGTGAAGCTTTCCACAAGGCCTCATGTACCGGCACTGGGGTCCGGTTGCAGATGGGCAACGGCTGCTTTTGCAGGAGGGGCTGTCTGGGGGAAGGCGATGGAACAGCCTGGTATATTTTAGTGGGTCAGAACTTACATAAATAACTACTGTCTTGTGGACCGGTATAACAGTGATGGATTCACGTGCATCGCTTTGTATCTTTTGTGTCTGCTAGGCTGAGTTTTATGTTTTTCACCTCGGATCCTTTCCAAATCTCTGTGTTGTGGCTTAGAACGTCAATGACTTTTTGTGCACAAGTTTGTGACTGTCAGTGTGTATCCTGGAAACTTCCGGTTGTGCAGCTTTGCTGTGCTCCTGTGATGAGTATTGTGGGGTTGGAAGAGGCCATTTAGGAACAGGTCCGGCTTTCTCAGCAGCTCAGACCCCAGAAGTGCACCCAATGGAGCCCCCCCACTGGGCTGCAGAGGAGAGCTGTGCTGCTTGGCTGCAGAAGGCTTTGTTTCATCCCTCTAGCAGGGCCTATGCCAAACCCCCTGTGCTGTAGCGTGTCTTTTAGAAAGACTTCCAATGCCTGTTTAAAGGCTGCAAATGGCAGTGATTCCCCTGCTTTTCTAGTTAAGTTGTTAAAATAGTTATTATTTTGTTATTGTTGAAAATTGATGCTGCATAAACTGGTTTGAATTTGACTGGCTTCAGCTTCCAAGCACTGGATCCTGTTACGCCTTTTTCTGCTAGATTAAATACCCATCTGCTCCCAGCAATCTCTTTCCTGTGTAAGTATTCATAGTCTGTGATCAGGTTGCCTCTTAACCTTCTCCTTTATGAACTAAATAGACTGAGCTGTAGTCTCTCCTTGTAAGGCAAGTTTTTCCAGGCACTCTAATAGCTCTTGTAGCTCTTGTCTGAATCCTTTCCAAGTGTTAGAGGAGGTAAGGAATAAACCAGCTATGCAGGGGAGGCACACTTTTATTTGATTGAGCAGTTTTGTATCAGGAATTGTTCATTCCTATTGAGAAGACTGAGAGGTACATCATGATGAAGAATAAAACCGGTGTGTTTCATCTGGCAACTGGAGGGAAATTCATGTCTCTATGTCAAGCGTCACTTTTCTAAAAAGACCCATCTTTTTCAGTCATTAGCAGGAATTCAAACTAAACCTGTAGTTGTTTTTCCTTCTTAGTCCCTTTGTTGTATGTATTACCCAGCATGTCCCAGTGTTGACCTGTGTGGATCAGGTCTCATGACCTCTGATCCTACCCAATGTCTGGGGTAAAGGTTCTATATCTGCTTTGTATAATTCCAAAATAAGCATTAAAATCACCATGAGAGGTTCCCAATAGAAGCACCTTGATAATTGCATGATTTTAATTAAGAATTATTTAAAAATAATAGATACATTATTTGTTACTTTAAATATATGTAGTGGACCACTGATCTACTTCTGCAAAACAAGGCATCTGTATGCACAGCTTATCTGACCCATTAATATGGCTTTTCTGGCCAACTTTAGGGCACAAGGCAGTCATAGTTTATTATTTGATATAACTGTAAAAACAGTGAGTTAAGAGGGAACGTCTGTCTCCCTCTTTCTGTTTCTCATTTTCTAAATAGCAAAATAACTACCTATAGGCAGATGTGAACTATATTCTCATGCCATACAATTAAATAAGGTTTTATTGCATAAGGTTTTATTGCATTGAGATTCTATTTAGTATAAACAACAAATGTGAATAATTGAAGATCTTAGTGAGGTCTTTCATATTGATTGTATTGCCAGTGGTTTGTTTGTGCTGAGCATTGGGGATTCAATAGAAATATGTTGTAAATACGTTCTGCTTTAATGCTGCTCACATTTAAACATGGTACACTGTTAGGATGAGGCTTGAATTATTGAAGAATCAGAGCAACTAATCCTTGGTAAAATCAGAATGCTTAAAAAAGTTTAAGCGAATCCTTTGTCCTTCAGGTTATATGACCTGAAAATAAAACTATGCAAAAAGATTTAATAAAACATAGGCTACCCTGTGTGAGAGCTCTCTCAAGGCTTTTCAAGGAGTAAATGGTTACCATTACCAGAGGTAATGTACTTCATTTGCTTTCCTAAGAAGCTACTTTGATATTAAGAGAAACTCCAAAGCTAGGATTGGAATTTAAACTCCTGTAGGGTATTTCATCTTGCACCCTAACAGTCCATCAGCTTGTTTGATTCTGAGGTCAACTGTATTACTGGGCATCAAACTGACTTTAATAATTTCGGTGTTATTTCTTTTTTTTTTTTTTTCTTCAGTTTGTGCTGCTTCAGTAATGATTTTGAGTTATGTGCTGTGATTACAGAGTAGCTGATGATGGCTCTGTTCAGAGTTTCCCATTTAAAATAAAATATCTTACATATATTAATATTTTTATCTCTCACCAGTTCTGCATTTTACGCGCAAAAAATTTGTTTTTGTGAATATAAAACTATACACAGTTTCTGTACTGTAATGCAGCCATAGTTGTTTCCCTAGAGTACTTCTCGGAGCAGAGTTACCCAAGGAATAGGAGTACATGGGTGCTTTGAGGGTGAAGACATTCCATCCCTACCCCCTCTTCTTCCCCCTTCCTTAACAATGATTCAGCGGAAATATCTATGTAAAGAAGGTACAATATACGTGTGTGTATATGTTTAAAAATAATTTATGCTTGTGTGTGACATTATTTTGATGTGATTTTGATAAATACTCTCGATTTGTTTGCAAAGTAAAGGCATCGTTTGAATGCACTAGGGCCTGATTTGGTGTTTGCTGAGGTCAGCAGAGAGCTTCCACTTCATTTTGAAGGGATTTGGGTCTGGTGCACAAAGAGGGAAAGCTGATCCACAAGACTGTTGAGCTGTGCCTGAGATAGAAAGAACGGAAACTGCACACTGGAATGTGGTACTTGCCTTTAGGCACCTGGAGGAGATGATGACCCAGTGGAACAGGAAACAAATATGTTCTTGCCGTTTTTGCAATTTCCATTTCCATGTTGTATGAGAAAATTGTAGCCCATTAAACTCCCTGCTTCATCTGTGAGCCACTTTTCCTCTCCTTGCTTTAAAATGCTCCAACAGTTTCAACACAAAAGATACCTTTTTGCCTCCTGGGTTTCTCAAGCACTTACATGTACGATTTTTACATTATACATTTCTTCTCAGTTTCCTCCCCTGGTAGTTGAGGTGGTGGGAAGTGTAACATGGGGGCATTTAAGAAACTGGTGCAGGGTAAATACATCTACACATGTGTACCTACTCTGAAATTTGGCTCAACTTAACCAAAAATCCTTAGCAAAGACATCCTCTTTGGTGTTTGACACCAGAGCCTTGTGCTGACAAGCGAAGGTATGAACACGAAACATCACCTCTCCTCCCCCTGCTTTTGGCACTAAGAAACACCGTTGTCTTAACGTATAAAACTCTTATGCTTGTCATGACAGATGAATTTGAGACAGGAATGTGGCTGCTTTTTGTGATAGGCATACATTGATTTCATTTGTTTGCAAGTGTAAAACAGATTGATCTTTCATCGGGTACCACACCCCTTTGGGTTTGTTTGATTGAACTTGCTGTGTGCAAAGGACTGGCAGGTAAATGCATTAAGTATTCATGTTGGACACTGGTTTCTTAGGTAAAAAAAACAACTGTTGGACTCCCAGTTTATCATGATCAAATAATATATAAGAACATTTACTTCCAGTTGATGAGGGAGGGATTATATTCTGACCTGCCTATTGATTGGTGTTTATCACTCACTTAGCTGACAATCGGTACACTCCAATATTTCACATTCTGTGCTACTGCACAAATAAACATAGTATTTCCAGTTCTCACAAATTATGATTATTACCCAACTACTGATGACTGTTCTGTTTTCCTAGTCTCTTCCCTGGAAAGCTCTCTTTTTTGCTGCCATAGGTCTCTGCATGCATCCCTACAATCCTGCTGCTCTCCAGTTGGGTTCTGTCAGTGTTTGCTGGATTAGCAGGATAATTTGCTTTCCTGGCATGTTTTGCTTGTCCATAGGGACCGGCTGCTCAAAAGAAGAGAGACCTAACGTGGTGCATCAAGATGCAGAAACTAGTAACTATCATTAGTTCTGAGTTCAAACCTCCCGGCGCTGAACTGCACGGTCTTCAAGAACAGTAAGATTGATGTGTCTGTTGCTAGTTTAACATGCCAGCCTAGCCTGCTTCCAAACTGAGTTGTAGCGTTATTATCCTTCAGTGACAGATACGTGCAGTGATGGTGATCTTTGACCTGCATAAAATAAGTCAAAGGAACAAAGCAAAACTTCAAAGAACATGAGTGTGCCCAACACTTTCAAGCTTATGAGAACAATATACTGTTAGCGTGAGTATTGTGGAGATTTAATCGTTTCATCTGTACTTTAGCACGTTTTTGTAATTAGAAATCAAACAATCTTTTTAATTTTAGAGCTAGAATTTCTTTCTCTCTTTTTTTTTTTTTTGTTTTTTTTCTCAGAAATCAATCCTACGCTTTGATTTTCTTTTAACATTTTGCATATCACAGTCTGATTTATCACAAAAATATATGTTGCATGTGTAACTAGTAAAGAACACTTATGGTCCTGTTTTTGACAGAGCAAGTCGTTTGAGCCAGCTGCAGTAAAATTTTTCCGATTCATACTAATGATCAGGAGAGTGATTGCAAATTCCAGAATTTTCTGATGTAGGGAGCCAGCAAACAGCTATAAAACCCAGAACAAATGCATCCTATAATGTACTTTGTTCATTTATTTCATACCATAAGGATAGTTTTGTTTTAATTATTTATGATAATAAACTTCTGAGTAGAGGCATTCTGCTATATTTTGTAATGATAATGAAACTTGAGTGATGCAGGGCCTCTCCACAGCATCCTGATATTATACGTGTCTTGCAAACAAAATAAGGAGTTGGTCATATGCTCTTTTAGGGGTTTTTTTGCTATTTAAGTAGGGGTTGAAAGCTTGTTTTCTCCTTCTCTCCTGTCTTTCCCTTCCCCTGAAGATAAAACAGGGGCCTAATGCTGTTTCATGTATTGGAAATTCACACTGTTAAAAAGAAGCTCTTAATTAAGGCTCGCTATCCTCTACTTTTTAATGTATGGGAGCTCATGGAAAGCATTTTAAAAAACCTTTCCAAACATTCTCTGCAAGCTTTTAGAGAGCATCACAAATTTTGCCTGCTGGCTGCCTTTGTTACCATGCTAAGAGAAAAAAAAAAAAAGGGAGTTGGAAATACAATTAAAAAGGCCTTTGCAAGTCACCTGTAAAGTCTTTATCTGCAAATTATGGCAGATGCAACTCGGAGGCTCTACAGCAGTTAATTTCTAGTGGCATGGGTTGTGTTTTGTTGTGGTTTTTTTTTTTTTCCTCACTGGTGATCTATTTAAGCAAAAGCTATTGAAGCAAAAGGCATTTCCTGGGGAATTAATGATCAGATGGGAGGAGCCGATAACCTAAAGTACAAGTGAGGGCCATCTATCCCAGCCCATCATTAGTCTCCAGAAAATGCCTTGTACTGAGGTCACTGATGTACTGGTTTTCTTTTACTGTTTTGTTTGGTGGGCTTTTTAAAAGTAAAAAGGATAAAGAGCAATACCAATTTGCTGTCTGCATTTTTAATGTTGCTCAAGTATTGTGCTTATATTTAAGGTTTTAACCGGGTAGGTTGATAGGATGACATACTATGCAGCGCTTAAGAACTTGATAAATAATAATGTATGGAGAATTTATCAAGAATTAATGCCTCTCTACTAGTCAGTTGGAGTACTTTTAAAATTTGTTAGTATTGTATTAATTTGATAATTATTAGCCTTCCAAGTGCTAAAATTGAACTCTTTGGTGGTGGTGGCTGTGATGCTATTACGACTAGAAAGAGACAAACTTTATAAATAGAGTATTTGTAGTAACAGTTTAGGTTTAATCCGTTACAGCATGATATGTGGAGGGTATATTTTCTGATAAATAGTGCAAGTAGAGATGCTGTAATAGTAACTCCTTAGCATTAAAAAGTGAGGTTAACTGAATTGTAGGTTACAGGATTAAAACATGGGCAATGGGAGGTGGTTCCACTCCCACTGCTGCCACTGGTTCACCCTGTAGCCAGGAACAAGTCCCTTAGTCTCTCCATGCCTCAGTTCCCCAATTCAGAATGCACACTGCTGATGACAATTAACCGATTAACTAGTTTGCACCCTTTTTTTTTTTAATTAATAGCTGCTAGGAGAGCCTTTGTTTCCTGTTGTTGTTACCAAATTTGTAAAAACTAACAGTTAAAAAAAAAAAAGCGATCTATTTGATGAACCACGGGTTCTCATCATTAAGTGTGGCAGGCAGTCCTATCTTCTCCCTTTGCCTGATGATTTCTGTCAGTGTTGTGAGATGCAGGCCTGTAAAACATTAAATCAGATCTGGCTACAAAATCCTATTTTGACTAATGCTCTGATATGATTGTGCTGTAATCCAGTGAATTAACAGGACAATTTTTAAAAAGTAGGCAAATTATATTTTGTTTTATTCCAGGAAATACTTAGCCAGAATCTGGGCGGAACTCAGGAATGTAGTTGGTACAGTTTCCTCATGAGGGCTCATCCTTGATGAGTTGACCTGGCAGAAACCTATGAGATCAATAAGTATTGATAGACCTGCTCTCCATAAGGGCAAGCTGAGCTATGGAGGAGCCAGTCTGTTTCTGTTCAGGTAGTGAAACACCGACACAGAGGAGAAAAGAATCCAAGGAGTCATATAAGCAGATGCTTTTATATTTATAGAGTATATTCCTCCTGATAGTAATTTGGTACAATACCAGTTAAAAGAACATAAAGCTGTAGTTCTGTCTTCTGACTGCTGCTTAGTGTGTTTGATACCTGGCCTGCCATGGTGAAGAGATCCACATGGCCACAGCCATGGCCTGATGACCTCCTTGAAGCTGAAATCGTGAATTAAAATGTTTAAATCGTCATGCTAAGGGAGATGTGAAATGTGGCTATACACCTGCAGTTTCGGGGCTCATAGCTAATGAAATGCCAGCTGCTGTAGAGGCTGTCAGTGGGGGATGCTGTGCGATCCCAGTGTGCAGGGCGGCGGCTTCGCTGGGACCCTCTTGTCTGAGGGTCTGGGCTGTGCTGGCCACGGAGGCGATCTACCTTAGAGTAAAGGTTGACCCTTCCTGTGAGAACTTCTTACTTGGTTTAACCTAATGTTTAACCTAATGTTAGGCTTGGTTCATTTTGCTCCCTCCATCAGCTCCTTAGGTGGTGGTGTCTGATGGTGGGCTTTCATGGCTCAGGAGGCCAGGCTGGATCTGCCAAGGCCCTTGGGTTTGTCTCTCAGGCTTGTCTTAACCATAGGTGGGTGTTACGTGGCTATAAAATCCACTATGTAGGATTGTTTTCTTGAACAGATGTTACATTGGCTTTAGAGCTGTAATTATTCTTTATTTATGTCTGGTTGCTTGAAATGGGCATTTAAAGAATGACAGGTTCTGGGGTAATACAGAAATGGGGGGGAGTGGGTTGAATTACAGTATGTTAAGTTAATGTGAGGAGAATAATCCACATTGTAAAAGTCAGAGAATCCTTCCTAGACCGACAGTAATATACACTTTTTTTTTTCAGTCTTTCAGTGTTGCAATGCAAGACTTTCAAGTGGAAAATTGTTAATTTACTATAATGAATTGAAATGTGAAAAAACAAATACTTAGTTAATTGCCTCATAAATCTGTCTGTTACTATCAGTGGAATTAAATTGATAAACAGTTCTTTAAAATTAATTTCCACATGGCAATGTGCAGATTTTATTTTATTTTATTCAAACCCCATTAGGTATTTGTATGAAAGAAAACATAAATTTGTATTTCTGTCACATTAAAGAGTGTGTGTGACAAAACACACATTTCCTACCATGGGTACTGAGGATTTAATACATTTGGCATAATGAGGAGAGCTCAACGTTAGTTCTTTTCAAAGGCAATACCAGCTGAAAAGTGGAAGTACATCATGCTTTCATGATTGTATCATGTCACTTTACTGTCAGTACAGTTTAACTCAGTCCTTTTGTTGTTGGGGTCAGAGGACCATGGCCATGATGCTTGAAGGTCACATGCGGTTTTGGGCTGTTGCCAGTTCTGAAAGTGCTTCAGGAGGTCGAGGGGAAGGTGGGTTCTCTCAGGGGGACTGTGAAGCTTATTTCTGGTCACTGCCAGGATGGGAGTTCCTGGTGAGAGGAAGAGATCGGTGTTATATCTTAGTGGGCCCGTATTGCCTCTGCAGCCACAACTTTTCCCAGTTTCAAGCCTGCTGCAGTAGCACTTTTGCAGGGCCTTAGGATGAAAGGAGGTGGGAAGCTGAGTGCTTTTGTACTTTAATCACCTAATGACATTATGCCCTGTGCAGTATCAGTTTGTCAAAGTAAGTGGGGCACTACACAAAATTAAATCATTTGATACACTCCATCCTTCCAGCAAATGTAATAAGAACATCCTTGCTGACCTCTCCCAGTGACATTCAGCAGGAGAAAACTTGTCTTGTGGTGTATGACCCAATGTTCTGGAAACGCACATAAAGATAATTCCTTCTTGCTATATGGTATTGTTAGATAGTCTTAAATTTCAGCTTGATGGTTGTCATCTTGGAGTTTAGTAGTGGATGAATGGATGCAAGTTACAGCTGGTCTTACGGTGAAGTTTAATGTCTGAGAGTCGGGACTCTTCAGTTTTCTTCTCACAGCCATCTCATACTTCTTGAATGGCCGTCATCAACTCGCTTTAAACTTTCGCTCCCTCGGTTGTTTTGCTTGACAGTAGTTGCTCCTTCCCAGAGGTGTAATCAGGCATGACTTCTCTGATTCTAAAGAGCTTTCAGATCCCCAAAAGAAGGCAGCTGCAAGGGCAAAATATTAGTGATAACAGTGACCTAAGACTTCAGAGGAAGGAGGATGAAAACACATTTTCATTTAGCTTTAATAATACTTTAATAATCAAAAGAAGAAATTAAATGTTTAATATTTAAACAAATCTGCATTCACTTTCTTCTCATGTTATGTGAGTATTAAAGCAGGATGGAAGCTAGTTTACATATTTTTACACTAGACTATTTTATTATTAAATACTGGAATGTGCTGGAGTTGGCCAGCCTCCAATGAATATGACTCAACTTACATTGCATTTTAATATTTGCATGTTACATAGTATAATATTTCTATTAGACAAATGGTTGATGGTAGGGAATTTAAAAAGGATGCACTTTTATTAAATAACACCTTGTGTTCATGTTATGAAAATAACTGATATTCATTTGCTGGTTGACAGCAGAAGGGACAAAAATATAGAGGGTTTAGAGTGTAAATAACTATTATTCAGGATGCAGTAATCCGTGTGTCTGATCGTGAAAATGCATGGTATAGTTAGTGCCCTGGGATGTACACCTGAGATTCTCCAGACTGAAAAACACAGGAGCTTCCTGTCTGCCTGTAATAAGTGTGGGTACCCCCAGAAAATGCATGTGAATTCTTCTCATGTATTCAATAAAATGCAAATAATCTTGTTAAATCAGTCAGGTTATCAGACCAATTGAGTGGTAAACTTATTTTGAGATAAGGCAATAATTTTCAGATGGGTTGTGAAACTCCTTGCCACAGAGCATTCAGTTTGAGAGCATTCTTTGGAGAAAAGTCTTCTAGAGGTGTTAAAGATTTCAGGGCCTTTGTACTTAACACATAGCTTCATGTGCCAAAAATTTCTCAGTATTTTAGGGAGTGATTTGCTTTGTTCCTAGGGGCTTTACTGGGCATTTGCTGTTGGCTGTTGTCAGAGGCAGGATGGGTTAAACAGAGCTTCTTCTGGGAATTTGGCCTTAAATGGCCATGTTTTCTTCATTGTAATATTTCTGTCATTCATGAAGTCAGTTATACATGTGAGATTTCAAACACATTCAAAACATAATTGAGGGAACCGATATAATTTCTGTTTGGCTCTGGAAACTGCAGTATTGGGATAATCATTTGTGTCACACCCACCTTAAAAATTCAGATAATTTCAGACATAAGGTTGTAGTTTTGACCAGTCTAAAGAAGATCGTGTTAATATTTTGCTCTGTCTAAAGAACTGAAATTATTTTACAGGGTTTTTTAAGTGTTCATTTTTAGATTTCAAATTCCAGGGCACATTTCAAACTTGTGTCAGTAACACCTACATGCCATATCCCTAATAGCACAGCATTTCCATGCTGAGTTAAAATCTCAGGATGTTGTTTTTTCAGGGAGTGTGGTACATTTGCTTTACTTTTTCTCAGTGACAAGGCCTGTGATCTGCTGCCTGGTGTATATATATATATGTATATGTGTGTGTGTGAGAGTACCTACTGTGGGATAGAGGCAAATTTGATTATTCCCAGTCAGCTGGTTGAGCTGTTGTGTACAGTCTAACATCGCTTAAAAAAATAACAGAAAATTGTGCTTTAGCTCAAAGTGATAATGGCCTGCAAGGTAGATTGGGAAGCTTATGTGGTATCTCTTTTTTTAAAAAAAAAAAAATTTAAAAAGAGAAATTTCTAAATTCAATTTGATTTGCGTTTGTCAACCAGGAAATCTGTGCAGTCCATATCTGTTATAAATAATGACCATAGAAACTCTGTAGCTCTGGGATATGCCAGTTTGTACTTAAAACTTTTTAAAATATCAGCAACGAATAAAAAATTTCTGTTAGCATGAGGAATATAACAGAAAAGCCAGTTTATACCAGTAAGTTGCTGCTGCTTAGAGCTGGCTGTATTATGAGAGCTGGCTTTTTTGTCATTATTAAATGGCTAGGTCCCATCCAACCCTCATTGAATTCACTGGGAAAATTGCCATTAGCATCAGTTGAAGTTGAACCTATGCCCTTAGAAAGTATCAGCAATGCTGATGAACTTTGTGCTGCTTTGGTTAAATTATTTTGTCATACTTTATACTCTGTTTATAATTGAGGAATAAACATTATATGTTTGCTGAAGACATGAGCAGTATTTGTTACAGATTATCTTCCTCACTAGAAGCCAATGATGATGATAATCTACTGACCTGCTGACTCTGAATCTGTTTAGGAGAAACAAGTACAAAATATTACTATTTTTTCCTAAGCTGTGTGTATCAGGGACCTTGTTGCTGTGAGGCCTTTTAAGGTCTAGTAGAAGAAGGCTTAAGATTTGTAGTGTGAAACATTCGAGGTTCTTTTCCAGGCTGATGACCATTAAGTCTCATGAAGCTACAAAATCACTGAATCTCTTGCAATTTGCTAGTGCCCAGGATGGGCAATATATTTCACAACAGCACTGAAAAAGGGATGCATGTTTACTTGAATCTGAAACAAGAGCACCTTGCATTTATTTGATCGTGTCTTTCCTTTCCAGAGATAGTACTACAACAAATGGAGGCAATTATATAGGGTTTCAATTGAGAGAAGAATAATTTATTGGGAAGATAATTTCTCTAGCCAAAGAGTGTCCTAAATAGCAATCAGTTAAATTATATGAGGCTTACAGTACTATTTTTCTGGGCAGTGGGGTCTCTGAATCAGCCTGTGTGTGTGCACTGCACACAGAGACCTGTGTGCACTTCTCCTGTCTAAAAACTAATGAATGACATAGTCATCCTACTGAATTCTTAATTCTCCTGTGGTGGTATTCTTCAGCACATGTTAAGTTTAAGAACGTGTGGTTAAAGAGCTGCACAGCGTGTGAAAACGCTCAAGGGAGTAGAGGTGCCTGTTAGTAAATGAATGTATTTATTAGAGCTGTAGGGGTAGCATGGAAGCACTTCTGTGATAAAATACTCAAGCAGTTGAGTCTTCCGATTCATCTGTCTCCAAAAGGTTGTGTTAATCAATGATTGTTTTCTCATGTGTTTTAAAAGGCTAGATTTATTTCTGTTAGCTGTCTATTGCAGATCATTGCCAAAATATTAAATATGTGGACTCTGTTTTTCAGGAAGCATCCTACAGGTGCTCAGGAAAGTTCTCAGTAGCAATATTAAACAAAAATTTTAATTATAAATATTTAAAAAAAAAAAAAAAAAAGTAAAGACAAAAGTAGAGTTCCAAAATTATTTTCAGCTCAGATATAAGAATGCAATCTGTACACATTAAGTGATAATAAAGATTTCTGTGTTTCTATATATTAAAATACATTTTAATCTTTGAGAATAGTACATGTAAAAAAAGAAGCTTGGGCATTTTCAATAAATTTGTCATAATTCGAGGTAGCCAGGTGAAGGAAGAACAGACTGTACAAACATTGTTAGAAGATCATTAATTGCATCAAATTAGTGTTATGCCTCGGGAGTAATATATGTACAAATACACACTTTGTAGCAGTACTATGCCATGTTTGTTGTTGATCTGTATAAAGAATAATGCACAGCATGCAATCACACACAAGTATATTCATCTGTAACACATTAATACATAGAATGCTAGTGCTGATGGGCATGTGAAATATGATGGCAGCTAGGAAGCCATTAGGAGATACGCTGTGAGATATGTTTGAATTATAGTATATACTTTGGCAAAGACTTAATGGATTCATTGCCACCAGTGGATTTTGAAAAAACTTCAAATCCCAGGAGAGATCAGCAGAATTAAAAAAAAAAATTAAAAAAAAAATAAATTAGAAAATAAGAAACTGTCATACCCTGTTAAACTCATAAGGGCAATGCAATCCAGAATTTAGGTTGAAACTCCTTCCCTATTCAACCCCCTTGTAGTAATCAGAATCCCCTTACAGTCACAGCACATTACCCACCTAATAAAGCTTCCTACTCCAGCTCCTGTGTCCTGAATATCATTCATTTGATGCCAAAACCGCTCAATTATTTTACATTTATGTAAGTTTGTTACAGTTTATCAGTGGTTTAGTGTAAGTCATAAATAGAATACCGGTTTCCAGGTGTTTCTGGGAAGTTGATATCAATGCCTTAATGTGTGTTCATTTATTAAAAGAAAAAAAAAAATGACAACAAAAATAACCCCATGATGTTATCTTAACTAGCTCTTTTATTTATGTAGCAGATGTTTACTCTTGGAAATATCACGTGTTGGAAAGTTATGTGACTGATATTCTAATGACTTTATCTTTTAATGTCCTTTTGGAGCTGCAATTATAACCATTTTTCTCTTTAGTTTTCCTTTTTTTTCCTTCTCTCTTTTCCTTCAGTTTTGCTTTTGTTTCTCATACTGCAAATTTGAACTGACAAGAAGGCTGTAATAGGACTCCAAAACATACCTTGAACACACATTGTTAACCAAATTACAATCACTGATGTCATTTACACATGTTGCTTTTCAAAGGATGAACATGTTCATTTAATTTGCTTTTTAAATATCCATAACAGTGTCCCCAAGCATTTTAATAAAACAGAAACAGTTAATTATTGCCGAATAAGGATATCCAAATATAGTGGTCTGCGGCATGCATTTAAATATATCTGACAGCACTTCTCTCTTGAAGAGAAAATTGTCTAAATTGCCAGTTATTATAATTTTTAATAAATAAGTCTTATCTTGACTCTGTTTCTCTCTTTCCTTCCCACCCCTCTGCAATACTGTTCAACCACCATACTTTCAGTGGGACCATTTCTATTACAGAGTGATTGAGCTCTGATTTACACATCAATTACCCAACTTCATGGAGATTTTCATGCTCCCCTAGCTGACATCAATGAAGCATAACTGCGTAAGCGCTTTATTTCATCCCAGTTTTTGATAACTCAGACTGATAACTAATCATATTGAAAGACAATGTGCTATGATACAGGAAACAATAAATGCTCCCCTTTGAAACCTCATCTATTCTTTATACACTTACTATTCAGGAGCTTATCTCTGTCATCCATTCCTCCAGAATCGTTCCTTCCAAATTCACATTAAGGAAATGTTTGGGGCTGCATAATTCCAAAAAGAGGGGGAAATTCAGTGAAAATAACATTTTCTAGGTACTTGGTGTGTGGGGGAAATAACTAAAAAGAAGGAAGAATATGACAAATATAAGCCAAACCGTTAGCCTCCTAGCTTAAATTTCCATAAATTGCCCAGGGGTATCTTGGGTGTTATTTTGTTCGGAGGCTTTAATCTTCTGTATTCTCTATCAAATATGCTACAGGAATGGCATTGTTTTTAATGCAAATTGTTAAGAGATTTAGCTCATGTGGATAGATAACCAGTGACCATCTCAAGTGTTTCTCTACAGAACTGTTGAACATCAAAGACAGAATATTCTATATTTTAAAATAAATCATTTATCTTGAAGTGCAGTGATAGATACATTCTGTCCTAGATACTTTCAGTAACTATTCATGCTATGAAGAAGAACAAAACATTGAAGTAAATGTTAAATATGAGAGATAGTGAGAGGTTGTAAAGCTGTTCTATCATAGCTTGATTGGTCTCTGTCAAGTAGTAAAATTACCAGGACAAAGGTGCAAGTTCAATGGTGATAAATAGAGGAAGAAGAATTGTGTTGTTTTAAGTGTGGTGCTGCTTATGATGTTTATCATTATGTGAAACAAAGACTTCAGATGAGCAGGGAAGATATGGTGAATTGGCCATATATCTGCTTAAAGATCAGGTATTGAAATTCCCCTCATTTATTGAATACATTGTAAGACCTGCAATGAAATTTAAGGCCTGCTTTTTTTTTTTTTTTTTTTTTTTTTTTCTTCTTTTGGAATAAATGTGTTGAAATACCAGAGTGTATACTAGGAGAATCTGGATATACCAAGGAAGCCTGTTCTCCTTCCCTTGTACAGTATTGTGCTACACTGCTTTTACATTAAATCAATGGAGTTATGGTGAGATAAATCTGGAGTTATGTAGAGGTACATTTCCATTGTAATGTATTTGCTAGAAGTAGTCTTTTACCTAGTTTGATTATCGGGTGAAATGCTTTTCACCTTACATTTTTATTCACGTGGAAAAAGAATTGCCCTGATGTGGAAAAGCAAGCATGGGAATATTTACTTTGACCTGAGTTGGATTTCTCATGCGAGTCAAATATGTTCATGAGTGGTTTTTGATTTGGGATGTTTAATACCTTGTGCAGGCATATGAGTTAGATTTCAAGAAAACCCAGTTTCTGAATTTACCTCACCAACTTCCTGAGTGCTTGTAGCAGAGCAATGATTCTGTCCCAAAGTCAGAACTATGAAGAAATAACCTTGGGAAAGGACTTTCAGTTCTCAAATTTATATAATTTTATATCTACTGTGTCTTAGTTTAGAAGCTTGTGTTTATTTCTTGTTTCCACAAATGACAAATATTTCCGTTTGAGAGCTCCTTTCATCATTTAGGCATATCCAATATTTTAAGGGGGGGTGGAACTAGTACAGGGGGATATTTGATTTTATCATAGTGTGCATTTTTGTGTATTCAGACATGTTATTAAGAACAGCAACTCCTTCCCTAATTTGTGGATAAATGCTGTTTTTCTTGAATGTTGTTCATTTATCCTCGTGGATGTAGTCTGTCACTACTATAAAGCCTCTCCGCTCCAGCTTTTTTATTGATTCTTTCCCTATTGGGAATCAACAGAGTAGTGCTCTGTTCTCATTCATGAGTCTTCTGCAACATTAGGTATTTGATCATTTTTTTTTCTCTTCTATTCTTTCTTGATATCACAGTGATAACTTCTTCAGACTTGTCTGGTCTGACTTCTTTCTTCTACTCTTTCTCCTGTCTTTCAGGCTCTTGTCTGCCTTGCTTAGTCTTCCGTGCTTTGGGAGACTATTTCTGTGGCTTTAGTTAGCACATCTTTGAAAATAAACCCCAAGTGCCAGGTCTCAGCCTTTAGCTATTGGTCTTATTTCTTCAGCTTTTCTTTAACTCTTCCCTCTAACCTCTTGCTCTGTTGCAGTATGTCCTAAAGTGGTTTTTTTCTTTTCCCACCAGCTCTTTTGCACCACATCCTGTCCCTTTCACCACAGATGATTGCACTGTCCTGTCCAGTGCCCCAAATTTTATTCCTCTTTAATTCTCTTTGTAGACAGCATGTCTGGCTTTCATCTCTTATTTCCAGATCCTCATTTTTAGTTACCAATCCAAAACCTACGTGCATGTCTGTTACCTTTTGCTTTGATATAACCTCCTCCTGCCTCATCCACCTTCTCCATTCTCAGCTTGATCCAGATTGTCCCCACAGCCATCATGGGCCACAGCGGGTGTAAAGGGTGCAGCTCCACAGGCCTTGCTGACACTCTGCAGATTCATACAGGCTGAACACCTGGCCTGTCAGAGTGCATCAGCTCACCGCTGCCCTTAGGGTGTCCGTAGCTGAGAAGAATGACAAATGGATGTATGCTGGTCTGATTTTAAAGGATTAAGTATCAAATGATGTTATTCAAAATGAGTTTGCAGCCTGCCTCAGTGTTAAACATACCAAAATGATAATACAGTTATGGTTAATATTCATTCTGCCATATCTAGCACACTGGTATTTTGTAGATCAGTGGTCTCATGTGCTCTTGTAGAGTACTTATTGCTCACTGTCCCTGATCTTCTCAGATTTACGTACAGACTTCCCCATTCAAATTCAATTATTAATCTAATAAGTGGTAACAAAACAATAAACCTCATGTATTTAAACTACATTGTCACGTAATAGCTGTGTCTAGGGAACTGGACCTCTCTCAGATACAGGGAGTGTCGTGGCCTGCAGCTTTTTTTTTTTTTTTTTTTTTTTTTTTTTTTTCCCCAAAGTGTTTGCAGAAGTTGTGATTTCCTACTCTCCTGACTTTAGAGGAATCATGAAGTATTTCTCATACTAATGAGACAGACTGAACTCTGGTGTTCCTCATGGTATCTGACTATAGTTTTCACTGACACCTTCACCACTAATCACGTATCTGTATTTCACAGAACATTAGTTAAGCTAACTATTAAACATAAGTCCCCGAGATTGCATTGTGGCTGCATTAAGAGTTTCTGGAGAGCATCCCCTTAGGTTCTCAGTGCGCTGCAGCCTTAAGATCTAATCAGCATCCCTGTTTGGATTACAAGGAACCCAAAGAAGTTGTTATCCTAATCTGTGTATGATCTTATAATATTTGACTTTCCGCAGCCACAATCAGCGCCCTGTCAAGTATTCCCATAGCAAAAGTACATTTGCAGAAAAATAAGCCAAGTAATTGACCTGGCAGGATGAGTAACCACTTCCTTTTGAATAGATACTTTGTACACTTAAGGCTGCCATTGACTGTGTGAGTGGAAAGTTCAAAATGAACCTCTTTTTTTGTTGTTGTTGCTCTCACAAGAGAATATATGAGACAGAGATTTGGATTGATGCAAAGGTAGGAATTCACAGGGCTTTGCTTGTGTTGTAAAATGGATGCTCGCAGTTTAGTAGTCTGTAAACATCACTGAGGTCCCGGGCATGAGATGTGCCTTTGTGCTCATCTCTTGGGTGAGTGGAATATTTCATAAACACAGGCTCTAAAAGAGAAATACATCACTAAGTCATATTGGAAAATGCTGGTTTTTCAACCTTTCACTGTTAACACTGCAAATACTGTCTTAGCTTAAGTTAATGGCTTTTAAAGTGATTTTGCCATTTTGAATTACTGCTGTTATCCCCATCTTTGAATTTGTGGTTTTGTAATGTGTCACAAGACATACCTAAATAGTTTTAGAGCCTTTGCTGCTTTTTCTCAGATCAGATAGATCATAATGCTTCATTTGGTTCCCTAAATACTTTGTATACTTGAGACCAGAGCCAGCTCCTAGATAATGAAGTGCTGGAACCTCACATGAAGGGTGAGATCTGTTCTGTGCTGTAATCTGTGATTCTGTGATCTGTGTGTTCAGTGGCCAGATTCAGTTTGATTTGAATGGGCCCAGGATTTCACTCTGAAACTCCAGGCCAAGGTTTCCTTTGGGAAGCTATAAAACACAGCTCTAACTTTCATGAATAATTCCTTCTGAAGTGAATGCTGGCAGTGCCAGGGATAGGACTGCTTCCATAAGCAAAGATTACTTATGGAGTATATAAAATCCTGTTTACACTAGATCCACTCTGCTGATGTCAAGACTAGGCTTATAACTTCATAATAATCTGATCTTGCTGCAAGAGTCACACAGTCTGGGTCAAACTGTCATCAAAGTCGCTGGAAAGGCTTCCCATGAGGGGGCTGAATACGACATGTTCCTACTGTTCCTAGGCTGGGCTAAAGCAGCCCGTGACTCCAGAAGACTTGTGGGGAAAGATGAAATCAACCTTGTCCTCATCTTCATGTACCAGATCAGGAAACAGTTTGTACATACTTATTCCCATACCTGTGGATTTTAATCTTGATTTAGACCACAAAAGGAAGGGAGACTTATGCCCCCCTTCACTTTTTAGTGAACAAGTCGCTTGTGGTTTGCAGTATTATGTCAGCAACATGATCACGTAGAGTGTAGTAAAGTGACTGTTGCTTACAACAGTTTCCTTTCTGTCTCCCTCAGGAAACCAGCAAATAGTACTATAGCTCCTGCAAAAATACCAAGAATTATTATAACAATGTTCTGGAGCTTGATGTTGGTGCCAGTGATGTCACTATATCAGGAGGTGTTATAAATAAATAAAATGTGGCATCTTTTCAGCCTTCTAACTTGCAAAAGGAAAATGTAGATGGAAATCATTCATCTGGGCCTATGTAGGTGGCTTTTCATTCAGTTTATGAGCCATACTCAAGCCTTATTCAGTCTAAGCCTGAATGATCTCGAATTGCTTCAACCAATTATTAATTCATTTTTTATTTAGGGATCTCATTGTGGCATTAGTCTTTCTTTTTTCTTTCCTTCCCTGTACAAAAGCAAGTATATGAGTGTAAGGAGACATGGAGTCATCAGGCAACAGACATATGCTTTCCTGTGCTCTCTGCAGGGCTTGCAGGTTCAAACACAACCTGCCTGAATCATAAGAACTTTAATTGAGTAGATAAAGAGGTCCTCATAATTATAAACTGCAGTAGGTATAACAAGAGGCTAAATACATAGCTGTGGTTTTAATTAGCTGGTGCTTCAAATTAGTAATTGTGGTTTCACTCAGAAATCAGTGACTTTATACACTGTTAAAGCCTCATCACTGTGCAGTTCATTCCTCATTATATCTCTCGGTGTGAAGCTTTCAATACAACATCATGCTGAGCTAAAAAGGCAAAAGTTGTAGATATTTGGTTATCTTCCAAGTGCAGTGGAGCTCTATGGAGATTTAATTCATTCTCGCCAGAAAGAGAAGAATTAACTGTTCTTTGTTACATATGCAGTACGTATGTTTGTATGTATGTATTTGCACATAGAGGGTGCATGGGTGTGTGCATGCATGTCCGGAGGCTATCAGGGAAATACTGCTTACAGTAGATAACATCAGTTCGTACACTGAATCTGCTAATCAAATCGCAATCTGGAATTTGGTAGCTAATTAACTGACACAAAGCAGAGCCAAAAGCCTCATAACAAATCAAATATGGGTTGAAAGCACAGAAGTGTCCCTTAATGCTTGTCACATGAGAGGTTGTCAGTGCAAGTTGAAGCATGCATCTTTTGCTTTCCTCTTTCCAATTTTTCCCTCTCCTTCAGGGTTTTAATTCTATCTTTTCCTTCGGAGGAGCAGGAGGTAGTTTGCAAAGCCAAGAGCCCAAAGTACTTCAGTGCTATTCGGGGGAGAAGTGAATGTGGTCTCTCGGATTGTCATGTAGGTCTGGCAGGTGCACAGAGTGAGCTGACATACAGATAAGTGCCACTCGCCATTGCTACACTGAGGCACTAGATCCCTTTCTGTTTGTTTGTTTGTGTATAGAATTATCTTGGACTGGAATCAAGCATCCCAAAGTCTCTTCTGGGAGCTTGCTACAAAAACACTTTTTAAAACCCCCTTGACCCCCACAGTGAAGTCATACATAAATTTTAACAAATACATGGTTCAGAATTAGATGGTCTAAACTACACGAGGCTGAACTGGAGCACTGGGATGGATGGAGACAGGTGTTACACGGTTAAATGGTTTTGAAGGTGTTGCTCTGCTTCCTTTACTTCACATCTGCCTCCTCTGCACAGACACCTTTGTGGGCACACGTGTGTACGTTTGTGTGTGTGTGTGCATGCGTATGTATTTTACAGACTGTTCAGACAAATGCGTCAACATGTATTTTATTCTTCTGCATAATACTCTTTTAATTTGAAAAGAATATTTTTGTCTGTTTTTCATTTTAGAAGTGTACTGACAGTCCTACTGTCCAATTTCTAGTATTATTGATTCTGAATTTAAGTTTGGGAAAGTTATTCAATGGCTGCTTTTTGCTTTGAGAATTGTCCTCAGGAGTTGCATCATTTCTGATGTTTTACTGCTCTTACTGATAGCAAAGAACAGGTAGCTAAATTATGGGGAAAATAATGTGTTGTCTTTCTTTGTTTCTCTGTTCTTCAGTCACTATGAGCAAGACCGGAGCGCACTTAAGCGGAAAGAGTGGGAGAGAAGAAACCAGGAAGTCCAGCAAGATGAAGATCTCTTTGCTTCAGGTTTTAACCTCTTTGGGGAACCCTACAAGGTAAATTGCACTGTTATGCTTTACATTTTCAGAATATTTCTTTTACCTGAATATATTTTACAAATACAAATAAAACTTCTCATCACCTGTAAGAAATGAAAGTGTCACATCTGCCTTGGTACTTATACTCTTGAATATGCTGATTATCTAAGTCAGCATATGGCAGCAGAGCAAACTGAATTCACTGCCCAACACTGCATAGTAGCATTGACAGAATCAGGAGTTTTGGTTACTGTCCAGTTCAAGATTTCTTCCTCTAAACACACAGCAAAGTCCTGTAATAGAAATATGTGCAGCTGATATCTCTACAAGTGTGTTCATACCTACAAAGCTAGCAGTTCTTAGTCCTTTTATTTTTAAGACGAAAATATACCTGAGTTGTTAAAACTAATGTCCTCTCGATAGATAATGAGTCCATAAGCTTTCTTGTGCAATCATAACCCATCCAAAGAAGTCTTTTGGGAGACTGTCTGAATCTTTGGGGAGCATAACAAGGGTGTGAAAGGGACTTATGACAAGTCTTATTCTCTCTAAGAAGCTTTGCTGCCTGAGATTTTCATCACCAAGGGATGTCCCCCTTTATGATTTCTGCTGCTTTGATTTTCAGTAAGACATTCCCTGAAGAATTCATCAGAATGTAAATTTCCATATCTCTTTCTCCTCCCAATCAGTGACATCCATTGAAAGGCCACCACTTCATCTTTCCATTTTACATTGTTAGCAGCTGTAGGGAGGATGAGGGCTCTTTGAAAATTGCCCGAAAAGGAGGAGGAAAGACTGGCATTATTATCAAATGGTGTCTAATAATTATAGACTGGGAGAGTGTGACAGATAACACTCAACTCCTAGCTGTACTTTGGCTCAGGCTGACTAGGGAGCA
Organism: Athene cunicularia; assembly: GCF_003259725.1. Taxonomy (NCBI): domain Eukaryota; kingdom Metazoa; phylum Chordata; class Aves; order Strigiformes; family Strigidae; genus Athene; species Athene cunicularia. Next base: position 3,268,136 of record NW_020799100.1, read on the forward strand.
ACAGGCCTCACGTCCTTGGGATGAACTTGCACGCTGGAAAGCCCCTGGCTCACGTACAAGGGAGCGAGGGCGTCTTGAAAAGTATTTCAAAAGGTGGTTTTGAAACTCAGAAGTGCAAGATAACCGAAGTACAGAACAAGATATCAGAGCTAAAATGAAGACATCATGTCTGTATTATTGACTAGCAGCCAAGTGCTTCACCCTATAAATATTACCATTAGGATGGGCCCAATTTGAGCTCTCCCTGAATTGCAGCTGTTCTGCACACCAGGTGACTCTCCCCTTGAGCCAGGATGCCTCTCAAGGGTAGAGATTCCTTACCTGAGACTAAAACATCCATCCTTACCCACAGCAGAGAGATCCCTTACCCATGACAGATCCTCGGTAAGTGACTGATAGGATGCTGAATTGATACGGTGTAACATTACTAATCCATGTAGCTACTCAATATTATTGTGAATATTGTATGGATAATTCCATTAGACATAAACCGTTGACCAAGTTGGAAACTAAGATTGGATCCAGCTCTACCTAGTCTCCAAAAAAGGTTTAGAAAGCAAGGGGGCCCACTCTGAACCTCGTGACTCAGTGGGAGAGTTCTTACTCTTTGCATCTCTGGTCTCTGTGTGAATCATCCTAACTTGATTCAAACTCAGTTTTCCTTTGTACAGGTCTTCCTTGCCATAATGAATAAGATGAACCTTGCCATCAAACTTATTGAACCTTGTCAGGCCACTGTTAAACTGTGTTAAATTCCATCAAACTTATTGAACTATGCCAAATTATTATTTTACCTCAATAAAGCATATTGCTGCTTTTCTCTTTTGAGTGAGGTGTATTCCACTCATCTGTGACAGAGGCTTACTCAGCCAAATAAGGGCTATGCACTAGGACAGTTTGTTTGTGGGGGCTTTTTGTTTCGTTTTTATAAAAATCTAATCAATGCACTATTTCTGCATTGGACGCATTTTAGCACCTTTATTTATGGGAATAATAACTTTGAGCTGATTTTGTTGAGTCTTCTTGTGCATCATGCAAACAATTTGTTCATGTAACTGGTCATTTGGATTTCAGTAAGTAGACTAATATGCAAATCACTGCTGCATCAGGAACTAAACACTCCTCCTCCAATATCTGTTGTACTATAAGAATAATACTTGATTTTACATCTGTTCAGTGTGCAGGTGTTTGCACCAAGCATATACAGAGCATATTTATTTTCAAAAACTGAACAACTGAAAAGCAAAGAACTACCCTTGTGACTTTACTGAGATTTTTTTTTTTTAATTGCTTTTTACCTGCTTGGCAGAGAAGTTTGTCAGGTCTGTGGGACTGAGCAAAGCATAATGTATTACTAATCTAAAAAAGCAGTGTAATTATAAATTGTTAAAGGTAAAAAATAAGAGGAAATTGCATGCAAAAATAGTTATATCTGTCTTAAATTTGCAAAACAAAGAGAACCAAGACTGAATAGGAAAGCTAGGTCTCGCCTATATTTTACACTATGGAGAAAGGAAAAAAAGGGGCAGTGTTTGACTGGTATTTCCTTTGTAAGTACTGCATTGCTAAGAACCGGCCACAGTACAGTTTCCTAGAACCTAATGAAAGCTGGATCTAACTCTTAGTGGGTGTGTAGCGACTTGTATTCTTAAGCAAGTGTAAAACTAAATTCAGGGTGTTGTTCATGTTTATGCTAAAACAAAATGGAGAGGCCATGAGGTGAGAACAAATGTGCTGCACGTTCAGTTTGAATTCCTCTTCCATTTTGAGATGAACAGACGTTTCTTTGGGGAGGAGATTCAAGGCCTAGTGCACACAACAAGCTGCATCCATCTTGTTTCTCCTGGTTGTTCTCAGTGGGATAAAACACTGCTCAGCAAAGTCAACTGCTGTGGCCTGCGATGAGTATAGGGTCCACATCCTCAGCTGGGCTAGCTCTACTTCTGAGCGTCAGCTCAAGGGATTACTGGTACATTTCTGAAAGATCCGAAGGTGCGAGGTAAGATGGAGACTACAGTGGCAAAGGGAAGGCTGGGAATATCGGGTCTCAGGAAATAGAAAATGTCTCTTTTCCTTTATTCCCAGACCTAGTGTCCTTACTTGTTTATGATGCCTTCCTCATTTGCTTCAACAGTAACCCAGAGGAGGGACTGCTGGAGTAGAGAATACCACCGCTGAACAACTGGCAGCTGTTTTAAGATTTCTCTGAAGTTGGGGGTATTCAAACTTGGTGAAAGGAAGGAGCCCGAATTTTCTCATGGAGCTTACCGACATTGCATATCACAAGATGTGTGGAGTATCTGCCACCATCTATCTTCTCTTTGCTCTAGCTGTTAGAGCATCTTTCTATCCTCTGTCAAATAAACCAGAGGTGATCATGATAGGTTTGGACAAGTGCATGTTTCTACATAGATACTTTGTAGTATATATATGTATACACATATTAAAAAGAGGTATTCCTTTGGGTGTATAAAATACATTTGTACTTGCTTATTAAAAGATAAAAGTGTTCTTTTGAAGCTCTGCTGTCTTGTGGGGAAACAACACCTTTGACAATGTGATGACATGCATCATTATTTTGGGAAGTTCAGCAGTGAGGGCTGTGTTGCCCTTTAATGCAAGCGGGTTGCAGGTCTCGCCTTCAAACTCTGGTGCAACCTGCTAATGCTTGATTTTGCCGAAGTGATCAGAGAAGAGCCTGCAGTGTTACAACAACAGACATTTGAAAAAGCAGTGTCAGAGTTTTCCTGAGAGAAGCTGCAATTTTACTACGGAATTGTTGATACCTTTTAATGTTTTGAATTAGCAAAGTGTTTCAGAGATGAGTATTTTAGAGAAAACAGTAGGAGTATTTTTGTTACTTTTCAAAGGAATTGCCTCAGAAGAGTTCAACTTGAGAAAGAGAACCCAATGGGCAGCATTTCCATTGGGGAGCCTTTGGTGAATGTTAAATCATTTATCTTTTTCAGGTAAAGCCCCTCCATGCTATTCAAGCTTAGCATAAAAAAGATCTCAGCTTCTAATCCGTGGAGGTTAGTTTAACTATGAGGCATGAGAAAGCGAATGAATTACGAAACCTCAAGTTTCATACAAATTTTCACAAAACCCTTGTAAATTGGGCATATAAGTTTGAGTGCATTAGTTCTTTTCTTTGTAAAACTATAATGCAATAGCCAGCTAGCAAATTAGTCTTCCAATGGGACTCTATTACAGATCTTTTTTGGAAGCAATAGAAGCAAATGTAGAAAGGTGTACATTTCCTAAATGAACGAGAGCCTAGAATGAGGGGGAAGGCTACTAGCCATGAGTCATGAACCAGATGTATAATTTATGCCTTAGAATAATCAGAAAATGCTGCATTTCCTTGATGGTAGGAAAACTGTGATTCAACATGCTGTTCAGAAAATAAGATGTACAGAGGTTTCCTTTAAGAAATCAGGCAATTATCCAGAATATGAAGGTAGAAATTGTCCCCAGTCTGAGAGATACGAAGAGCAACCAGAAATTGTGACTGGGTTTTATGTTTGTCTTGCTGGTATCCAGGCTTGTCAAGAATACTCTCCTCACAAGAGCCCTGAATTTTTTTAGGAAATAAAATAAAAACATTAATGTTGTGCTTTATGTCTTAAATGCAGGTAATACACTGTACCATGCACCTGAGCTCATCACCATGTCTGGTCTTAGTTGTGTGCACTTTAGTTTTATTTAAGCATAAACCAAATTACCACACACTTTGACTATGGTTTTTTTGCCTTGCAGTCTGGTCCAAAGGTCATTGAAGGGAGTAATAATCCTTCCGTTGACTTCAATAACTATTGCATATGAGCTTTAGTGCAGTTAAAATATGCTAAGGATGTTTAAATTAATTTAATCTCCATGCTTTTCAGGAAATATGTACTTTTATTAATGCTCCCAGTAAATGATTACAAATAATAATAACTAACATTTATACAGTGCCTTTTATCCCCAGGATGTGAACGTTCTGCATAAAACAGAGTTCATATCAAGCAAAATTATATTTATCATAATGTGACATGTAAAAGAAAATAAGTTGAGAGAATCAGCTACCTCCAACACAGAAATGATTGAAAAGCTCTACATTCAAATTAAAATATTGATTCCCTCTGTGAGGATCTAGACAAGAGCCATTTAATGTGCTGTGATATTGAAGTGTTACAGTGATGATATGCTGTCAGTACTTCTTTCTTTTTTTTTTTTTTTTTTTTTTTTTAAAAAAAAAAAAAAAAAAAAAAAAACCTTTGCTTTCTGGAAAGTCAGCTAAATGCACTGGAAGTGTAGCTGAGCCAAGGTGAAGGTTGGTGGTCAGGCTTTTTTTGATACTTCGTTGTTTCCCATGAGCTATCCCTTAAGGAGTTAAAGTGTTTGGGGAAGAAGGAAACAGAACAAGTATGTAAGTGTTTAGGCTTTGCATCATAATTCCTGCTGGGCCCTTAAGCACAATGGAATCTCCTTGTTTTAAATTTGGGGGTTGAACAGAGAGAGCCTAGTTTTGGCTGCTGCCCAAACAGCTCATTGTGCAACTCAGCTGAAGGAGACTGCTCATATACAAAGAGCTTATTCTTGGCTTAGCTAGAATATAATTTTTGCCACTAAAATGACCAACCTAGGGACTTAGTTAGTGAATAAAAGTGATTCGTGGTTCTCAGTGTGATTCGTGGTTCTCCACAACTGGGGTTATTAACTGTGTCAGTTAGGAGCACTGGCAAAATGTATATAGATGAGAACAGCATTGAACAGTTAATTTTTAAACCACTGCCTCAGTGCAGTGGTAATATATGTTACAATCCGTGAGAATGAGCAAAAGGAAATTTGCATTTATTATCTTCTTTTTCAACATTTTTTTTATGGCGTGTGCAGTACTAAGGGGGAAAAAATCTTTCTGCAATATTCTTCTCATCTCCTGACTAGTTCAGCAGTGGGTAATATAAGCAGATATTTCAGGAGAAATCCATGCATGGATTTCTTTCATCACTCAAACTTCTCCTTAATACTTGAAGATGGGATCAGTGGCATGGTAGTATCCCTTGTCAAGGAATGAAGAGCAACACTCTCTAACCAAGCACAAGATCATAGTGTTGCCTTTTCCCATCTTTATGGTCCGGTGTTAAGGCATGTTTGGAGTGTGGCACTACTTGCTGTATTAAGTGGGGAAAAAAAACAAAACAAAACAAAACAAAAAAAACACCAGCCAAACAAACCTACACATAAGTAAAAGTATAGTTGGTTATATCCTGCAAGTATCAGATATGCTGCAATTTCTTCATTTAATTCCAGACTGTAGAAGTTAACTATCTGCTTGAACAAGGTCTATAGTTTTGCTTTGTTTTTATCCTTTGAGTCTTGTAAAGTAATAAGCATGAGGAACAAGTTCTCTGCTGGCCATTTCAATGGGACATAAAGGTCAGTAAGAAGGCTGGTAGTTTGCATCTCTGTGGGGTGAGTTAGAACACGAAGAGAGAGGAAATTAGTTGCGTAATAATTATAGCTTCCAGCTTATTTGTCCAGCTTTTTACAAGTGAAAGGGAAAAGAAAAAAAAAAAAACAACCAAAACCCAAAACAAAACCAAAAACCTCACTGCATGCTTCAAAAGGAAAAATATAATAGCAGTGCAACACAGATGAGTCAGTATTTATTTAATAATTACTGGAATTCAAAGAAAAGCACGATTCACAAATACAACCAGTCCGCAGACAACGGAAGAATCCCAATACTTAAGAATGTGGCAATCATGTCTATTTATGTTCTATAAGAAAATATTTTTGAATGATCTTTTATTTGAAGCTACTGTAGCATTTTGAGGGGGTAGAAGCTTTTCCTTTTCTAGATTCAGACAGTAGATACCTCAGGTTGAACTGAACCCTCTACAGAAAAGTAATTGAAGTTACACTGGAGTGAAGAGTTTGGTGGTATATGTTTATTACAGACTACCCAGCTTCTATTTATGTCAGGACTATGGGTCAAGGGGCTGATAGAGCAATAACATACTTAAATAAACTGTGTGATTGCAATTCAAATGCTCAGTGGCCAGTAATTGCACGTTCATGTTTTGCACAATATGAAATGTACAAGCCCGACATCTCTGACATAAAACCAGCTTATTTTGCTCCTAACATCCATAACTGATGCAATTTAAACACTTCTCTGAGAGCATATTTAAGAAAATGGGAAGCAGTATATAAGTGTTACTCATGCAAGCCTGTTTCAAGAGGTTCTTTGAACACAGTTATTGATAGGTTTTTCTTACATAACATATGCAAAATGTAATTGAAATTAAATTAAATGTCAGCATGACACCATTAAACAGCTAACATTTGGCATCTTCTAAGACAACTATTCTGAGCGGTAACTTGTAATCAGGAATTTACTCACTCTTTTCCTTTATTTATTTTTGGATATTTTAGACAAATAAAGGCGATGCCCTTGCAAACCGTGTCCAGAACACACTGGGAAACTATGATGAGATGAAGGACCTGTTAACCAACCATTCCAACCAGAGCCACCTTGTAGGAATCCCAAAGAATTCTGTCCCACAGACGCCCATTGACAAAAATGAACAGAACTTCTTCCCAGAACCAAGAAACAGGATGATTCCATCTCATCAGATCAGTGGCCACTCATCGACATCAATGCCTCCGCCTTCTTCATTGTCATCTAATTCTACTTTGCTACACAGTCACCAGAGCAGCAGGAAGTCGAGGACAGACTGGTCACGTGGTGGTCACAACTCTAGTGGGGCCCAGCCAAGCCAATCCAGTAGTCAGCAGAGTCGGACAAAGCACAGCTCTTCTCATGACCAGCCACAGGGCAGGTATGAAGACCTCTATAATTGCCAGAGTGAGCAGCATAAAAGTGGAGGAACTGAGGAAGCAAATTCTATGGCAGCATCTTCCCATTCAAGGAGGCATACTCATTCAAAGTCAGCACCTGGAGAACATACTTACAAAGAAAACAGTCATTCGAAGTCACCCGCAGAGCTTGAGTTTGTAGGTCATGGTCCTGGATCTCCGCTTCCTTCCACTTCTTTGTTATCTGCGAACAATGGTCTTTCGACCCAGAATTTCCCACCAGGACTTCACTGTAAAAACAGCATGGTCCAGCAAAAGCCTACGGCATATGTCAGGCCTATGGACGGTCAGGACCAGGTACCCAATGACTCACCTGAACTGAAACCTCCAGTAGAAATTGAGAGTGGATATGGAAATCAGTCCTTTGGAACACTGCTGGAAGGAAAAGTGAACACACCTAGTTCAAAGAATAAAGTACCAAAGCTCAACATTCCTCCTGTTAGTGAAGTAAGTAGTTTAAAGTATCTTCTCTCTAGTACCGCTTGAGTATTTCATGCACTGAATTTTTTTCTCTGGAAATATGCAGTTCCATTTCCTGGAATTACAGTCTAAAACATTCCTTTTTTTCTAGAATGTGCATGACTACTTTTGGCAAAATTTGTTATGATATTCCCAGTAGCAATATTTAATGACGTTTTAAAAGCACAATTTGGAATACTAACACTGCTAGTTTCTGATGAATATTAAAAGTGTAGATCTCTGTTGGGTGTAATATATTTATACCAGCTAGAATTCTGGACAGAGAACTCTGATGTATCAGTTCATCTGCAGTTTTCACTCGCATTTTCAGTTAGGAGCTAGTTTGATAGAAGGAGTGCTGGTTTAAACTCTAAGGAAAAATGGCAGTGTTCAAATTTCAGTGATACTGAATAGTTCTGCCAGTGAGGAGTTTATTTGCAGAGTTTGCTAAATTCCTGTTGCTTTTAATGGAATTAATGTGGCTTAAGTTCTGAGTAATGCTTATGAAAATGTGTCCCACTAAAGCTCTTATGCATTTTGAAGAGCTCTTAATATTGGGATTCAGTCCCAATCTCTGCTACCAGCAGCTTAAGCTGTTGAATTTTGTATCACTGGTCAGTACAGTAGCCCTGTGAGGAACATTTTAGTTGGTTCATATTCATGTCCTTTTCAAGCACAGATGTGTAATAAGGATACCAACTGAACTATTTATACTCTGTATGCTTTTTCTCTTATTCTAAGTTTCTCTAAAGCAGTAACCTTTGCAAGGTAGGTTTGTACTGTATGTATGAGCAGAATTGCAATATGGGTTTTTCAGTTTTCTGTTTTCCCCCAAATATTTCCCTGCTTGGTAATATTTTTATCCTAGGAATGAGGAGCGATGCATTCTTAAACCACTTTATTGCAAAAGGTCAGCTTTTTCTATTGGAATAATTGTTTCAAGCCAATAATTTGTTTGACTATTTAAAAACTTGACGTTATTTATTAACATTCCAGGCAGCAACAAAGACTGATGTGTTTTGCAGTAGAGCTTGGAATAATTTTCTGGGAACTGCATCTGAAAACAGTAAAAGGCCTATTTATATCAAGTGGAAGCTGAGGGTTGCTTGCAGATGGTGTTTTATTAGAAAATGTATTTGTTAATAAACGTAGCTTTGTACAAGATTACTTTACAGATGTTTCTGTTTATTTTTACCTTAGGTTAAAAATCTGCTGATGTAGATGGCTTCATAGTCTGTTGCGATTTGTCGCTAGCATTGTTTGGCAAGTAAATAATTGCATGCAAAGGAAATAATGACGCTGCAAAAGCAAATACATTTTTTTTACTTTTGCCATCTATTGGCACTTTGAGTCAATGGAGGCATTTTAAAGTGCAGCATTAAACCGAAGTATTTTTGGAAATAGAAAGTACCTTTTGCAACCTGTATCAGCTATTAAGAACGCATTTTTTCTTTAATTTTCGAGTGAAATCCTGACACTGTTGAAATCAGTTGAGTTGTTAGAAGTGTTTTTTGGGCACAGGATTTCACCCACAGTCTTTCTGCATAGCTCTAAGAACCTCTGATATGAACTGTTGTTTTTGGAAAGATTCCTAGTCACACAGATGAAAAATTACATTGTGAATTTGTTGCTATAGCTGCTTCAGTTTATATCCTGTGTAGTGAAAAGTATAGGTGTATAATTAATCTGATTTATGTTCAGATAAATGGTAAACTCTAGGAACTTTAGAAATGAATGCAGATAATAATCTTTAAACAGTCTGCATTATAAGAGCGAACAATAATTTGAAGAGGGAAAGAAAACCCAAAGCTGTGTTAAGGTGACAAATAACTCTGCTTTCTGATACAGAACATATGACAATAGCCAGACTGATGGATCTTTTACAGGCAAATCTCCTCCTGAGTTTGGAGGGTTGGATATTTTTTTTTTTTTTTGCCTGTGTCAGGACTGTGAACTTTGGCCCTCTGTGTTTTTCCACAGATGTGTATCCTGAATTTGATTTACCCTGCGTTCAGCAATAAAACTCCTTCCAATCCAACGTTATAGATAACTGGTTTAGTTTAAGCTTAATCAGAACTGACAGTGCACACCTGTGAAACCCATAACCTTTTCAGAATGACTGCAGCGAGTGGCTCTGTTGTAATCTTTATACAATTGATGTGGAGGCTTATGATCCTTCGGTGGTGCTTATCAATTTATGAACCTTCCCTAGCCACCTAGAGCTGTAGTGATCTGCTTGAAACAATTTTGCTCCTGCTCCACAGGTTTCCATCCCAACATGATTCCAGGTGGCAGTGGTGATCTTCTTCGAACTAGCAGTAGGAGAGTTGGTTTCTTGGGGCATTTCTCCATAATTTGTTCTGTGGCTCTCCTATATCTTTAAGTCCATTTCTTCAAGTTGCTGAGTGTACACGTAGTGATTGCGTACCAAAAGTCTTTCCGTGATTTCTCTCAAAATTTTGCATCCTCTTAAGATGAGGAATTCTGTGAAGAAATAAAATTCCTAGATGATGGTCCTGCAATAATGGCATCTATTAAGCCGTGCAAAATTGGAAAGGAAAAAGACAGCTTTTGCTATCTTAAGGAGGGGGAGGGAAGTAAGTAACCAAATATTTGAACAAGCAGATTTAAAAGATGAGTTCAGACTGATGTAGAAATATGGTCTCATTTATCACAGCTTAATGGAATAGGATGTTGAGTGCCCTGGAAGCATTCTGCCATGTGTAAGGAAGTGATCAATTTTATAACATAATTTGTGTCACTTGAGGTGTTGCTCTAAGAATCTTTGCTTGTTCTCTGGGCCCAATTCTGCCCTCAGAGATGCCCATCCATCTTTCAGCTCCTCTGGAGTGGACAACGTTGTTAATGCCTTGCTGCTGGCATGTCTCCACTGTGCAATGGGCTGTGGTTTAGTGATTTCTGAGTTTGTAGAGATTCATGGTAAGTTCACACAGACTCACCAGACTGGGTCAGAATGCAGTGTTAGCAGCACTTACTAATGGACTAATCCTTGCCTCTGAGTGGATGCTATCGTGTGATTTCCAGACCTTGACTCACCACAAAGAGTGAGTTCAGACCTGTCTGCACCATACATGGCCATTTCTGGTAGAGAAAAAGGAACTGCAGAGCATCGGTAGACTTTTAGTTATGTCCTCTAAGGATTTCTTTATTATTTTATTATCCTTTTGATTTCATTTATCATTCTCCTTTGTATTACTTATCAGTACTGTTTTCTAAGGATGAAGGTAAAACTTTTATGGTCTGGTGCCTTGAGCAAAAGCCAGTGTAACCACTAGGCTGGCCAGCCTCTGAGAATTAGAAATTGTGAAGCAGACCTTTCAGAACTGAGAGGCCCTCAGGCCGTTGTGTGACTCCGGGGGAACATGCAGAAATTCACCAGATATGATGACATAGAATTGGCAACAATGGCTCTGGAGCTAAAATTAATAGAAAAATTGATATAAAGTCTCAAACTGTAAACATTATTGCCTGTTCCTTTCTTTTTAACTCTCATCTCTTTCATCAGTATTTACATATATATTTAAATACATATATATATTCATTTTGAGCTTGTGTTTAACATTTGGTAAATTGTGGCAGGCCTGGGATGTGGTAAAGAACTTTGGTATTATGTAGAATTCCACCTACTTAAATTGTGTGATGGCAGATGATTGTTACCACTCAAAGAGAGCTGCATAGTTAAATCCTATGTATTTCTTCAAAAAAGTAAGGGTTAGAGACCACAATAACAGCTGATCCTCTCTCTGCTGCATTAAAATCCAGACTCTTGATACATGTATGTATATTTAAACCTCTAGGAATCAGATGCTTACAAATTATTTCAAATCGACTAACTCAGCAGGAGATAGCTGGAAGAAAGCCTGTACTTTTCAGTTTGGGCTTGAACACAAATTACTGAGAGTACAGAGTAAAGCGAAGGGTTTTAAGTTCTGTGGGAACATCAGAAGATGTGTTCCTGGAAAATCTTATGTGCAGTTGTCCAGAACAATGCATGGATTTCCAATAAATGTTAAGGGATAGGAAATCAAGGGCAATTGAGATAATGTTTGAATCTCAAGGCAGAGTTTTTAAATCTCACTGCAAAATTGGCCTCACATTCCTACAAAGTAGCAAATGCATGTGTACCAATTTTTTGCAAAAATACAAAGCTAGGAAGAAATCCAAAAGGCCTACAACATCTATGTCACCACCCACTTAAGCAGTGAAAAATGGAGAAGTTTTATTTTCTCTTTACTTCTAGGAAAATATTTTGACGGGTTCAGTATACTGTAAAGTGATAAGCTTCTGTTACGTGTTTCAAATCATTCTGTTATCGCTGCATGTATTGATTAGCTTAGTACTTTCTGAGCTACCTATAAAAAAAGACTGCTCTCTTTCTGCATTAAAGAGCAAGAAAAATTGACAGGTAGATAACCATATTGATTGAACCTAAATAGTAAATGCAAGAGGCTTTATATATGACTTATAAAACTCTATAGGAACCAAAGCGAGTTTAAATTTTTTTTTTAATTAAATGGAAAGTAGATGTCTTTAATTAACCATCCCCCCCCCCCCCCC
>NW_020799100.1:3280089-3305081 GCF_003259725.1 Athene cunicularia
GTAAATGTAAATACACTCATATAAAATTCTATGGCAGTGTGCATTTAAAAATTGTGTAATAAAACAATCTAAAACAGGCTTTCGTTATGGCAGAGAGAGTGATACCATTTCCCATTTTAAAAGAAACATTAAATTGTTCCCTCATAATAAAGCAAGAGAAAAACAGTTTTAAAATGCTGAGAGTTTCATCTCAGGCCAAAGGAAGTTTTAAAATTTCTCCTTTGAAAATCATGATGATGTAGCAAGTACCAACATCAGGTCTCCTGTTGTGAGTAGAAGAATTCACTTTTGCCTTTGTATTTTTGTTGGGTCACTGCTAAGTTTGTTTCCCATTCGCTCATGCTGAGTCTTGAGAGCAGCACAATAGCATAAACTTAGTTACGTATGTAAATGAGACTAAACAAATGGGTATATTCATACTCTTAAATTAATACACACAAGGAAGGTAGAGAGATCTTTGGTAGCATTATAGGCACCTAACTCCTAACTGCAGATAGAGGCCATGGTTGGCACACGGGGAGGGCCCGTTTCTCTTCCTAGGAAGGGAATGACCATTCTTTTCCATGACAAAAGACTATGTAGAAACCACCTCCAAGAGGTTTCCTGAAGTTGCATCCCAGGGTTGATCTCCCACAATCACACTGGTGGGGTCGATTTTGTGTACATCCAGTGCGGGGGACTTAAGAAGGTAGGTGTTGATTTTAATTTTTGCTGTGGTTGCTGTTCAAGTAGCCATTTGTAAAATATCATTGAGCATAAAGAAAAGGTTTGGGGAGCAGAGGGAGGAAGAGTCAAGGTAAGTACAGATTCAGTCACTTTCCAGGCTAATGAGCCTGTTCTTGCTTGGATTTGAGAGGTCTCTGAGAGGAGTCAGTTATCATAGGTGTAAACCTCAATCCCGTTAATACTGCCAATTAATACTGCCAGGCTAAACATATTTCAACTAATACATGCTGCTTTCCCTAGCACGCTTCCTCAGAATAATTTCCCATTGTTATATCCCCCAGATGTGTAAACTCGCTGGGTTATATTTCACTGAGCTGCAAGCTGTGACACTTAAATCCACAAGACAAGCTGGCAATTACTTCTGCAGTTTGTAAATATACAGGCACCCATTTACATTTGCCAGTATTTTCAATATAAACATTGAGAGAATTCTGTCTTAAATATGTTAAAGTACTCACATGTACCCTCTGTAAACTTAGAAAGCAATAAAGATCCTCAGGTCACTTGGAGGAGTCAGGATTTGGATTTTATTACTTAGAGTTCACCCTGAATTAAGGCTTCATGTCCTGGCCAGTAACCTACGTCTGTGGGGTTTAATCCTTTTTGATACACATGTTACTCTAGTTGCTTGATATAATATATTACCATAGTTGTGGGCAAATCACTTTTTTCAGATGCAAGCTTTAGCTGTCCCCCAGACTTTGAGCTCTGAAGAAGAATGGACTGAATCACGCGTTAGGCTGAAATCCCTTTGCTTGGTTCATATTTCAAAAATCTGAGGCCAAAAACAAACCCAAAGAGCAGTATTTCTTGCAGTATTACAGGTTACAGCCATATGTTTTTCATTTGTAAATTCTGTGAGAAGTAATGTTCTTGTGATACTTCTAAATGAAGACCATATGACACCACTCGACTGAAGACCTCTTATTGTGGCCTTTCTAAGGCTACTGTCCGATCTCTTGGACAACAGCTAGCAAACCCATTTTGTAGGGATAGCAGGAGGAGAGCTTACCTATTTCAAATCAGACACAAATGAGCATGTTTAGGGCCTAATTTTGAACCACTGTGACCAATGGGAACTTAGCATTTCACATCAGACTGCAGAACAAGGTGCTTTAAGCCAGTTGAATAGGTGTGGTTAAAAGAACTGACCATGTATATTTAGTTTGGGGAAGGAAGGGCTAGGTATCTTGTTTTCTATTGCGCATTTGTTAGTGGATTTTGGTTTTATTTTTTAAGCTACTCCTAATCTTCTTTTGCTGTGAGGAGGAAAAAAATCTTAGTGAAATTAGAGTACCTTTATTTGTGAAGAGTCAGTCTCATGGTATCTTGAAAAGCAAATTGGGGGTTTTTTTAACCTTTTTGAAATTTCTGGTGCCAAAGTATTTGCTTATAAGTGACTTGTTGGTCCAAGTTAAGTGTAAGAAATACTGTTATTCAAATGGTGTCATATGAAATGTCTCAAAGTAAAAGGAGCTCAAGGCTTTGAGGAGAGCAGTAGTAGAATTTGTTTTGCTTCAGCAAAGATGTGGAGGCATCATATAATGGCTGCAGGGGGTCTGTAGGGTGTATTCATAACTCTGCCAATAGATTTCATGTGTGACTATGGGACAGTCACTTTGGTACTTCTGAAAGTCATTCTAGCCAGTTTACTTTGTAGAGGTTTTTTAATCAAACATAAGGCAGAAATCTTTCAGTCCTTTCTCATTTTGATGAGTGGTCCTCAGTGCTTTGGTGCATCTGACTAGAAAAGGAGGTTATAACATTTACTCTTCACCCTTAGAGGATTATTTTTCAGATATTTGATGTAAAAGCATTATGGCTGTTTTTCTGTAACTAAAACTGCATCTTTTTTGCTTCCTCACATTAATTTAAGGAAAACATTACAAGCCATATAACAACACTGTTAAGTGTTGTGATATCTTCACACTGACTGGTAATGAACTTTTTGAATAATAAGCAGTAGTTGGTAGAGCTAATTTTTCAGCATCTTCTTCCATCTATCTGGCATGCAAATACATAAGGAAGGATGCTCTTGGATCTTGATAGTCTGGTTAGCTGTCAGGTAACAAGGGCGTTCTTCTAGGACCAGTCTAGCAGGCGTATCCAAGTTGGAGCCTTTGCACTATTTGTTGGAACAAATGACCTGCTTTAATAAATACATTCTCTGTGAACTGTAAAACAAAAAATGCTCATGTAAGAAAAGATGAGAAAATGCCATTTCCAGGTATCTGAATTTTTTATGATGTGTGTTTTCACTCTGGGCTATGGTCAGCTCTTGAGTGAATAGCATGCATGCTTCTTACTGGGAACAGTTTTGGCAGGTATTCAGGTATTGGTGTTTGGCCTTCTGTGATAGAATCAATGGCTATTTGTAAACTTTACCATCAGCTATGTTAAATATTATTTTATCTGATGCAAACCTTTAAAGTAACATACAGCTAGTTGGATAGAACCTGCCTAGATATTTGCTGCTCTTTCCTGTCATAACTTTCAGATATTTTTTTCCACAAAATCTTCTGTTCTTTTTTTTGTAGAGAGCACAGGAATCATGGTTCTAAATTGTCTGAGAACACAGAAGTCGTGGGTTTTTTTAGTACAGGCAAGAGAGTATGTGCACATTTTTGCATGGGCAATGACAGCTATAATGAATCATCGCTGGGACTGAACCTGGGGCTTCTCAGGACAGCCTGCGCTTCTTGAACAAGAGTGGGGACTCTTGCTAGTAGCTGTGATAGACTTTCTCCCAGGTCCACTCATTTAGTGAATATGATGAAAACATTACATCGAACACACACCTGTTAAATGTATAAAAAGAACCATAAAGAAAATAGAAGAAAATCAGTGGGCGTGAATGTAGACTTAGAGAAGAAAGTTCTAATCCTGATGAAAATGGTAGTCAAGTAGAAAATTTGACTTTGCTTTATCTGGTAGGCATAGATCAGTAAGAAACATGCTGGAGTGCTCTCTTGCAAATTCCAGGAATCTGGGCATCTGGGCAGTGTGATTAGATATTGTAGAGGTAATAGGAAACCAAACACAAACCACTATTCAAATGCTATGTTAGCATCTGAGACTGAAATACAGCTAGCGAAAGGTCAAGGAGGAGGGTTAGTAACATATATTGTCAAGCTGAATGAAGTTCTATGAAGAATATTACAAGTAAAATAAGGCCTAGGGAAATAATAAGAAGAAAAGGTTACTTGTGGAACAGAGGTGTGGTAGACGTGAAGGAGGTGTAGGTGTGAACATACAGTGAGACTTTGCTTCAGCTTTTGGTAGGAACATGCTGACCATGAAGCAGAGGATGGACAGTAGAAGTGAGGACAGGGAAACGGGACTCACCATAGGGGAAAGAGGAACCAGAGTCCTCAGCTGTGGTTGACTTTCTGGTGGAAATCGCAAGAGCAGAAGTGCCTGACTATTCTTGAGTTCATCAAACTCCATCTTGTGAAAAGCTGTTTGCAATTATGCAAGCAATTAACCCATGATGCAGAAGGCATACTCCTCCTGCTCTGAGTTCTTGCATTTTTACATTTGTAAGATGCTTGCTCGCATGCATACCTCTGGGTATTTTGTATGCTTAGTTCAGTGACATGCGGAGTTCTCCTCAGATTTTAAACCATTCGAGCAATACCATATGAATCATATCTATAACATACCTTCAAAGTGTGAAAATCAGAGGAGGGTCTTATAGGAGCATTTCCAGCTTTATGACCAGAGCCCCCCCACTATAAGCTAGTAGTCTCCAATTCAAGTATGGAAAAGCGTTTAGGAGCTGTAAGTGAAAACATCATATGGGAATACTTTAATAAAAAAAAAAAAAAAAAAAAAAAAAAAACAGTGAAAGAAAGTTGAACATATAACTTGGCAACTCTCCATGAACTGCAGATATAGGTTAAAGTTATTTAGTTGGCAGGCGATTGCTAGTGTATTAGCAATGTTGGGAGAAAAAAATCTAATTTCTGTATTTTGGCTTGTGCAGTAAAGAAATTCCTCCCACATAAATATGTTCATTTCACCTTCTGGGAAGTAAAGAAAGGAAACTGTAGCTGCAGTCTGTTATTTAATCTTCCTGAAATTAGCATTTGGTGCTCAGGAAGATTGAAAGATTTAATGCCAATGCCTTCCTCAAAAGAAAGAAATGACACACCACATATGTTTTAGCACTGGTTAGACTGTTAAATGGAATTAATCAAAATCCATGTTAAAATATTTCCATGTGTTAATTAGCAACGGTTTGGAACATTAAAATACATATTGGCTTGGGAATAAATTAGTGAAGAAATATCAGATTGAGTTTGTGGGCTTTTAATTGCAACATAATATACTGTGTGTTTTAGAAAGGTAAATGTAAATACACTCATATAAAATTCTATGGCAGTGTGCATTTAAAAATTGTGTAATAAAACAATCTAAAACAGGCTTTCGTTATGGCAGAGAGAGTGATACCATTTCCCATTTTAAAAGAAACATTAAATTGTTCCCTCATAATAAAGCAAGAGAAAAACAGTTTTAAAATGCTGAGAGTTTCATCTCAGGCCAAAGGAAGTTTTAAAATTTCTCCTTTGAAAATCATGATGATGTAGCAAGTACCAACATCAGGTCTCCTGTTGTGAGTAGAAGAATTCACTTTTGCCTTTGTATTTTTGTTGGGTCACTGCTAAGTTTGTTTCCCATTCGCTCATGCTGAGTCTTGAGAGCAGCACAATAGCATAAACTTAGTTACGTATGTAAATGAGACTAAACAAATGGGTATATTCATACTCTTAAATTAATACACACAAGGAAGGTAGAGAGATCTTTGGTAGCATTATAGGCACCTAACTCCTAACTGCAGATAGAGGCCATGGTTGGCACACGGGGAGGGCCCGTTTCTCTTCCTAGGAAGGGAATGACCATTCTTTTCCATGACAAAAGACTATGTAGAAACCACCTCCAAGAGGTTTCCTGAAGTTGCATCCCAGGGTTGATCTCCCACAATCACACTGGTGGGGTCGATTTTGTGTACATCCAGTGCGGGGGACTTAAGAAGGTAGGTGTTGATTTTAATTTTTGCTGTGGTTGCTGTTCAAGTAGCCATTTGTAAAATATCATTGAGCATAAAGAAAAGGTTTGGGGAGCAGAGGGAGGAAGAGTCAAGGTAAGTACAGATTCAGTCACTTTCCAGGCTAATGAGCCTGTTCTTGCTTGGATTTGAGAGGTCTCTGAGAGGAGTCAGTTATCATAGGTGTAAACCTCAATCCCGTTAATACTGCCAATTAATACTGCCAGGCTAAACATATTTCAACTAATACATGCTGCTTTCCCTAGCACGCTTCCTCAGAATAATTTCCCATTGTTATATCCCCCAGATGTGTAAACTCGCTGGGTTATATTTCACTGAGCTGCAAGCTGTGACACTTAAATCCACAAGACAAGCTGGCAATTACTTCTGCAGTTTGTAAATATACAGGCACCCATTTACATTTGCCAGTATTTTCAATATAAACATTGAGAGAATTCTGTCTTAAATATGTTAAAGTACTCACATGTACCCTCTGTAAACTTAGAAAGCAATAAAGATCCTCAGGTCACTTGGAGGAGTCAGGATTTGGATTTTATTACTTAGAGTTCACCCTGAATTAAGGCTTCATGTCCTGGCCAGTAACCTACGTCTGTGGGGTTTAATCCTTTTTGATGCCAGAAACCCCTAACTTCCATGTCATCAGAAACTAAAAAAAATCTTGAAAAATATATCATTCCTACTAGCACATGCTAGTGACGCTTGAATATGCTTAATTTTGAACTTCTCTATACATCCAGGAGTAGCTTTCTTAAGCAGCTTCCTTGTAAAACTTCACAGTATATTTTGCATTGGGAAGAAGGAGGGATTGTAACATCTTCCCTTCCCGCCAACGCATGCAGTTACACACTGACATGAAATATGGCACAAATGTAGCTAGGGAAATATTAAAAATAGTAATTCTTACTCAAAGCAATTATCCTAGCAACCACATCATTTGCTGCACAATACCAAGATCACAAAGGTCACCATTTAACATGGTTTCATGGCGAGGACCACGCACCGTGGTGTCATGGACCACAAATCGTTTGCAGATCCAAGTTTGGAAATCAGGGATTTAGGGCTTTGCCAATATTTCTGACAGCAAAACTTCACCATTAAATTTTCGTAAAGTTTGTGGAGTCACAAAAAGCCAGTGAAATGATATACACTATTTGTGCCAACGGTTGACATTTTTTTCATTGTCATAAATTATTTTTCGACCACCAGATAGAAAATGACTATGCAGAGTGGAGGCGGGCATTCAAAAAGTTTCTGCGTGTGGATACAAAGAAATACGTTTAAATCCCACTTAAAACTGCTATTACTTTTTCCCCTCCATGTAGTCATAAACTAGTTCTTGCCAGTTCCTTAAAACATAAAATACTCAATTCACTGGACTCCAGATAAACAAAATAAACCCGACTGAGGAGCAGAGCCTTCTCTAAGGGGTGCAGAAGTGATTGTAAGATAGAGCCAGGTTAGGCCTGTCTTAGCCTTTGGTGTTGGCATTGCTGTGCAAGTAATCCCACTAATTCCATGTGAGGACTAAGGCTTTCCGATTTTGAATAGAAGAAACAAAATTGGGCCATAAATGATGAGTCTGAATAAGACTTATTTAGGACTAGCAGCAAGAGTAGGATGTAGCAGGGTTATACAGAATTATTGCTCTTCAGAGGAGAAGAAGAATTAGGATTTGCAAGTGCTGTTTTTGTAAACACACTTTATTAAGATGTAACTGCACCTGCATTTCATCAAGAAAATTGTTTGCTGCACTTTTTAATATACTTGGATATATTAAATATATTTGATTTATTTTGATAATAATATTTTTTCTGATTTTATTAGTATTCTACATACTTTAAGTCCCTAATCCCAAGTATTAGATCTTGTGAGAGATGGCCTGTGTATTACTTATAATTCTCATTCTACTTTTTCAGAATCAGTGTTTTAGCTATAATGAAGACTTTGGATAAGCAAGCAGGTTTCAGATGTTTAGCTAAATCAGGAATATCATATTACTATTGACTTGCTTGTTTACAAGGGCCGAGTGCTAGAAGGAAAAAGGGTGCATTTCTGTTAACATTGTAGTTTATCTTAGAAGCACACTTTGGAAACCAATCCTGTCTTCCCTGGTTGCTGATCTTTGGTTTGTTGGGGAGTGGTCTCAGGATAGGTGAATTATTTTTTTTTAGGTTGAAGGGAAAACAGGAGAAGCACTGCAGGGATGCCCATAACATGCTCCAGATGCTCTCTGGTGCTCAGGAGAAGTCAGAGTATTGCCATGCAGCCCCTTCTCTCCCCTCCTCTCCCCCAAGACTGTGTTCACAGGCTTCTTGGCACCAACTCTTTCTCTCCACAGGTCTACTCCTATTGTGCTGTGCTTCTTAATGTAGATACAGCTTTATTCTCTGGCACTAGGACAGGTAGTGACCTGTGATAAAAATAACTGTCATAGTGTTATAGAAAGGGTGACTGACTTCTAGAGCTTGCCTATAAGAACTGTAAACACCTGCATGAGCAGGTGTCAAGAATGGAGAAGACTGCTTTCTCCTCACCACGGGCTGCACCTCTACAAGGATAGCCTAAGTCAAGCTCGTTGGGAAGGGAAAACTTCTGTAAGTGATGGAGGCAGCTTCCATAACTAAGCATGTTAAAAGGGAGGTGATTTTTACAGCCTAGTGTGGGAGATTTTCCATAGCAAATCTTATATGTGGTTCAGAAGTAGGAGCCCAGAACAATTCACCATGTTCTTGGCTGCTCCAGTTATTTTGGTTTCTAGGGTGAGGCACATGTCAGGTCACTGAAGGACAGAAGGGAACAGAGGCATCAACAGAGAGGGATCTCCCCTTTCATTAGCCACAATAAATATGTTTATTCAAGAACAAATAGCTGGAATAGATGTGCAGCTCTGATGCTGAAGAAAAGGCTATTTGTGTCAGACACATAGGAAATTCTGTTCACAGATAAACTATTGTAAGGGTTGTCCTTTAATGAGGCCAAGTTTACATGGGATCCTGACTATGTAAAAACCCTATATTTCATTTTTTTTTCCCATTAGCTGACATGGGGCACTGCTTGGTAAGTAAAGATGTGATTGCAGTGAGCTGGGCTTTAAACTATTTCAATAGAGTGTAGTGCTTTACTACAAGCTGCCTTGGACTTTGGTGCTGTCAGAAACCCTTATTGAGTGGGATTTCCAGGTTTAAAGTCAACAGCCAGAGGCAGAAAGAAGAGATGCTATCTCTGTGGCATGCCCTTAATAAAAAGTTTGCTTGAACGTAACTCCCTTATGATAGCAAACCTGTGTATAATGGTGAGAGGTATTTACTTGGCACTCTCCAGGATTACCCGTGGTATTTTGTTGTAATGGTGGAGAGAGAGAGAAGTCCAGAGAGAGACCAAGCCTGTGGCAGTGGAGCATAGCGGGGAGACTTCTATGGCTGTCCCAGACAGAGAGCTGGCATGGGAGCAGCTGGGCACAGAAAGGGAAATAGGTTTGCTTTCACTAGTGGACTTGGAGCTCAGGCTGAAGGTAACTCTGGAAAAACGTGGTGGGTTTTGTTGGCAAAACAGGAGACTTGATCAAGAGCAGCTGGAGCTAAAGGCCTGAGCTCCAGTAGGAGACTGTGGCAGAGGAGATGGGGGAACACTAAAATGTGCTAGGGATGCGTTATATGACTTTTCCAACTGCTACAGCCTCTGTCTGGGCTTCTCCAGGATCAGGCTGTTTCTTCTTTGTGGGTTTCTTACACATCTCATCTTACTTCCCTTTCTGTGGGTACCTGTTACTTGAAGTAAAGTTGACTTCTGCACTGTTTGTGAACTTGAGCTTTTACAGACTTCATAGATGATTATTTTTCTGTCCATGATACTGGTTCATTTTCTCTGTGTGTGTGCATATGTACAAATCCAGATGTAAAATTATAGATAAGCAGTACGTAGACAGTCACATGACAACTTAGGCCTACGTCCACACTGGTAATACCGAGGCTGAAAAGACTTTCCCTGGCACAGTGCTGTGGTTTCACAATAGATCACACATGACAGAAGTGGAAAGGAATTACATATTTTGTTGCCTCCTCTCCTGTGACATAAAGCCACGTGGAGCTCTTCACCGCATCTGGTTTCTGATTTTGGCCCTGAATACAAGTATCACAGGCCCTAACAATTGTCGTTTCTGGTCCTCCCTCCAAAACGGAGACCCAGGAGAATTAGTTTTCAGTTGAATGCTCTCTGTTCTGGGCTTAAATTTACTGGCATTGCTTGATTGTCTCTTGCTGAGTGGGATCATACAATTACTTCTTAAATTCCTCTTTGTTCCCACAGCTACTTTCACACTTAGTCCCTCTCAAAATGAAGCAAGATTAGCTTTGCCCACAGCACTGGTGTCCCATGGCTCCCAGCACTTACTGTTTCCCCTGCCATGGGGAAGGGTGCGGGTCTGCGGTCTGGAAGCCAGAAGAGGGAATGAGGAGGAAAGTTTGGCTTGTTGCCCACGGTATAGGGAACAGGGCTATGTGCCTCACAAGCTGGAGGAGTGGAGAGGAGGACCCTGCAACCCCTAGGTAAATGAAGGCATCAATGTGTACTTTAGTGGACATAAGAGAAGGATAAGGGTCTGAGAAAGGGGAAGGTGCAAGGGAAGAGCAAGGCACGTATTCATCCACGTCAGGGTGGTGGGCTCTGGCTGCCTGGAGGAGGCAGCAGCACGAGTACCCACCTGGACAAATGGAAAACCTGGAGGATATTCTCTTGGCTGACTTCTCAACTGTTTTAGCGTCTTTCTAGGACTTGTCTGCACCATTTGCAGGGAGTAGCAGTGACCGCAATAATGGGTTTAGATCAGATCTGTAATACATCCACTCTAAGGAGAGGTAAGCTCTGCATGAGACTTGCCCAACTGCAGTTTTCTCTTATATACTATCAGATGCACATTGCAAATAGCTGTGGCTGTGATAGCAACCAGCTTGCACTCTGTTGTTGTAGAAAAGCTTGAACATTTTAAGTGAGTCCTTGGTACCTGAGAAACAACACAGTATCTTCTGTTACGAAGCTTTGAGTTAGCAAACTGCTCTTAATCCTTGAGGTGATTATAGTACACATGTATAAGGTGTAGAACTGAAGCTTCTATATTTGTGTATGTGTGTAAGAGAAGGTATTTAAATGTGTTCTCCCACCATTTTTCATCACCACATCAGTGGTGATGGCTGGACTTTGCATATGGATTATAGTAATCCTACATCCTTGTAGCAAAACCTCACCTTGGATTGAGTGTCACATTGGGCAAAGAGCATAGCAGATATTTTGAAACAGTTTTTCCTTGTGAATGATTGCTTTCTCTCTGCTCTGAGGAAGAAAAAAAAAAAAAAAAAAAAAAGCTAATAAACAGTGCTGAGAGCTTCAGCTCAGACTTACACTTTTTTTTTTTCCAGCCTGCAACATGGGCTGAGATAACTCAGGTCTGCCCACGATAGACAGCACAAACATTCCTTGAAAGGTTTCCAAAAGTTTCAAGGGCTGGATAACTACAGCAAGAGTTCGTATGTGTGTATAAAAATATACACCATATAGGATGTGTATAAAGCCATTCAAAAATCAAGCCAAATGTGCTCTCAGCTCTATTGAGATTGCTTTAGAAAAAAATATTTGGAAAATTACAGAGTTCCTTTTTTTAAAAAAAAAAAAAAAAAAAAGACCAACAAAAAGCCAACACTGGCATTTTTGCATGTGTCTGTTATGCAAGTCTCCTTAGGGATTACCTTTGACACTGGGCTCTTAAAGTTGCAGCATCTTGCATAACATGCTTGCACAACAAGCACTGCTCTCCATAGGCAGCAGGTTTAGACCCAAGGCAGTAAGCAGTGATCGCTGCCTCTGACATTCTCTGCAGTGTTTTGTGAGAATAATCTGAACCATTCCAAAACTGAAGGATAGCAAATGGAGTAAAGGACACTGTTGGGGAAAAAGAAAAAAGCAATCCGCACAGCACGTCAATCTTGCACATTTGGCTTTAAGTAAAAGATGTATGGGTAATTATTTCAAAATCTGGTGTCTAAGCTTTTATTTACTAAAAATGAAAAATCAATGCATTTTCTCCAGGAGGATCAATTTGTGTTCCTGCCAAAGTCAGTATAAGTTTTATTTTTGGCTTCAATGGAAACAATTTTTGGCCCTTTATAATTAAGGTTAATAGATTAAAAGTGTTCTCCATTTCTTCCCTCCATACATCCATACCTGCTCCATAACAGGCCAAACGGTGAGACCCAGACATGAACCTACTCTTCTGCAGAGATTTGATTTGTAAGGACTGAATTCCAGACTTGATGTTGCTTATAGAAAACTTGTCATTGACTTCAGTAGTGTTTGGATCAAGACCTGTAAAAACAAATTCAGAAAGAACCACTCTGCAATTGGCACACATACAGATGATGACTGCATTATAGACTGGACTGGACTGAGTATTTGTGCTGTCCTCATGTAGCACTTCAAAACACCACAACTGTCACTGAAACAAGGAAAATGAATGGAGAAGTTTCCAAATACTATAGCTGCTTCAGTATTCATACATAATAAACCCAGCTTCTGTAAATAACTCATTTTATCTGTCAAACACTGTAGGCACATATGCCACATTAACTGTCACTGGGGTCGTAAATAAACAATGTATCTGTCTACACATTACTTAAGTCTGGGGGGAAATGAACAAGTACACAAGAAAAACAGTAAGGAACATATTTTAATTGTAAAATAAAATGTTGGTGTTGTGATTGCTAATGATTTAAAATACATCTGTACTCAAAAATATGGTTCATCATTCAATGCAAGATGCAAAAAGGTAGTATTCAAACAAAATTGAGTAGATAATGTATCTACTATGTATTTATGCATTTCTACTCCCAATCATTCAAGTACAACTCTAGACACATTTTGACTCTTTATTCTTAACAACAGAAAAAGTGTGTCCTCCCCTGCCAAACTGCATAAGCGGAATTTGAAGTCATGTATCAGATGTGTCTGTAACTGATGCTCTAATGACACTTGACTTTGTAGCCAAAATCTTCTTGAAATGGCATTTGCAGATTTGTCTCAATTCCGCCAGAATCAATGGTGTTTTCTGTATATAACCATAGAGAATTTACATTTGGGTTCAGAGTGTAGATCCTGACTCTGTTTTACTGTATATTAATGAATCGAACTTGCTTACATCTCTAACATTGTCACAATGGACCTCCATTCTAATGGCCTGTTTGCACAATTTCTGCTTAGCAGTCTCTCTGTACCACTTGTCTGTGATTGCATTTAGGCATCAGAGATAGTATGAGATCTCTAATGAGAATCCAAAACGTTGGGATTCTGCCTTTGACCGCTGGAGTATCTTGGTGGTTGAGATATGTTCTGTGCACTTTTAATTTTGTTTTCTGTAGGCTGTGCTGCCACTTAAAAGAGCAATTTCTGATCCTTTCTTAGAATAATTTGCTCCTTGATGTATGTTTGAAACCCAAAAACCCCACAGATTCCATTCAGCCCTTTCTAAATTTGTTGTATTTCTGGTGCAGAAACAAAGTTCATCCACCAACTGGGTATGGATAACAGGATTGATTTATGATAGAGTAAAATTAAGTTAAGCTCTGTCTGAGCCAAAGTGATAGTAGATCTCATATTTATATTGTTAGATGATATCATTATTAATTATAGAATTATTATGATTTAGTGTCTGCACTAACCACTAATACTGCAAGAGAGACAGTGTTTTAAAACAAAACAAACGCCTTTATAAATTCTTTTGATTGGCTGAAATACACCTTTTATATTAATAGTCTGTTACCTAAGCTAATGAGCCAGAATATTAAGATTTAAGACATTAGTGCTATTAACGTATAGCTAATGATGATGAAATTCAGTCTGTAGATATTTCCATGGATCTCTTGGTAACTTATGAATGAGCAGAATTTGACGCTACATGCTTCACTAAAACACCAAAGTACCACAATAAAGGACTAAAGTACATTTAATCCTGGGAGGATTAAGTCACAAGGTAGATACGTCTTTGAAAAGAACTGTGTTTACTTCTGCTTAGCATGCATATAGCAAGAATCCTTTGTGTGCATCCATGTTATTTTCCGTTGACATTGTTAAATATCCGATAAGTTGTTTTCTGCCACACACAATATTGCAAGTAGCATGCTAGAAAGCATATATGATCTGTAAGGAGCTCTTGTTGCTGGATTTAAACAGCACAGCTATGAGATTTCCAGTGCAGACACCTCTTGTTAACAGCCCTTCCATAGGTGCTTAAGTTTAAATGAACTGTTCTGAAAACCCAAATTAGAGTCAAATCTGGTGTGAGCCAATTTACTCTGCACAGCAATCATGGGCAATGAAAATTGTTCTGCTAGATTGCTGCTTAAATCGGATCACTATAGCTCCCTCAGTGGGAAAGTAGTGCAGAATAACAATGGCCATCGGCTAAATGTAATTTAATTATTGGGTTTACATCTTGGTTAGTTCTTGCATTGTTTAAAAAGAAACATTTTCCAGCCAGGTGTACAATGTCTGGCCAGTATTAGAAATCATTATAAAAAGCTGGAGGAATAATAGACTGATGATCTAACACATTTAAATTAAGCAAGGTCTGACTGTTGAAGGGTGGTGAGTTCATTTCCATTGAGGGCTGACATTTTGTCCTTTTTGTATATTGCGTTGTTAGTGGTATAATGTATACAGAAATATGCCGATGAAAAGCCTGAAGACTCAGAGTTTGAAAATAAAGCTTCCTTAGGGTTGAAATATCTGTTGTTTCACACAGCATTTTTTCTGGTTGAAATCACATGGTAAATTTGAGACTCTTCATTTAATATTTACAAACCAAAGAAAAGGAGAACTAATAAGAGTCAGTCCATCTTTATCTTTCATCTGTCCACTAGACTTTCTCGTAACTGACAGATACTCCAGGTTTCAGAACGTAAGGTGGTGTAGGGCATCATTGTTCTAGTACTGTGCTTTTTTCTCCAAGTTTCTCCTTTTGTATCGTAACAGCAAAATTCCATATCATGTTGTTGTGTGATATGAAATTGCTTGATAGGGTGTGATGACACATTCATATTATGTTAGCAGCATAATTTAACTGCTCCATTTTTTTTAAACCATTTGCAAAAGTGCCTGAAATGTGTGCATTATAAAATAGGGTCATTACAGCTATGGTTGAATTGGCATTTCAGTAATAAACCCTTTGTAGAGGGCTAGATGTTAATGCAAATCTTTTATCATTATAAATATGAATCAGTCAGCAACAATATGAAGTGCCTTCAATAAATGGACATCGGAAAACCTGATTTGCTGAATGCTGATACTGTGGCTCTCCAAACCCTGACTTCGTGCCACCAAAATGTTTACCAAGGGCGGTATGAGTCGAGAACGTAGTTTGTTGGTTGTTCAAGGGAGGAATGCTACTCAGAGCAGCTGGTGCCATAGGTCAGGAGTGGTTAGCGTCTATTGTGTTTGGAGGGAAGGAGGCTGAAATGGGTTGCTGTCTTCTAAACATAGCCTTAATCTGTGCCTCTATTTCATACAGGCACCAAAGCCCGTCTCACTGTGCGCCTCTGTGGTGTTATGGATCCAGCCCTTTGTCTTTACTCAAGTGAAGCCTACTGCAATAAATATGAGTGCCTCCCAGTAAAACTGATACAGCCCTTTGTGCTCTGTTTCAGAAGGATGTTTTTCATACTGAGTTGAGATTAGAAGTGTCTCTATTGCATATAGAGAACTGAACAAAGAGATTTGTATCCCAGAGCTTCTTGTCTCATTCTTTTCCTGCCCTTTCTTTCCATGGAAGCTACTTCAGCTGTGCTTCTCTGAGGGATAAAAGACCTCCCCATGGGAAAGTGAGAGCATCTTCTGTTGCAAAGAGGAGGCTAAATGTTGATCTCAGATTTGAATTTGAAGTAGATTAGCAGACACCTGAAGAATCCTTCCAGCTCTCCAAGAGCAGAACCTCATGTATAGTCACAGAATCACAGAATCATCTGGGTTGGAAAGGACCTTGAAGATCATCTAGTCCAACTGTTAACCTAGCACTGACTGTTCCCAACTACACCATATCCCTAAGCGCTATGTTGTATCCCTAAGCACCCTATATACATTTTCTTCCTCCTCTTCCCAAGGCAAGGGGTGGAAGGAGCAGTTCCTTCAGCTTCAGCACCAAAGCTTAATATCCTTACCCAAGGCATTTAATTGGCTGCATTGACTTAGGTTTTATCAGGCTTTAGACTTTTGGAGGTCCATCTTTGGAGTACCTGTTACAAGCTCAGAAGGGATGCCAGCATGGCTGGAGATCTGAAGACAATCTCACAAAAGACGTGACTGCGCAGGTGGAGTGGAGAAAGGCTGTGGGTCCTGTCAAAAGAGGGTGATGAATAACAAAGATCAATAGACATTGGGACAGATGCTCCCTCCGTTAAGAAGTAGTCATCACATATATACGCCTGTCAGCAATTATACAAATTATGTTGTCACTTAGGGTATGGGGCTTCCTTTCTGCTGACTTTCACTAATTCTGTTTTATGCTCTGTCCACAACACCAGCTAGTAAACTCACATATGTGTGTTTTTACTGCTGAACTTTTTCTATGTACTACTTTGTCATTTAGTAATGCCTTTTTGTAATCCATGCCATATTCTTCTCTCTTCCATAATATGATTCCATAGCACTAGTCATGGTAAGACACATGGGACAAACTAGTGATTTCTTCAGCAGAGGTCTTGTATGTTCATAGGCTTAATGATTTTCTGCATGTCTGTCAAATAATGGTGTTATCACCAGTTGAAAACCTGCCAATAAACACAACGTCTTACTGTGTGATAAATTTAACATCACTTAGTATGTTGGGGCTAAAGAGGACATTTGTGAATGAACCATGAATAAGCAAGGTCCGTTCCCTGCTTTATGTCCATTACAAAATTAAATGGTAGAATTTGGTCTATTTGTACACTCTATGATTTATAGACATGGTAACTTTCAAATATCTAGCTTTTGTTATTAGAAAGGCTCTTGTAGTGGAAGCACATACCCTAAGTGGGTACCAGGTGAAAATGCAAATGGAATTTCCCAATTTCAGTTCATTTTGTTTATATTTAGAATAGCATTGGATGACTTTTTAAATGTCTGTTCACTCAATAGGCACATAAGTCATATCTGCCTGCATGGTCTATTTACTTTTTAGGTCAGATTTGACACATATATGTGTTATTTCAGGAGTGTAATCACTCAACTTGTTGCTGGTTTCGGGGAATTCTTTTATATTCGGGTCTTTGTGAATTGAATTAAATGGCTAAGAGATTAATTTGTTGTGGAAAAGAAAAAAAATAAATAGATTGATGGATACTATACCTCTAATTAAACTGTGAAATGGAGAGAAGGTTCTTTGTTATATTTCTGTCTGGAAGGCCAAATGTTCCAAGCATTTGAGTCAGCCCTTGTATCTTTAATTTTAAGAAGCTGAAATTAGGAAGGTCCTTCTAATGCTGATGGTGATATACCTGACCTCTGAACTATTTGCAGTTTGTGAGTCAATATTATTGAAACATGTAGTTTAAATGAAGTAATTTCCCATGTTGAATAGGAACAAAGCATTTCCAAAATTTTAATATTGTGGTATGTATATGCAAAATCTATAGGTGTTCTTGATGAATAACAATACACTCTGACAGCAAAGAATCAACACAGAAAAATTAGGTCACAGCAGCTTGCTTGCTCTTTACACTGTCATGGTTGATTGGTTATTCTCATCACCCTTTGTTTAAAATCATTTCAGAATTAATTGGCGTTCATTAACGCAAGTCTTTGTAGCAGAATTGCAGAAACAGTCATTAATGTAGCTAATAAACATAAAAAAGAAAAAAGGATCCTATTACCAGGTCCCTACAGGCTGTTAACTAACATTTTGAATAAGAATACATAAACATAAATTAAACATTTTTACAAACTGCTAAGGATGTGGGAATTTAGCATGGTGGTCTGTAGTAATGCTTTGAACCAATTTGTTATATTATGTCGATTTTTTAAGGTTTCTACTGTAAAGATAGTGATCCTGATTAGCTTAGATTTTTGCTGCAGTCACGCAGGTTTCTTAAGAGGTCTTTCTGCCTCTGCCAGCTACTACAGATGAGGCTCTGATTCTTCTCCCCTGAGTTCAGTGAGTGTTTTTCTCGAGGATTGTAGGGGTTCATGTTCCTTCTGTGATGTTTTGAGAAGAAACAGAGCAAAATTAGAAGCCAGAAGTTTTGATTGAGGGCCCAATGGCAGATACAAACTGGTGCAGGCATCACCTGCTTCATTTGTGTGGGTGACAGTTGGTTGCTAACTTTATCTGGGTGCTCTGCCATCTAATTTTCAAGTTAGCTTGAGTTAGACCAGGTCAGTGAAATGCGCTCTCAAATTTGCTGTGTGTTAGTGACAGGATTTCCCTCATTTGGGCTGTTGCCCTGGTTTGATGGAATGCGCAATTTAGAAGGTACTGCTGTATCTCTTAAACAACCCTCCACAGCCATTTTTTCTAACGGATCTCCCGAAGTTAAGGTCGCTAGTGGTCAACTACAATGTATGTAGGCAAAGTCACCTTTGCCATGTACCCTGACATGTGTGGGAGAAGTGGGGGGATATGATGGTGTGTGCACAGCTGTGGGTCTTGGAGCATGTTTCAGCCTGACCCTGTGTGGGTCTGTGGGGATGCAGCGGGTCCCAGTGCTCTGACGCAGGCTCTGGGGTTAAGCTGTTGGAGGAAGCCAGGCTTATTCCTCTGCTCACGGGTCCTTGTTACCCAAAATAGACCAAAATGATGCTTGTACCTCCTGTTTCTACATGGAAGGGAACTGTGGCTTTATCAAAGGGTGATAAAAAGAAGCGCGGTGTTGGTTGTGCAGCAGAAGGTCCCAGTGCAAGCTCGGGCTGGCTCCGTGGGAGCTCCCTCCAGCCCCACAACGATGATAGCTCCTCTCACTGTCCATCGCTTGGCTGCAGCGCGGGGAGCAGGCGTGGGGCTAGGAGAGAACCGTCACTGCCCTGGCACAGCTGCCTTGTGGGCACCGTCCTGCCCCCCTGAGAGTTTGTAGGACACCTGAGTCCCCGATTGCAGCATGATGAGGTTCCTAAGCAGCCAAGTGAGCGTGGCCTGGGAACAAGTGAATGGAAATTCCAAATTATTTATCCTGAAATGTTGTAGGCATTGAAATGGTGCCCTAGTGAGGGGCAATTGGAAAATGTGTCCCCTACTATTTAATTTTCTAATGTCTTTGCTGCAGCTTACTGAATATAAAGAGGATAATTTGCAGACAAACCACCTAATGTAGTCAGTTGGTATATTTTGAGGGCGCTATAATAGCTGAACAATGTTGACTGGTGCACTTTTAACTTTGGGTAAAAGCAGAGTCTCCATGCAAATGCAGTCTTGGCATACACGGTAAGTTACAAAAACATTTCAAATACAAAATCAACTAGACAAATATATTGCTTTGTATGTCTGACTCTTGATACACGGTGTCTGTATACATTCTGACATATGCAGAGAAACATGAAGGTTTGCCAGTGATCCATATACATTACTTACAGCATACAATTTCAAAGAATTCAAGTCTTAAGTATGATAGAGTTGGTAAAGGGACAAAGAAATATATTTACCCCTGCAATTAAAATATAATAACAGAAAGACTAAAAATTGTTTTAGTCTAACTTTTGTTTATTGACTAGAACATATAAATGGCTTTAGGCACTACTAAACAATAAAAAAAATGTGGCTTACTATTGGGTCTTTTATCCATTTTAATTTATTTTGATGCTGCATGCAGTTTCTGAATATCTTTTGTGGGTTGTAATAAAATAGCCGCAGTGCAATTTTGCATGTATGTCAAGCGGTGCGTGACCTGATATGCAAATTTAATACCAAGGTGCCAAAACTGAATTCATAATGTTTCACATCTACAGAGCTGTTTAAGGCAGTTTAGAAATCAATGAATATGTAATATGAAGGTGATAAGACCTAAATAAAAACCCTATTTATCTACTATGAAAAGTATTTATACACAGAATATTTAGCACAAGCAGAAAATGGACAGAGTTTCCAATTATATGGTTTGCATAAACAAATGTTGAACCATGTGCTTAGAATAGATAATAACATAGCTAGTTCCTTTGCATTATACTTTAGAAATGTTTACAGATGTCTCTCTCTTAATGTATATATAAAATGAAACACTAAACTGAAGCAGCTTTTGAAGAAAACCTCTTTGAGGTCTCTTATTTATTTTTAATCTACAGTATATGGGGTGCTTCATTATAGGTTTCTGTTACCAGTTTTCAGGTTATTAAAGATCAGTGAAATAAGATACACTTTTGTGAAGTCTTGTAGTTTATGGTGAAATAAGGGACATAAATTTAACTGGTAATAAATAAGAATCAAATGTTTTCCATCTGCTTACCTTTAAAAGCAGAGAAGATCTAATTTTGGAAGCATTTCGACTTCTGAGATCTTTTTCTGATTTGTTGAACTGATTATTTCTATTGTTTTGTCCGAAAAGTTAATCTAATAAAGTTTCAGGAGTTTACCAAATGATACTCGTGAATTAGATTGGCCTTTCATTCAGCATATTTATATGTGGAGATGGACTGGGAATCCAGGTCTTGATTGATGGCAATCAGTCACAGCTATACTACTGAAAATA
Source organism: Athene cunicularia (assembly GCF_003259725.1). Lineage (NCBI taxonomy): Eukaryota > Metazoa > Chordata > Aves > Strigiformes > Strigidae > Athene > Athene cunicularia. The sequence continues at coordinate 3,300,574 of NW_020799100.1, forward strand.
TATACTGTCTCCCCACAGAGGAAGAGAGAGTATGTGTTGGATTGGCTGGCTGCGTTGTTTTACAGCACCCTGCCAGTCAGCACAGAGAGACATTTATATCTCTTGGCTTGAAATAAGTTGCTACAGTAATGACTACCAATGTGTTGAGCAATCAAGAAAAATGTAGGGGTGCAGTAGGTTTTGAAAAATGTCCATCATGCCATATGCGCACTGCTGATATTTGGAAGAGATTTTGCATCCACCTTGCTACAGGCCAAGGTCCATCATAGGAAAAGTCAGAGCATAAAACTGACAGATGAAATAATCATCTGAAATAGATACTAATTAATCTTTGTTCTTGTGTAAGAAACTGCCCTTAGAAATTATTTTGTTTTTCTCATTTGACCTTAAACTAACTTAGTGTACTTTTCCACTGTTGGTCAGTAGCCTGTTGACTTAATGTCTTGAACCTCAACAAGGGTTTAAAGTTTACAATAAATTTGAACACCACCTTTGTCTGATCAGATACAGATAAGCAGAACTGGGAGGTAGATAATAATGAAGATGATCCTAGTTTTTGTCCCTGGTATGGCTACTACCCCGTGAAACTGCTGCCTCCCTCTGAGAAATGAATGATGGGGTCATATTTTGTTTCTGCATGAGGGATTGTCTACGTTTCTTCAGCAAGTGCTAGAACCATTTATTTTTATGAAGTTTTTTTTGGTTTGCACTGCTATTTATTAAGAAGAGATTGTATTAAAAAAAAAAAAAAACAAAACAGTAGCTGGCATGCTGTGACTATTGTACTTTTCTAGGCCTCAGTTATATGCAAAAGCCTCGGGTTAATTCTCTGTACCAAATATGCTGCCATTAACTTTCCTTGACTGAGGGGATGGCGCCACATTCCTTGGAGGGTAGGACATCTGAGTGTCACTTTGCTCAGAGATGCCCCATATGATGTTTGATTTCAAAGGATCCATATGAATCTTTCCATATTGAAATGAAAAGATCCCTGAGGTTCCCCTCACAAAACAGCCTTTGCATTGTCTTTATGCTTCTGAGCATTCCTGAGCTCCCATAGGAGACCCTGCCCTTTCCAGCCCTAAAAGTAGAGGACCATGTTCAGATGAGCCCTGGAACCCTACTGTGGAGAGATTTACCTTCCTCCTCCAGTGAGCCATGGTGTGCTTGTAGGAACTGCGCTGCTGTGTTCCCCTTTGATTGTTCAGACATCGCCACCGAATGGACTGAACGGCCAAAACTTAAGAATTGATATAGTAAATAAATGAACTGGAATATCCATAGTTTAGTAAGTAAGTGAAATGGAATATACTGTTTTATTCCAAATTGAAACTAAACATATGGCATTCTCAGAAGGGAGTATTTCTCATTCTTAAATCTTTTTCTGGAACGTAATATCATAGTATTTATGAATTTATCTTTTAAATTAATGTATATAATTATATTTCCCTGGAATTTTGACCTTGGCTAAGTTTCTCCCTTTCTAACTTAGAAACTTTTTTTTTTTTCCTTTTTAAAAAGCAGAGTTTTCCATGGAATGCAAATTCTGATTCCTAAGCAAGTCACAAAGCACAGGATAATGTTACAGTAAGCAGTTTGGGTTATTTTGCTCCAGAATCATCATTTCCCTCTCCAGGTTCCTTCCCAGAGCATGGAGGAGAAGAGCAGGAAGAGTTGCTGGAGCAGAAGGAGCTGGACAGGGCAGGAGACCACCACTTTCCTTTGTGTAAATTCTGGGCTCCCACCAGAGTCTCTGGGCTGTAGTAGACACTTGAGTTTTAACTGTTTGTCCCTGGGTTCAGCCTTGAGGTTGGGTGAATACTCTGTCCTCAAACCAAAACAGAGGTATTTTGCTTTGAACTGAGCTACTTAACCTTTCTTTATGCAAACCCTAAAGTAGCTGGTTTATGTGTGGCTGTGAATTTTTACTAAATTTTGGACAAGCAGTTGGACATGGAACTAGAGTGCAAGGACTTTGATTAGTCAATGCCTCTAAAAATAAATGGGAAGTCAGTCTATCAGTGAGAAGTAGGACCTTATTATCTGACACTAGGCTTCCCTTGGGATTTCTTCTTGTGCAGAAAGATGTGATGAACCTTTATACTAATGTTGGCATAAAGACTCAAGCTGCCAGTTCAGGGAAGCCTATCCTCAGAAAAAATATTTTTGTGAAGTTCATGTTGTCATCCTGGATTGTTGTCTGCTTCATTATTCATTGGTTAGCTAAACTAAGAATTAGGAAGACTGATCTCCTTTGGAAAATATTCCTAAAATTGGGACTATTTTTGTGTTACAGATTTGTTTTAGTGACAGTTTTGCTGCTTTGGAGAATATCCATCCAGGAGAACTGTATTAATAAAGAAAGCATTCAGTACTTAAACCCTAATTTTGTTGGCAGCTTAAATGTCTTTATTTGTGATTTTTCTGTCCATGTCTTTTAATCAGTGTCATGCTGTGAAATCTGCCATTTTTGCCATGACCAACCCATGAAATTTGTCATTGCTGTTTCTGTGATTTGCATGGGCCTTGCTTTATGATTAGCAAGTGAAGTTCAGAAGTGTGTGTTTTATTTGCACGCCATCTCTGCTCTCCAAAAAAAATGCATGGAGTCTGGCCCCCGAACTAGACTGTAACCCAAGGCTTAATATTTCTAATATTAAGGGGTAGTTATTTCAAGTGATAGTTATGCTCATCTCTGAAAGTGGTTATTAGATTAGGCAATGTGGTGCTGTCACTGAAGCTCACCTTAAATGCTTGGGTTCATTACCTTTGTTTTGCAGATTGCTCATATGTACTCAGTTTGGCATGTAGGGATGCAACACAAACTTTCTGCAGAAGTGAATTCAGACACTTTAAGAGCGTGTCGTGCAGCAAAGCAGATTACTGTAACAGGCTCAGCTAAGGGTTGAATCCCCAATTTGAAGTGCAAAATATGTAGGAGAAAGTGAGGCTCTTACTATTTGATATATACTAATTATATAGTGAATTATAGTGATATATAGTGAATTATATTTTTAACACTGAAGCTTTTTTGGCCCAGCAGAGATAGTATGTTTAGTTTTAACAGTGAAATGATATTTTGACAGTTATTTAAAAAAAAAAAAAAAAGATTTGGCTTTATTTTAAGTGTGGTCAGTGTGAATTCATTTGCTCTTACTGGAAGGATACTTATCATAATGGCTTCATGTGGTATCCATGTGCTTGTCACGTGTTCTTTTTTATACACATCCCTCTAATTCCATTTCAATGCCATTTTAATTTAGCATTAGTTAATGGACTCCACGTAAAGGTTGCTCATTTTTTATCTGGATTCTCCAACTATATTTCTGGTATTTAAAACTGCTAAGCTGGAGAGGAGAGCACTAAATACTAATAGCAGCACTTTGAAAAATTAACAGAATTATCTTCCTTTTTGTCTATTGATTCCCTTTTACTACTTTACAGAATAATAAGCAAAACAATAAGGGGATAGAGATTAGTCATGAAAAATGAAATACATTGTTGGAAGAGAATATGCCCCTTACCTACACAAACCAGTCATCAGTGGCTGCTGGGCAGCATGGGAAGGTGTGCAGATCACCACTGGTGGGCATGGTAGAGTAAAAGTGAATAGTCACCAGTTCTGCAGAGGATAGGTGCTTGTATCAGGAGCCCACCTCCTAATGCGCTTTCTGTAGCGGACAGAAATGACCGCTTGCTGAGGCTGAATTAGGAGCCTGACTGCCCAGATTATATGATCTAATTTCTGGAGACACCTGCTTACCTTGGACACCCACCTAAAGTTAAGGTGGGTGGTGAGAATATCTCCTAATGTATAAAATCCACAGAGGTCCATGGGAGTTATGCAGTTTAATTTAGTTGTAATCTAGGTTTCACCCAGAGGCTGAAGACCTGAAATTGTTGAGAAGTTTTCCCATTGACTTCACTTAGGGTTTGGCTTATGTTGGATTGGCCCCCAGTGTGGTGTGAGACAACCCTATACAAGCCAAGGTAGAAAAGATCCATTATGATAATCATTCAGGAAAAGAAAATACCTCAATGACTAAATTGGCTCCAGTTGTTTATTATCTATTATTTATTATCCCATAAAAGGGCTTTATCCAATAAGACTGGAGCTGAATTTTCATAGGGCGTTTTAAACAAAAGTGGCTTCATGTCAAATTTATGCTGGAAAGGTCAACATTAGTTTACATCAAAGGTTTGGGTTGTTGAGAAACAATAACATAAGGTCATAATTTCAGCTTGTTTGAAGAGCTGCAATGAACTGTTTGCCAGAGATTCGATCTCTGGTAAACAGGCCCCTCTAGGCTCACTTGGAAAAGCTTGCAAATACACTGACGCTCTTTGCCCATTAGGTTCAGGACGAAAAGCAAGCCTGAAAGCTGCCAGCATTTATATACAGAATTTGGTTTTCCTTTCTTTCTTTCTTTCTTTCTTTCTTTCTTTCTTTCTTTCTTTCTTTCTTTCTTTCTTTCTTTCTTTCTTTCTTTCTTTCTTTCTTTCTTTCT
>NW_020799100.1:3305131-3487338 GCF_003259725.1 Athene cunicularia
TCCTGTCCTCCTTTCCTTTCTTCCTTTCCTTTCTTCCTTTCCTTTCTTCCTTTCCTTTCTTCCTTTCCTTTCTTCCTTTCCTTTCTTCCTTTCCTTTCTTCCTTTCCTTTCTTCTTTTCCTTTCCTCCTTTCCTTTCCTCCTTTCCTTTCCTCCTTTCCTTTCCTCCTTTCCTTTCTTCCTTCCTAAGAGTGAAATCACTTAGAGAAACTCAAAAAATGATGGAAGGGTGGAAATAAGGGGAGAAGGTAAGAGGAAAGGGTCATGACATTTAGACCCCAGCTTAATCTAGCTTTACAAGTGTGTGATGCAACTGAAAGTTGCAATAAAAGTTGTTGATCCTAAGGGGCCTTTTTAAAAACATGTTATAAACTACAGGCTGGAGCCCCTTTACATCAGGTTGGGAATGGGTCAGAATTGAAAGCTTCCCTCAGAGAGAGGAGAAATTCCTTCTTTAGCAGAGGGAGGTCGCTTTGAGTGCCAGGCCAGCACCTCTTCCCAAAGCTGGAAAGAGCCAGCTTGGTCTTCTCTGAAGGCTGTCCACGGCTGGCTGTTGTGGGCTGGGGTACCCTGGCCTGTGGTAACCCTGGTTTTGGAGAGTGCAGTGCACGTGCTTTGCTGCACATCTGCCCCTCTGCTGTCATTGCTCACGGGCTGGTGGAATGGGTGGCCTGGGTGCTCAGGCAGGAGCAGGTGAAGGCACTGCCCTTTCTTCACGTGGTCAAGATCTTTTTCTGTCCCCTGAATACTAACATTTCCCTCCCCTCCGATCATCTCTCAAAATGCACCTTTCAATTGCCTGGAGACCACTGAAATGTTAAAAAGACCTTGTCTAACACAAATCCTGCAGCTGTTTGTCGGGCTTTAGGAATCCATTCATCCTTGCACATTTGGTTATTGGAATGATGTAATTTCCATGCTTTAACACACATGGAAACTATAATATCTCATTACAGATGGAGGAGTCCAGTGATTAACGTACTAAAGAAGGTTGTCTAATTCCATGCAGTTCAAGAACCACCTTTTAAAAAAGAAAGCAGGAACAACAGACTTGTGATGCTGTCTTTAACTCTGAGTGAACTTTGTGAGCCTCATTTATTGAGATGGAATATTGGGCCTCTGGGGCATGTTGAAGCCCTAGAGTCCCTTAGGATCAAATGACAGACCTTATATTGGGAGTATCCAGTAATTACCCAAATCCTTTGAGTACTGTTACTCACAGTTCTGATTTTTACTCTAACATTGCTAGTGGTACTAATTTTTACGTTTCTTCACAGACTTCTATTCATTACCCCTCAGTGATGCGCTAATTAGAGCAGCCAAATTCTACAAATGAGTCTGTGTTTGCGATTTTTCAAGGACTGAAGTCTAATCATTTTCTCCACCACTATAAAGATGTCATGAGGTAATGTGTAAAGTTATGCTGTGGGAAACCAAACAGAGAGAGAGGGAGATAAAGCATTCAAGGGTGTCTGATTTAACTTCTCTGAATACAGTCATGCTCATGCACTCTAGGTTGGAATAGCTGGTGTGCACAGAGTGCTCTGCAGCCTTGCACTTTCAGTTGCATCAGTGTTTTTTCTCTCCTAAGAAAGAGACATACTTTAATACTCATAAACATTTATTTAATCATTTGAGTCTGGAAAGGGGCACCTCCAAAAAGGCTCCACGCAAATGTCTGTTCTTCAGAATAGGCAATAAACAAAGTCTGCTGTTAGTCTGCCAAAACCCAAGATCCACCTAACTAGAGAAAAAACTATGAATAGGGAAATGCCCAAAGAAAATACATGGATTCTGTCTCTCTTCTCCTAAAATACCTTCCACAATCAAGCAAAAATAATCTGTTTTCTTTTACAAACAAGCACTCCAAAGCAGAGACACTTTTCTTGCAAACCTGGCACTAGTGTTTTGAAGCAGCTGAGTGCCGTATGGCAGCTCTGTGACACGTGGCAATTCCATCAGACTTGGGAAAGCATAGGATAAGGAAATTCTGCTATCTGAAGATCAATTTAAATCCTCGCAGTGTGCTTCATCGCACCAGATTTTAGTCACTTAAAATGTAAGACATTTCATCCAAGATTAGGTTATCTTCTGTAATCAGGTGAGAAGAGTAGGTGAGAGATTTCACCTGCCCTGTCAGTTTCAGGTGTGTTTCTTCATGCCTGGGTGGCATCTTATTCCAACACACGCAGCTGTATGTTCTGCATGATGAAGGGTGGCAGGATCTGGCCCCCAAAAGGCTAGCACTAACGCTTTGTTAGTGGGCTTTATCTCTGGTTAACTTAACAGCACAGAGCAGCTTTGTGTACATACTAAGTTTTGAATTTTTTTATCAGAGAAATGATCCAGTGCCTCAACACAGCATGCAGACTTCACATTTAATGCATATTGAAGGTTTGCCTGAAATGCATTTACCCTGTGGTAGAGTATCATACCTAACAGAGACAAAAGTAAAACTACTGCCTCATCCACTCAATGACTGAATAAAACCATCCTGAAAAAAAGTCATCCTGCTTTTCTTGAACATAGTGGCAAAAAATGCTCTCTTCAGCAGTATAGGATGGAAAACTCTCCACTGCCCTTTTTTGTGTGTTCCTCGATGCTTTATAAAAGGGTTCAAAATCTGTTCTGTAACACTATTTGACTAGATCTATGATGATGTATGCCAGAACATGTCAAAATAATTGTGTGGTGACTATTCTGGGTTAAGGAGAATCATATTTAATGTTACTAATTTTCACATTATTTCACCCATAAAAATCTTTCTAGCAGCAAAAGTTTTATTGCACTGTATTTCAGAGTCTCTAATTTATTCATGGGATAAATGTTTCATGTAATGAATTTTCTAGTAAATGTATTCTGAAATTCGTGCAGAAGCAGGACCACTGTAAAACTGCACGCAGTTGTGCTGAAAGAGGTGGGCTTCCCCCATTGGAAAGTTTGGAGGGCAAATCCTGTCGCTTTCTGCCCTTATAGCCCTCGTTTCTCCTTTTATTAAGGTTTTCAAGAGCTTTTAACAGCTTTATTATAAAAATGCTACTGCCACATAATATTCAAGTTAGATTTTGTTATATGTGCAGTCCTTTGCACTAAGAGAATATTATTAAGTCCGATGTTTTTCCTGATCATGAGGCTTAACCATAATTTTAGTGTTTATGCTGAATTGTCTTTGTTCCTGTTTCACATCTTGGCACTCGCAGGTAGGGAGCAAGAGGTCTTGAAAGCTCATATTATTTTTGCTAGTATAAGGCACTCTGTTATGTTAAGACATGCATAGTGTTTGAAGAAGAGACAGAGAAGAGCTCTGCAGAGACAGATTCTGCTGTCTTTTGCTGATGTCCTGTTTTTCTTATGCTAAAAATGGCACCTGCATGTAGTAACACATGCAGAGCAGCACATCGATCATAAGGGCATCATAACTGCGAACAACGTACTGGTGACCATAGGTTTCTCCCTAAGTCAGTGAGAAGTCATTTGGCTGTAAACTGTCTCTCGCTGCATAGAGTAGGTACCAAACCCAGTATTTCTAGCAATCTAAAAACCTCACACTCCTACAGCAGAGAAGCAAGCACAGATGTTCGTCAAATGCCTCACCCTTTGACACCAGGCCCAGTTCCTTACCTTAGCGATTAAGCCACTCAGGTGTTACTCAAAAGGCAACTCTAACCATGTTGTGCTGCACTGGTAAAAGATTTGTGGATAAAATTTGTCTTGAATAATAAAATTATGTCACAGGGGCACTTGTCCCTGAAACTTACTCAGCTTGAGAATAAATTCACTGCCAATCAAATCAGTTATTAACAACTCGCAACAAAGCAAATTTGCCCTACTGCCATGTCATATAAAATATACTCAGTGATCAACACTGACATAGTCATTAGCTATAGTTACGTCTCTGTACAGAAGTAACACCCATATATTTCTGGCTCTAGCTATGAGAAGATACTGAAGTGGCACTATTTTTTAAATGCTGTCTATTTAATAGTCATCAAAATAGTAAAAAATGAGGGATCAGATCCTAAATGAGCTAATCGATGTCAGTGATACTAGTTCAGTTTATCAAAAAGTCTACAGTCCACTGTTCCTAATTAGTTACTGTGCTGGACCATAATCTTTAATATGGACAAGGTAAACATTTAGCAGTAATCAGAAAAAAGAAGCATTGCCAGTCTCTGTGGTGAAGAGAATGAACATCTATCTGTAATCTGAATGGGTATAGTCTCCCTGTGTCATTTCTTTAAGGCTGCTTCTTAAATAGATGAGGTAGCCTTAGCCCATTCCAGAGCTCTGTTTTAATATTCTTTTTAGGTTATGGAAATCTTAGGATGTGAATCTCTGAGTGACCAGATGCATAGGAGCAGGTATTAAACTGCTACAATCTAATTGATATATGCTGCCATCAGTTCTGACCCAGGTAATAGCACCGCTAAAACAATTTCGAGTGGGTCGAAACATCCCTGGAGTACTTACTGCAGTGATATAAAAATCTTGAAGCAATGTGTCTTAAGTCCCTTAAATCATGTTAGACTTAATGAAACCTTCTGCAAGAGTATTCTGTATCTATGATGCATTCAGCTGCAGTCTGTTGACATTTTGTATCTGGTTTTAAGAATTATGTAAACTTTTGATGATGTGCTATAGCTGATAGGATTGAAAAATAAGGATTGCTTTTTAATGGTTCATTTTTGTGGAGAATCCTCATAATTGCAAAGGAAATTCCTGAGATCCAATGTATTTCACCCTAATGTTTTGATTTCTTTTGCCCAGAGGAATTTTTCCTTATGAAAACTTTGAAACCAGAGATGCATCTGTTGTGTACACAATATCTGTTTCAGCTGGTTTGATACAATTGAGTCAGACCAACTTCATACTCATGTTGCTTCAGTACATAAAATTTATCTGCCTTATATTTACCAGTGAGCTATAAATGTTGTCCTTTGGAAGGGAAGTTGCTAGATAATGACAAGAGAAAGATAACAGGTGAGACTGCAGACACATAGGCATACATTCTTCCCTCCATATGCACACATAAATCCTTTTGACTTTAATGAGGACAACATGCATGTAGTGAAAAGCAGACAAGACTCCATAATAAAAGTTATGCAATGTGAAGCACTTAAAACCCCATATCAGACTCTCTGTTTTCAAATATTTTCCTATCATTATTACTGTGCTTAACACAGACAAGGTCTTAATCACTTATAAATTAGGGTTGTGCTATGCATTTTCCTAATTTATCCTTCCATATTTTTTTTTTATTGGTAGAAAGTTACTGCTGAAAGAGAAGCAAATTCTGTTATGTTATTCCAGAATATACTTGAAATAGATGAATTTAGCAATTCCAGGGATCTTTGGGGTTTTTTCAGTTTCAGAGCTGTGTAGCTGAGAGCTGTGCTCCACTCTAATGCACACTTCTATCTGGTGTATTCAGGTACACTGGGCAATTTCAAATGCTTATTTTAGGAGGGAGTGGAACAAGCTAAGAGACCCTAAAAAGAACATGAGTGTCACAAAAAACATTCAGTAATTTTGAAATTCAAGTTGGCCTTCTTCTAATTAAGCCACACAGACCAATATTAATTTTGGAAAATGTGGTTTGTAATGCCACAAGTCCTATCCTGCATTTACAACCAACCATTTATCAAACTGAATGTTGTCACTGGCAAGCACTTAAAAAAAAAGAAGAAAGAAGAAAAAAAAAAAAAAAAGACAGAAGAAAGTTCTTTCTCAAAAAATCATGAGACTGGCATAGTTATCATGACATTTAAAAATGTAATAAGGTCTTATGTGTTCTTATTTGCTTTCTGGTTTCCAAATGAATAAGGGTAACATTCTGAAGCTTTTCTCCCAGACTGTGTAAGCTAGAAAGCTCTTAAATAAATTGAAACAAAGTTCTTCATGTGAATAAATGATGTAGTAGCTTAGGCTTTAGGAGAAGCACCAAATGTCTCGGAACTCTATGTAAATTTGGTGGGCTAGCACTGTTTCTTCAAAGTTGGTAGATTTATTCAAATGCTTACTAGGTAAAGCTAAATACCTTTTCAAAAAAATAATGCTGCTGTCTTAAAAATGTAAAGATCCTTACTCCTGTCATCAGTCTAATATCAAACATATACTGTTTGGTTCCATAAATAAAATATTTTGGTTTATAAAGGGTCTCAGAATGCATCTCTTCTCTAATTACCCTAATCTCAGGGAATACAGTGTTGTTTTACCGTGTAAAGCTGTTATAAACTGGACTGTTCTGAAAGGAACTGGCATGCATGTACAGAGTGGACTTCAGAGGGCAAAGTATGGAAAGAAGCTGCCGTTTAATGGAAACAAACATTTTGAGTATAAAGCTTTTCAGTCCTGTAAATATTAAGCTTCATAAAAACAGAGCCCGTACTTAGTTCTTCAGTGTCTCACTGAATTGTGTCTTTTTAAACCCTTTCGAAACATTAAACATAACTCTGTCTTCTTGTCAGTTCTCTTGAGTCCTGCTCATGGGCTTTAAAAGCAGGGCCCTGGCTTTGCCTTGTTGAATCTGGAAGGGTCAGAGGAGGGAAGCAGAAGCAGCAGAGCCCTCTGTGTTGTAATGCAAGAGGGAGCATGCTGCAGATACCTACTGACATTGTTGATAAGACTGTAAGAAATGCTGACAGCTCCCACCACTACACGCTGTCTGGAATTCCTCATCTGTGTAGGCTTTACTGTCATACTACCTTCATTATTGTTGTTAATCGAGTTGATAAATTACTACAAGTCTTGAGCTACAGTAGTGTACCAGCCAAGTCAAACAGAGAAAAGGTCAGTGTAGTTTTCCTGGGTCCTGAGCTCTCCTGGTTTCTCTCTTGTGCTGCCCTGTGGCCAGAGAGCCTGGCTTGGGCTCTGCGTCTCCTCTCGTCCCCAGGCAGAGCAATGGCTGTCCTTCAGCCAGTGGCTCCTCTTAGGTGACATCCTGCAGCTCTCTGGCTCATGCGTTGAGTTCTGCGGGTAACAGTGCTTGTGTGGTGTGGTGGGGGAGTTAGGGTGTCGGGTCTCCTGCTGTGAGTCCCTGCCTGGCTGTGCCTCTAGTGACGAGACAGCCTTTGTTTGGAAACAAAAGTACAGTTTGTTTTAATAGTACGTGAAAATGCTTAGAAAGAGAGCGGTTTAGAACAACCCACATGCACTTCCATCTCACCACAGGGCTTATCCCCTTGGAGCAATCCAGACTGGCCTAATTCCTTTAGTCACCTTCTGTATATGTAAAAGTTGATACAGAAATCTGATTCCCCTGAGCAGTTCCCACTCTGAAGAGAAAGCCTCCTTCTAAGCAGCAGTGGTTTTATGTTCCTGGTCATTCTGGGTGAAACCTGTCAAGTGTGCTTACTAGAGATAAAACCATTGGCGCTCAACACATCAGTGCACTGTGCTGCTGTGGCCGACCTTGAACATTTTCCTTTCTTCTTTGCTTCTGCTGTGTGTTGACATCACCTTACACAACTTGAATTGGCGTGATCATACCGTAAAAATTGCAGTTGAACAATCTGGTCACAGAATCATCTAGGTTGGAAAAGACCTTGAAGATCACCTAGTCCAACCATTTTAATATCCAACCAACTTATAATATCCTTTACATTTCCCTCAGGTTTAGGTACTCAAGAGATGTTCTTGGGTAATCAGCTGGGGTTTTTTTTAAATCTAGTCAGACCTCCCAGGGAAATGTGTTGATGCTGAATGTTTTTGAAAATCTGACTCCTATGAGAAACACACAGGCCGTAGAGTAGTACTCTGTGATATGGTGCTGTAGTGGGCAGTTTCTTTTGCTGTCCAGACCACCAAGTCACACTGTGAGCACAGGTATAACTAAATTCCTTAGCACTGTCCTATGAGACACCTGGTTAGCCACCAAGTTTTACAGTTTCTGGTTCAAGACAAATAAAGGATCCATCCAAATACAGTTAGATGTGAGAGGTGTCAACAGCCATGGTTAGAATACGTATCTGAAAGCAGTGAGACTTTCTGGATAAATTTCACCTTTTTTAGATTTTTGTCAGTCATCACTGTCGATAGCTTAGGTTGCTCTCCAGGCACAGGCATTTCTTGCCAAAGGCAGTTGTACCTATTAATTAATAGCACAGATTTTCAAATCCTCCAGTCGCTCCCTTCTCAGCACTGCACCTTACCCACAGAACATCCCTTCTGTCTCGTCTGCCCCAAGTCCCTGCCAGGTTTGCAGTGGGGTGACCCAGCGAGCACTATTCAGCACAGGTGGAAGCAACCAAAATCTTATTCCCCATAATGCTGAAAATTGGCTTGAAGATGTTGGTGCTAGGGGTAGTACCTGTCTCAAAACAGAGCAACGCTGTTCCCTTCCCTGACTTGGGCCATCCTCTGGAATATAATCACCAACTGAAAGAGTGAGTCCTCCCCGAAGCCCTTTCCAAAGGAAGTCTGTCACAGTCGGACACTGTAAACACTAACCTCCTTATCCCAACCCTCCCTATGTAGCCCCTCCACATCTCTGTCCTCTTCTCCCCTTATGATATCCATTTTTATCTTTCCTGTTACATCACTCTCACCACACTGTATTAATCATCTGGCCACTATCACATTACACTTAATAAATGAATAAGATCTAATACAAAAATCCCTCCAAACCAGATGACTTAATACTCTTTTATGCTTAACTCTGTCTTCATTTTATTCCACAGATGTGTTGCAAACACTCATGAGTGTTCTGTAGTGGATGAAATGCTTTTAACAAAGATAGTTTAAAATGCATGTAATTTATATAAGCTATTTTAAATACCACTGTTATTTTCTGTTTGATGGAGTATTGTACATCCTGTCTTCACTGTAAGAGAGAAAATTGCTATTTTTGTGTGAAAAAAAGGACAAAACCAACTAAGTTATAAACCTAGTTTAGCATGTGACTCTAAGGTTAGGAGGTGTTTTCAGAGCAGTCCATGTCAGAGCTGGGACAGGCACCACTAATAGCCACAGTGTTTCCTTTTAACTGAAAAAAATAGTTTTCAGGGGCAAAACGAATCACATTTAGCAGCTCAAGTTCAGCTCTGCTGGGAGCCACTGGCCCTGACTGAGCCTCCATTTTGTCTGCTTTCATGCTCCCTGACACATCACCTTCTCATGTGGATTCTGTACCTCATGCAAAGTTGAACTTTTGGTATTTCTTGGCCCAGCAGAGCTCCCGTGTCCAGGTGAGGTTGCCATCGCCAAAGCTGAACCTTGGGCTTTGTTATAGATGGAGCTATCCCATTCCCCTTGTTGACCTCACAGTCGGGCTCTGCAACCCCTTCTGACCCATTTTTTTCCACGGAGTCCCAGTTGTTGGTGCACACCCCCAATGCTTGCTCTCTGTGAGCATGCTGCTTTCTAACTTCTCTTTCTGTGAGTGGCCCCAGGTGAGCAGGACATCCTGGAGGCACGTGCAGAGTGTCAGGTAGCTGTGTGGGAGGCAGTGTGACAGCTCCCCACCCGGGGAGGTAGCAGAGGTGCTGGATGCCATGTGGTTGTATGAACACCGCGCTTTGCTGGGCTCCGGTACCCCACCGCTCCAACGAGCCGATTCATTGGCAGGTATCTCTGCCTAGACTTTTATCGTGCTCTGTAGATACACCACATTGATACCACAGGTGCTTTTCAGTGTTTATTCCAACCTGTCAACCCTTGCAGTTTCATCCCAAAATGGGTGCAGAAAGAGGCCCCAGATGATAGAGCTTTTGGTCTGAAACAGATACTGAAGGCCCCAAATCCCTAAAAGTACTAACGAGCCTTCTGTGGGCGTGCTCTGTGGGCTGTGACACATCCACTGTGCTGTGAGAAATAAGCTGTTAATGTGAAGATGCCTAGGAGAGAGAAGTAATAGGGATTTCTGAGCAGGATTTTGATAGGGTTATAATAGGTGATTAAAAAACCCTCCAATAATCCCCTTTATTTGATGTACTTTTATTTTCAGGAAAGAGGTTGTTCATTTGAGTGAGACTCACAAATATTCACTGTCTTAGGTTTGCCTGGGAAGTCCTTGTATTTGGCTGTCATTTGCTAAAATAGACATGAATTTTTAATTTTCAGATTGCAATTTGTTCACCCGAAAACATTCTACAGAACACATGAGGTTTCTAAATTGAGATAGTAATGACCCTTGTATGACTGTGAAAGATTAAGCTCTGGGCTTTGAACCCATCAGAGGTTTAAAAACACTGGTAAGTAGATATAGTGTCAGGTGATTAAGAGAAAGAGGTTGAACTTTGCGTCTGGTGTAGCTACCATAAAGCTTTCCTGGAAAATGTAAACTAAATTACCCAAGTACCGGAAAATTGCATTTGAAAATAATAACGGTTTCATTTAGTTTTATCATGCAGACTGACAGCTGGAGGAGACTCGGTCTGTTGCCGAACCCCCAAATCAACAAGTTTGGTCTCTTGACACACATGGGGGTGGGAGAAGCTGCTCATTTAAGATCAGTAAACAGCCACTGCTGTGAATTTCTAATCGTTTCATTAAGTCTTGCTCTCTGATTGCTGGCTACATTCACTTTCCTTTCTTTTAATTCACTATCTCCTAAATTATAATAATTGAAAACACATTAGGACTAAGAAGGGGAATGGAAAAAGCTAAGTAGACAATCACCTTGTAAACATCTTGTGATGGTGATGGCTATTAAACAGGAACGTTCAGTACCAACTGAGGCACAGGCGAGCTTATCCAAGCAAATCAATGCAAGTTAATCTTTCAGTGTCAGCTGGCTGAGTTTTGGACTAGTGATGAATGCCTTGACTGGAAAGATGAAATGCTGGAATGCCAGGCACTGCTCTGACAGCTACAGATGGTGCCAATTACTGCCAGTAGAGCCTGTCCTGCTGTGAGCCCAAGATGTCTGATTTGTGGTCACAGAGAAATGAAAAAGAGGTTTCCCAGCTGGGCCTGTCACCTGTCCTATATTGCTCCATAGCAAAAATGGTATTTGTGTTCTAAAATCAAATATCTTTGTATATTTATGCTAATGATCCCACCATGCTAATTACCAGGCATATGCCTTGGAAAGATGCAGACACTATTAGAAAATAGAATTTTCCCTTCCCTTGATTAAAATAAACTTCAGAAATTACACAAAAGTTAGAATAAAATGCAGTGTTGAAATAAAGGGGAAGGAGGTGAAAGGAGGAGGAACAAGTAACTCAATAGCTCAGGCAGACATTCTGTGCTTAATTTTTCTCCATGCAGTTGAAAGGGATTTACAGGCTGTAAATCAGAACAGAATCTAGCCCATGGTCTCCAGTCTTACCATACTGAGCTTGAGTGTTAATATAAGCCTTTATTTTTCCTTTGTACGTTTGAGCCTTTTTGTGTTTGTTTTTCATGTGCCGTCTTATTCTACCACTACCCAAGCTATACAAATTGTCATTTATTGCACTTTCACATTATTTCCTGCCTCTGTGATATTTAAAAGGATTAGTCTAGACATCTGTGATCTGTAATTGGCTTTTTCCATGAAAGGGGATCAGCTGTAAGAACTTAAGCAACCCAGACTTATTTTACTTGTGATACTTGAAAGCCTTCTGGACAGAGCACCTTTGCTGCAGTGATTTAACACCAGGTTACTCAGTGGGCAAATGCAGCTTCACTCAGCCGCTTGCTGTTGGATCCACTGTGATTTCATCCACCTGAAAGTAGCCCATGTGTTTTAATTAAAATATATTTTGAAGTAACTGGTTCCAGGTTTGGCTTGCCCTAGCACTGTGCTGTGAAAGGGGACCCGATAGACTACTCGAACTCCGAAATATATTTCCACCCTGCTTTTATTTATATATTAAATTAACAATAGCATGGTAATTATCCTTATTGGAGCATGAAATACAAATCTGCCTCTTTTTCTTCTGTCCTTGGAACTCATTTACCACAATTTGCCTAATTGTTAAGAGCTAGTGGGTGGGGGTTGGGGGGCAGACAACTTATTTCCGTTTTATTAGACTCAGCCTTCGCTAATGAAGCTATTTTTCCCTCAACTTCAAACACAAATGTTTAAGCAAATTTTAGAATTCATTTAACAATAATAGTAAATCAGTAGATAAACTGTACTATAAAAATAACTCTTAGAGCAGCTGTGGAGTGCAGTGGGCCAAAGTACCTTTAGGTCCTGGCTTGAATCACAGAGTATTTGGTGATTTCAGATAAGCGCTCAGTTGCCAGTTGTAACTCCACCGTATAACTGGGGAGAACTGGCACTGTGAGTTCCCAATAGCCGTGAATGATAAATGATAAGCTTTCCCGTGATCATTTCTTTAAGTATCTGGGAATTAAATGGTGATGATAAAATGAGAGATGGGAAGAAACCACAACTTCTCTTAATTTTTATCTTTTCACCTTTTGTCAAGTGATGAGGAAGGTTAAGACACCTGGGAAATTTGAGAGGACTTTCAGTATGTCCATAAATTGCTATCACTTTCCTGTGCCTGTTGTCTGAGAGTGCCATTAGGTTGCAATCTTTTGTTTGTTACTGGGTTTGCTTTCCCCTACCTGTAGTTATTTAATAGTTAGAACCAAATATCCAGGTTTTGCTGCCAAAGGTCTCAATTTCTTGTAGAGCTTCTTGTTTTAACACACATCAGTGAGGTCACTTGCTTTCAGTGGGTCCCTTGTTCTGTGTAGGTTGCCTGTGTTTAAAGACATTATCATAAATACAAATGCAAAGAGAGTTTGCTGGACTAGTAGTGGGAAGAACCACATAAAAAGCCATTATCTGAGTGAGATCCATAGGCTCGTTCTCAGGTATAGCTGCGGGGATTATAGATTTGATAACATAAAATAAAGAAGTCTCCCAAGCTCTTTTTTTATCAGCAAAGCAAAGGTAGTAAAATAGAGAGACACTTCATTTGAGGCTTAATCCTGCAGCCCCTCTCCATGCAGGAGCTGTGCTCTGGCCCCGTCTCAGGGCAGGGAGGATCCCGGAGCCGTGGGCGCATTGCACAGCGGGGTGAGCCCAGGGCAGCTTTCACGAGTCTGCTGTCAGAGAGTGCCATTAGGCTGCAACGTCCCATTTGTTACCGGCTTTTCCTTCCCCTACCCCAAATTATGTAACAGTTAAACCCAGATATGTAGGTTTTGCTGCCAAAGGTCTCAGCTTCTCGTAGAGAAATATTTCGGTTGTCTTCTGAACCACTTTTTCATTTCCTGACTGCTGGGAGAAGAAGGATAAAACGAGTGAAAGCCACAGCGGTGGGCCCCCGAGTACAGCGTTTTTGGGGGCAGATACACTGTTTTGTGTAACATTAAACCTGGGGAGATACTTAACCACTTTGCCTCAGTTCAGCATGTCTAATACTTGGCACAAATCAGCGTATTCGTGTTTCATTCAGCTTGGCTAACAGCCAGCATAGAGACTCTATTTTCATTTTTGAATTTCACTTGGCAGATCCTTAAAAGTCACTGGAGAACTTTGCCTGGGTAATAAAAAGCAACTTTTTTATTGAAAACTAATTATTTTTTCAGCTCCATGTGCCAGCTGTTTAAAAATGTTGTGGTCACGTTAGCGCATACTTTAATTACAAAGCTCTAGAAAAATGCAGATCCTATTGTGAAATGTTCCTCACAGCAGTTAATAAGCCACTTATTTTCAGCCACATCCAAACTGTTAAAATACACAGATAGATTTTCCAGTTATAATTAAGTATCAATTAACACTAAATGCACAAATACCAGGATAAAGCATCTGCCTGTTTTTGGTGGAAAATTGTGAGTTTAAGGCTAGAAGACCAAGCTTGTACATACGTGTAAGGATGTAGATAATACTGAATGAGGTTTTCAGAAATGCTCAGGATTTTCCAAGTCCTTAGGAACAGCAGACTCAAGGTACACTTGAAATTTCTTCTGTTCCTGAGGAAGATCCCTGTAGGCATCCCCAGGCATCCTTAGGCACCTAAATGTTTTTGAAAATCACGTGTGAAGAGACTCCTGGGATCCTGTAATGCTCTCTGCTAGTTCGGGACACAGCACTTGGCTTGGGAGATGCCGAGCCCTTGAGTGCAGCGACACAGGCCACGGCACCAGAGACCCAGTTTCTTGGCAATCGTGTCCCTGAGTGGGATGGGGTTTCAGTCTCAGGGAAAGAATAGGGGCGAGAACAAGAGGATCAGCAGAGAGGGCAAGCACTACATGAACCAAAGCAGGAGGTCTTTTCTCCTTTGAAGTGAGCACCACAGGGATGGTGGGAGCCTGGGTCCCTCCGTGCAGCTGCAACTTCCAGCTCTCCTGCGTTCACCCTTCCTGTGTGACCCGGCTTCCTCCGTGGAGGAAGTGTTTCCAACACGCTGTGTCGCATGAGACTTCATCTTTCATAGTGCCAGCGTTTGCAGAGCATTTGGCCTGCCAGATGCTGCTTCAAATTAAGGATGGGTCTGAGCCAAATCTTGGGTTCAAACACCTTCAAACTTTGGGAAAGTTTGCATCCCAATTTTACGATTTTGCTCTATCCCTGCTTCGTTTCAGTCTTACCTAGTTACAATTTTTATATTCTCCTGCAATCAGAAGCTGCAAAGAAATGTAACAGGAACAGAGTGGGTGGATGTTCCATGGGAGAATAGTAAAACTTTGCCTGGCTGGAGGCATGCTCACTTTCCTTGGTCAATTTATTGAACATATAAAAAGGATTATTCAATGGACAAGAACAGTCCTGAATCCCTACCTTTTTTACACTCTATTTTTGGTCATACCTTTCATATAAAAATAAAGTACCTTTTGCCTATTATATTTGATTCGTTCCCGTAAAAACTAATGCATTGCATATATATAAGCAGAATTTTTATATAAGTATATAAACACTAAGGGAAAATGGCAAAACAGATGGCAAGTAATAAAGCCATTTAAAGGTATTGCTGGACATGTAATACCAGACATACATGTTTCTTTTCCATAACTTTTTAAATTACTCTTTGAGCTTGTTTAGAATTGCATCTGACACCATTTTTCCTATCATTGCTTTGAAATAGATCGAAGATCCATTTCACCTATATTTCTGCACTTTAAGTGTAAGCATGTAGTAGTAGAATATGTTACCACAGCGAACTGTGTAGGTATGATATTTGCTTATATTAAGTTATATTTAATTAGTGTCCTTAGAGACTTAGTATCTGCTCTAAGTAGCCTGTCCTAGACATAAACAAAATAAAATGGAAATTTCAAATCATTCTGGACATGTGATTTTCAAAACCATTTCTTTGATCACAGAATGTGTCAGAATAATGCAGATAAGGATGTCTTAAAAACCTGAAAAACCCAAACTAGAGTGGCTGTTTTGATACTGTGCAATTTGACATTTCCTCCCAGGAAATGGTGAAAACCAAGGAGATGAACCAGTTTAAGGTGAAGAGGGAAGAAACAAAACCTACATTTTAATGAGACATTTACAAATTGTTCAGCACAGAGAGAGGCACGTTATGCTAGCACTTTGTCACTGAAAATATTGCAGATGTCGTTCCTCTGAGCTTGTCCTGGAGCATTATTAGAACAAAATATACAAACATACGGGCAAATCTTCTTGTGTTGATGTTAATGGCTTTGACTCAATCAGGCTTGAGCCAGGAATCCAGATCTTCCTCACAATCAAATAGTCATTAGGGCCCAAGACTAATTGCTGTGACGATTAATTCCATGCAGACGCCAGTACTGATGTGGTAGGTATCATTTTGCTGGTGGTGGGTCTTGCCTGCAACACAGGGAACAAAAAAGCAAAATCCTGGTGCAGCTGCAACCCCCGTTAGGTGCTGCCTGTGGATCCCCCGTTGCCTTACCCAGCCCAGCACACTGGGAGCAGCAGGGGAAGTGGCAGGTAGGCTGGGCTTTCCCCTGGGTGCCCTTCCAAGGGGACAGGCTGAGCCGGACTCACTGGCTGAGAGGCGGCTTGAGGGCAGGCAGCCAGGAACAGCCATATATTCAACAGCCACACTCCTCCCCGCACAGCACCAGTCTCTCTCACACCCCTGAGACTGGCTGGTATTGCAGTCGCACAGCTGGCTCTGTTGATCTTGCCCAAAAGGAAGTTTTCATCTACTGCTTGTCAGATGTCCCTGGCCTGGCACTGCAGGCAGACAAACCCCGTGGAGCATCTGGGCTGACGGGCAAGATGTGTGGCTGCTGGCGGGCTCTGCGAGCAGGGGGATTAAGTTATCAGTAAGAGACTCACATGGGACCTAGCAGAAAAGAGGACAAAAGAGAATTGGCTCAGGGAAGCCCTCATGTCAAGAGGGGAAGGGTCCTCCTTGCTGGAGAACAGATCTTTACATGCAAATATATCTCTGCATCTTTAGCATCCCATCACTCAGCAAAACGGCTCAGCACCGTACACGCCCCACATCCATGGCTTTCTTAGTTTATTTCACTGTCCTGCCTCTTGACTACCAGATATTTTACAAAATATTTTAGTTAAACAGCAGAAACCTGACAGATTTTGTTGTTGTTCCTATCACCCTGAGCCATCAGTCCCCTTTGCCTATTTATTTCATGGTTGTACTGGTTCAACTGGATTCAAGTGATGTTGAAAAACATGCAGGTGGAGGCATAAGCAGGCAACCAGGAGTGACTGTGTTTGGCATGACTTAGTGCTCTTTAATGTGGTGTAGGGAAGTGCACTTGCTTTGGGGTGAGCTTCTGCCTGAGCTTTCTCAGGTGGTGCCATGAGATCTTGGGGCGGGTGTCCCACAGGCAGCGTCACTGGCTTCCCCCACGGCAGGTGGCAAAGCTCCAGCTGACTTTTACAGGGGTGAGATGGGTCCTTAAGAGAAAAACGTAATGGTTTTCTTGCGTTCCTTCTTATCAGACACTGATGGTTTCAGTGAGAGCCATCAAAACCAGAGCATTCCTGGATGTTTCAGAAGCTCTTTTTCCATCTTCAGATTTTGCCAGGAAGCATGATTATTTTTATTCATGCTATATTTAAAAAATACAGTTGAGCAAAAAGTTCATATTTTCTTAAAACTTGATCATTCTTTATAAATTACTAATGTTTAATTTTTTTGGCTGCTAGGCTTTTTTGGAAAGCTGCCATCTTCTTAATGTATCAGTATGTATGTATGCACTCCCTACCACCAGTGAATGTAATTAATGTTTGAAAATTGTGGCTTTCAGTCTCACAAGCATAAAGAAATGTTTTAATTTGACAGTATGGCTGACAAAATACTAATTTGTTTTGGGACAGACCCTCACCTAGTTGCGTGGAGACAAGCTCAAATAGGAAGCAAAGCATTTCCAGATTTTCCAGCAGGAGTAAATATCAGATTGGAACCTGTATTTAGAAAACATCCACATCCATTATAATTATGCATTTGTAATATTAGCATTTTCCAGTAGTATAATTTGATAAAACACTCGTAGTACAATTAACTATTAGGAAAGAAAACGAAAATTAAGAACAGTCTTTGAGAAGCATTCTTTTATATAAGACAGTTTGGTGTGCCCATGAAAAATAAATGTATACTTCATTTATAGTACAGTGGACTAAACTAGAAAGGCTGTGTAAGTGCAAACAGAGAAAAATACAAATTTTATGAATAAGATATGATGGACTACTTTCAGGAGTCAAGGTAATTGTAAAAGATCTATCTGGGCTAATGTGACTGCTTTATATTTTTGTCATGCCTTTGTAACATTGGAGATCATTAGGAACTGTCTCCAGGGAAAGGGACCTGTGTCTAAAATCAGTTTGGGCCCATTATCTTCAGTAAGAGACTGTCTATACCCCAGGCATCCTGAATCCTCTATTTACTGGGGGAAGAAGCACATTATGTAATGGATATTAATACAGTGGGACCCCACATTTCTAGAGCTCATTAATCTGAATGACTTGGAGAGTTGAACGTTGGTCTGTTACTACCTCTGCTGTGCCTGCTGCTCCCGCTGCTCTGCAGGGTTTTTGTGTTTCCTGCCCCCGCTTTAGTTATTGTTTCTTCTGTTTTGTCTTGTCCTGAAACACTCATTTGCCATGAAAAATCTTTAGTATGCAACTTAAAGGATGCGTACTGGCACAGGCAGGTGCCACGGGATGAACTTTGGCGACAGTGTCCCCAGGTTTTGCTGTTAATGAGGTTCCGCTGCTGTTTTATGCATTACACGGAGGAGAGGCTGAAGCTGATAAAGGCACACGCCTTCCTGATACGGCCAGCCAACAAGTTTCTTTAGGTGTTGAATGTGAGGTTACCAGCAGCCTAATTTGTTATGTGTTCATGGGGCCAAGTTTCTTCCTTTGCAGTAAGATATCCTTAAACACATAATTTTTAAGCTGTTCCTCTAAACACATATGTAATGTTGAAGTAATGAAGCACACAGATATACTCTAATGTAATCTAAAGTAGAATATGGCTATGAGATGCTAGCAGAAATGTAAAATGAACATTTTTAAAGTATTCTTTTGTAAATTCATATAGCTTCTGAAGCTTTTTATCTCCCTCAAAATACAATTTAGACGTGCAAACAAACAAAAGCTAGAGTTTACTGTTAAAGATCTGACTTTTTGACTACCTGATAGAAATGTTGTCATTTTCAAACAGCTGAGAATGTCTTCAGCTTTTCTTTTGAGGCTGAAAACACTATGAATTACCAAGTAAAATACTTATTAGTCCCCTGTTCACTAATCAAAATCTGTAAGAATTGGCACAATGTTATAGCATCAACATTTAAAAAACATAAAATTTGAAAGACTTTTTTTAACAATCTAAATAGGTTTCTTTATGTGCCTCTAAACAGTTTTTAATAGCTGTGGAAATAGACCTTTAAATGTCATGATGTCTTTAAAATCTACAGGTTACGTCATCTGGCACGTTACACGAAGGTGTAGATAACATTAAACATACGAGCTTTATAATGACTGTACAAATATGTACAAATGATACAGCTTGAGATCAGACAGAAATTATATGTATAAGCATTAGGTAGATGTTATCTCTAGTCCAAAAATTACCCTAAATCTGGTCAAATAGTTATTTGCCAGAAGTACGATAAGTAACTCCTGGGTTTATCTCTTACAGAGATCTCTTCTGAGGTCAGCTGTACAGATGTCTGTACTTTCTCTTGTAATTTGATGACTGCATCTCCAAAGGCAGAGTCCTGGGAAGTCTTCAGTGCCCTTCTGACAGGTGCTGAGGAATTGCAGGATTAGTGAAACCTCAGTAAATTGAAACGTTGGCAATGTTGCTATATACACTTCTGCCCTGAACAAAAAGAAATTATAAAGCTAAAAAATTATGCCCCTAGATCATTTTAATGCTGGAATATGCCTCTATACGATCATATTTCTTTCTTCAATTCTTCATCCAAATGATGCTGATAGCAGCAAAATGAAAATAAACAGATATAGGTGTCCATGTGCTAGGCAGGCAGGCATATTCTTATCTGTGTGTGATTTTTAACATTTTGATTAAACTGGTAAAAGACATATGTGAGTGTGTTTGGCTAAGTCATGGGGTGCAGTCCAGCAAGTGTCTGGGCTGTGGTTTGTCAGCACCCAAGCTCCTATATTAAATGCCACCCAGTTTGGGGATTATTGAACTAGTCTGCTCTAGCAAATATGTTGTGAAAGAACAAGCAGCCAAAAAGGACATTTTGATTTCCACAACAGCTTAGTGCTGGTCGCTCCTACCCTGTACATACCTATCAGAAATGTGAAGTCCGATCTTCAGAATTCAGTGCTCCGAGCTGATTTCTTTTCCGCTCCAAGAAAGCGGGGCTCGGTAACTTCCATTTCTCTTTCTTAGCCTTCAGTTCAAGTCTAAATAAAACTGATCTCTTTGGACTTATTCCATGTTACTGACCTCATGTCCATCTGCTCACATACCCTCTCCCAGCATGGCCACTTCCCTGTGACAGTTTCCCTTCTTGGTGTATTAGCTGGTGCACTGAAGAGAGGTCATTTTTCCTCTGGAGCCACCCTACAAGTATGGGACATGGTGTAGCCACCCCCTTCAACTACAGAACAAGATCTTTTCTTTAAACATCATGTTAGTTTTCTTTTTGTTTGAAGCTATTTCTACTTTCCTCCCCTTTCTTTCTCTAGTGTGTCTGTGAGACTGCGTCTTCTGAATACTGTATAAAATAAAGTGTGTTGTATTGTAATGCTGTAAAGAAAGCTGCTGCTTGAGTGAGGTGCTTCCCAAGGAGTAACAATATTTGTTGAGCAGATGTTATTCCATTCTGAATAATGGAAACCATTTGGTGTCCTTCAAAATCATCATGAGGGCAGTAGACGGGAATAAAAGAGATTCAGCAGAGATGTAACAGCTGGAGAATTTATTCCCCCCTCCCTCTGTACCATGAATAGTAGCTATTGCAGATGTTTCAAAATGGCCGAGGTGCTGTTCAGGAGAAAAGCTCCACAGCTTTCTGCACCATGTGAAGCCATGCAACTGGCTCCTGCACCCTGCTGAGCTATTCAGTAGAAAGCTCAGCTGGGTCATGGAGTTCCTGCCAAGGGGCCAGAGGGCAATTCCTGTAGAGAGCATCAAAATCAGGGCAGGAAACTCTATTCCCTGTGCTCTTCTGAGTCTAATGCAAAATGTCCCACAATGGGCAGTTTTGTTTTTATTAGGCTGAATTTTTTTTCTGTGCCGGGAGATCATCAGTTAGGTAATTTAGCAGGTATGGTTACACTTCGTTTACCAAGCTTATTAAAGGGGAAAAAAAAAAGGGAAAAAAAAAAAAAAAAAAAAAGAAGAAAGTTTTGTTCCCTGCCACGGATCAGAGGAAATGCAATTTGCATTATTTTTACTTTAAGAAGCTCTTAAAATATTTAAAACTGCAGAGCTGATTGGCAGCTTTCCGCCAGCCAGATACTTGCATGCTTTCCTGAACAGGTATTTGTGAAATATGGAACCATTGGACTATTTTTTCTAAGACACACTCTGAGGGTCTGCAGTTGTGTCTAGCTCTGTCTGATGGGGAGGGATCAGAAAGCACTGTAAAATAAACTGAGGCTGGTAGCTGGTGTGATTTGTATCAGGAGGCCCGTAAGAATAGTTGGATCTGGTTACCCTCAGTGTCCATACAC
This sequence comes from Athene cunicularia, assembly GCF_003259725.1. Classification (NCBI taxonomy): domain Eukaryota; kingdom Metazoa; phylum Chordata; class Aves; order Strigiformes; family Strigidae; genus Athene; species Athene cunicularia. The sequence goes on from NW_020799100.1 coordinate 3,326,146, forward strand.
CAGCTGAATTTGCAAAGATTTACTTGGTTGCATATAAGCAATATATTTGCAAACTAACTTCATACTTACAGCCTTCTGTCCAGGAGTTCGACATACGTATGTATAAAGAAGTCATAATACAAATTTGTGAAATCAGCTGTTGTATGGCACCTTTTGGTCTCCTACAACTCGGTAGTCTGCAGAATTTCCAGGCTGTAATGAAGTGGTTCAATTTTAGCAAAGTTATGTTATAGGGCAGTACTGAATTAATACACATTTGCACACCCCTAACTACAGGATCACAAAATACCTCCTCAGTTAAGAAGTGGTAAAGCAGCTAGAATGTAAGAAATACCAATCTTTAGGAGATAGTGTCAGAAGAAATGGCTGCTTTATTAGCAAAAGTTTGATGATACTACAGTCACTCAAGTAGAATATTCATCTACTTTAGATCTATTCTTAATTAATTCTTGAATACTTGACAGGCTTTTTCATTTAAAATTCTGTTTTCCCCCTTCGAATATCCGTCCTTGTTTGTGCATTGGTACTTAATTTTTTTATGGCTCAGCCTAGCCTTCCTTTTCAAGCCTTTTTCTTTTTTGAATGAATACTTCATATCATCAGACTCTCACACAAAAGTTCCAATGTGGTTTGAAAGTAAAATAAGAAACTGATGTTTCTTTAGAGCAGAGAACAGCACTTCTGACACAGTGTTTCATTGCATCAGCCGGACTAGAGTCCAGATCATTTTCATATTGGAAAAAAGACTTGAAGCCTGGACAAGTGTGATTATTTTACAACATCAGTCTTACGATAGTCTTTGAGAATTCCATTTCCAAGCAATGGTGAAAGAACCAGTTTAGGTAAGATCAAAACCAAACCTAACCCAACGTTTTTTGATGGCTGAAGAAATTAAAGATGGTTTTGCTTAATTTTCCTGACGGAGAGGTGAGATACTGTCGGACCCTCTGGAAAACCTGACCAACTGGAGCAGTTGTGTGCTGTCTTTGGTACCACACATTGGGTATTAACCAGCTGAGCAATGTGTGTGTAGCTCCAGGTTAGTCCATGCACAGTACTCTGTGCCCTGTCTGGCCAGAATGAGTGTGGGGTTACTGGACTATTCTGGGCACAAACCCAGCCCTTGGTATTTCCACAGCTTGTGGAACTTGCTCTGATTGAAAAAGAAGTTTTGAACAAAGAAGGAACCTCCTTTCAAAAATAATGGAAAACCTAGGCTGGACACGTTTCCAAAACACTGCTTCTTTTCTGTCTTTTGTGTCTGTTCACATGAGTATACATGGTTTCCTTGTGTTACCAGGGCAATCAGTCCTCTGCTGTAAACTCAGAGATCCCACCCTAAAGTGCTGGGTAGCTGGGAGCAGGGGCATTGACACTGCTGAGCCTTAAACCCCTAATTTAGTGGCTGAATTGGGAAGAGAGTCTCCTTGGCTCCCAGAGGTCAGCATCAACAGAGATGGGCATTTCCACGGTGTGAGCTGGAGCAGCTAGTTCAGCTCCTGATCCAAATTCATCCTTACAACTCTCTAGGGAAGGTGGAGAGACCAGCACCAAACCAAGGCACCAAAGTGTGGTCTTCGGATGAATGCTCCTACACCGTAGTAGCACCCTGATGGGACACTGCAGCCAAGCACGTGGCTCTCTGCCTTTTTAATAGAGCTACATATGCCTAGAATGGGCAAAGTTGCCCTTCAGAGGGGCAGTGATAACCAAGGCCTATTTGTAGGCATATATGAGCTGTGTCACCAGGCCTTTCGAGAAGTTCCCATTCTCAATCACATTCAAACTTCAGCCCTAAACCAGCAGAACTTCAGTAACGTGGCCCTGGGTTAAGCTGCCTGTGTTTGTTCAGGATGAACACGGTTGACTCCGAATCCTAAAAGGTGACTGTTTGATTTTCTGATTTGTTCTTCCAAAGACAGGGAAATTTCCCTAATAATTCTCACCAAGTCTCCAGCTTGTTGTTTATGGCTTTTGCTGTCATTTTCATTAACAGCAAATTGTTCAATATGATGCTAAACTGAGCTATATTAGATCAGCTAGAAATCTTTGTAGGCTCTCAAAGCATGGGCATTACATATTCAAAACAGGACCTAATGTTTCAGAGATTCATATTCTACTATAATTATATGGTTCAATGCAAGTGATTATATCTCTTCTTCAGTATCAGACTGAAAAGTTTTGGTTTGCTGGCTTCCTCATAATTTACTGCCGAGGCATAATAGGCCAGTCTTGTGGAAAAAAAGATGATAAATGACGCTGGCAAGGATTCATAGATTTATTAAATTTCTATCAAACAGTGCAACAAAAAAAATCTGCTTAAGTTAGAAATGGGCTCAAATTTTTTAATCAAAATTCATGAGTCCTGATGCTTGGTTCAGTAGGTCCAAGGAAGGCTTGAATTGAGGACTGATTAAAGAAAATAAAAGGCTTATTTGAAGTAATTTTTCAATGACGGCTTTTAATTGGATGTTAAATCAAATTCTTATCTGCTTTTCTGCAGATAGCACATTATATAAAATACAGTTAGTGGCACTACCACTGTAACTGATACACTGAATAACAATTGACTTCTTACTTTACACCAAGAGGATAGAAGGACTTCAGTTGTCAACCTGTCAGAAATTAAGTATGTAAATTAATGCTTAAGTGTATGAATATGAATATGATTTACAAGAGGCTCTGAGTGCTGTCGGTAAAAATAGTCATTTCTTTCCCCTCCAAGGTTTTTTTTTTTTTTTTTTTTTTTTTTTTTTTTTTTTTTTTTTTTAACTGGTGTGATGTTCCAGAGGTCTCAGTAATGCTGAAATAATCTGAAGTAATCTGTCATGTACAAGGAGAAGCATTTTACTAATACCTATTATATTTCATGTGTATAAGGTAATACATTGCTAAAGATAATGGACTTATTATGTAGTTTGATGGTTACAGTATCTGTGAAATTTGTTGCTTGCTTTCTTTGTAGGCTGAGATGTAGGGTAGTACTATTTATGATGGAGATGTAGTCTTAATAGGCTATCCATTCATTTAGTAATGTTTTACTGCTGAGAATAACATCTGATTTCTTAGGCTTAGGAAAAAAACCCTCTATCTCACCTAGACTAATCAGGACCTATAAAGAAAAGTAAAATATGCTGTAGAATTTATGCAGTCCAGAGTGTGGGAGAAAGAGGAAAACCAGCAGGGTTTAAGCTTCACTGTTACACTTACTTTTTCTTCAGTAGGAGAAATGCATATGTGTGGGTTTTCTCTGCTGGAGTTTGCATCGTGCACAGTATAATCACTGTGCTGAACATTATGATTATTTGTACCACTGGAATTTGCATCTAGTTCTTATGTATTCCCCTGCCTATTCCTCCACAGAAGTGTTCCCACAGGAAATAAAACTCCATATTAGGAGATCCTCCGTGAGATTTTATTTTAAATTCAGAGCAACTATCTTCCAAAACTAGATCAGAAGCTTCTCTGTACAATTGAACTTTACAATGTATAACAGCCTTTTTCCACAAAGAGGCAGTATCGAACACAAGGTAGTGTATCTGAATTGCAGGATTGCCAGGCCCAGGATGGAAAACCAGAGTCTCCTCATGGTTTCCTCGTGGTTTCTCATGTTCCCCCCATCTTGGATACCCAGCACCTTGGGACCCCAAACTTCTGTGGCTGGGACAAGAGCACTAAGAAAGAAAGGGAGAGCATACTGTAAAATTTCTGCTTGCTAAAATCAGGTTAAGCAATTGCAACTTCTCCCAGTGCCTTGTAAAATGGACCCCCTGAGCGGAGACAAACCATCTTCAAAAGATTCTGAAATTTGGTTCGGATAATCGTCAAGAAATTCAGCTTTTTCAAAGCTTTGAAGTCTCTTATTATTCATGCCCCTGAGCACATGGATTGTCAATGGCTTGTGGGCTTCTGTAGGTATTTCACACGTTGCGGTGTGTAACGGATCTTCCCGCCTGGGCTGGCAATAATCAGAAAGTGCCACCATGCTCCGGGGTTGTTCTGAGAGTGTCGGCTGTCTAGGGACAATCCAGCTCATTTCCATCAGAGATGACCATGCGTGGCTGCCGCGCGCTCTCTGTCAGCACCAGGACCAGGTAGAAAGGTCCTTCCCTGAGCGCTGATGCTGCTCACGTGGCGCGCAGGTTTGGAAGTCCCTGATTTAGTTGCTTGCTCAGCCACTTGGTTAACTCATGTGCCGTGCTGAATCGGGGCTTCACTGCTCCCAAAGAGAGACCCTTGTCATGAAAGTAATTTGCATTTGATTTCTAATGTTGATCTTCTCACATGTCTTCTATATCATGAAAATCCCCCTTTTAAAGCTTGTATTCACTAACTGGGAAATGTAAACTTTATTTTTGAAGCAAATTCTTCTCATTTCATGACTTCCATGGTTTCTGCATCACAATGCATGATATGGATGCCCTATTTCATTTTCTATAGATAAAATTTGGGCTCCCTGTAGCACTTCTGGCAGGTTTCCCATGTTCTACTTTAAATTCTGGGCTGTTTCTCAACTGGTGCAAATTAAGCTGTGCTGGCTTAAACTGCACAGAACTCTGACCCCTTAACGGGAGCAGGCCTGTGTTTGCATAATCGGAAGGGGGACCTCGGTCATTGTCCCTGTAAAATAACATAAATATATGGATATGTCAGCCAAGTTATTTGTGGGGGGTAATGAGTATCAGAGAAGAATCTTTCAAGGTACAAAGGTGTATGCAATTTTTCTTTTAATCTTTATGGTAACAAAATTCATCTTCTTGCATTATTTGGTAAATACTCCAATAAACACTGGCAACAGTTCATGGGGAATTTTTCTTCTAACAGCCTGGAAGACAAATAGTATGTTGCTCAACCAGATATGGTTCTAATTATAGCGTTTGCATTATACTGTTTTAATTGTCCTCTTAAATGCAGTTTTTGACATCCTGCCAAGAAGTTCTCAATGATTTCTTCATTGAATAGAGGACTTTTAGTCATCCACTACATTTCTTAAGGCCATAATTTTCAACAGCATTAAAATCCACTTTTTCTTCCTTGCCTTGTGCTGCAGTTAATATCATTCATCTCAAGAACAATTGTCCTGTCACCCATTTACCTGGGAAGCACAGTCTCCTTTTTATATTAATCCACAAAAGGTAGAGATGGAGTAGTTCAGGGAATGAGTAACTCTGCCATCTTGCTTAGCTTACATCAGGGAGGTGGTGGTGATGTAGCTTTTTGCTCCTGGGATAATAAGGATTTAATAAGTAGGAAATTGACAAAATTCATTCGTTTTCACAGTTTTCATACTATGCATTTTTAATTATATTTTTTTTGTATGCGGAAGTCATGGAGGATACATTTTACTTTTTGTTTTATAAAAAAAGCTGCCTTAGGGTGACACTATTTTAAATTCTTCAGGAGAAACTATGAGTAGAAACTATTTTGCTAGTTGTTTTAGCTCTGGCTGCTTTGTAGTTCATGTTTTTTGCACAGAAAATTACACACTATGGGGTAAATTTTAAGTGTGGTTATAAATTGCCAGAGGAGACTGCTGATGCAAATAATAAGAATGAATTTAAGAGGCAACTCAGTAGTTCAGAGCAGGGGGCAATGCTGTAGAATTAGGAAGAGGCATTTAAGGTCATTCAGAAGCAATCAACCTTCGTCAGGCCCAGATACTTTTGTTGTGGGTTTTTTTCCCCTCGAAATATATTTAGGAAGTAGGGGCAATGTGCCAATGTTGTTCCCATTACATTCTTATCAATCCAGAGGTACTCTCTTGAACAGAAGTGCCTGCTGTTGAATTATGGGTTTATGGAAGGCTTTATACAAGACTGGATTTTATCTTGTCATACAAATTGACTAACACATTTACTAAAGTTTCAATTATTATTTATCTATTCATGTCCTCAAAAAACAAACATTTCCTGAATGAAAAAATACATGTCAGACCCCTCTCCAGTCAAACACTTGACATAAATGCTTAACTTGGAGTATTTAAGCTGTTGAATTGAAGTCAAGCAAACTATATTTTTGTTAAAAGTCTACAAGTACTTGCCAAATCAAGGTTCTAACATAGAAACCACATCTGTTTGGAAGAGCAGTCAAGCTTCTGTTTAAATGCTTTCCTGAATGAAGACTGCGTTTTCGAAGAATCTGTTTTCTGAGAGATAAACCCCAATGTATTCTAATGGCCGTTCTGATTAGGCAGGAGCTCAGGTAATCAGGTCTGCAGGAGAAGGTAGCAAGTATCCCGAAGTTGCTCCCAGTGTTCATTTTTTAATGATGTTTATAACGATTCAGAGATACTTCAGTTTTAAAATGTACATTATAAATTTATGGTAGACATTTTTACTAATGTGTTTCTTTTAATCACTGGCTCAATCATTTTATTGCATGCTCTCCAGGAAAGCACATGCAGCCAATATTCATCTGTAGATGGATGTAGTCCAACCTATTTCAATAAAACAGTCATTCATTTATTAGGAATATTTGGACTTGTAGGTAAAAACCTTACAATATGTATCCTTTCTGTCTCCCCAGTTTGCAGAATATTTTTCTGGTAGCAGTAAGCATCTGACTGTTTTTTAAAGATTAGCTAAAACAAAATTAATAGGTAAATTTACCTATTGCTCCCAAACTATTGCTGCAATTCCCCTCTTACAGTCTGTTGTTGTTTGATAACTGCTGCAATGATATTATAAAGTGTTTGTCTGTACACACACATCTCCAGCTGGATTATTTCAGCACTGAACAATTAATTGGAGTTTGATCACTGAAATTCATTAATTGTAGCCTAATTTGCCACTAGTGAAAGCTGGCAGAGATCTGTGAGATCAGCATAGTTCTGGCAGTTTATACCAACAGAGAATTTGACCCATTATCTTTTGTTGTTAAAGCTTTATTTCTTTTGAAGTAGTTGTATCCTTTGTCCATAGTTAATTATGATATTAAATTGCAGAGGAATGTTTCCATTTTCTCCAACTGCCTAATCTGAGCCTTTGGTCTGACACATCAGATTAGTTGTGATTTAAACCAATGACCTCCTGGCTCTGGATAATGTCATGTTGGTTCCTATACGAAATAACAGGGCTGTCCCTGTTCAGGTTACACTAAATCGCAAGCTGATGAGAGGTGACGGGTTCTGCAGCAACTCTGAATCACATGTTGTTTGATTTCTGCCTCTCTGGGCCAAATTCCTCCAGATAAAAGGTACAGAAGGTCACCCCCTGTCCAGAAACACTGTGCTGAGATCACAGCAATATTTCAGCAGTGTATTTTTGTTTTGGCAAGTCAAACAACAATGTTCTTATAAACGAAAAAAAAATTTAAAACTGTTTATAACAGCACCAACCCAAACAATGCTTTTGTGTGCATCCCGTCTCTCATTTATAAATAATGGAGTGAAGAGATGTTGTGTAAAAACACTTTTAGGCTTAGTTTTTCTCCACACTGCAGAATAGTCAGTAGATGCTGTAAATATATTCTGAAGACAGTGGCCAGTCAGAAGTACTTACATGCCAGCTTGCAGCCTTGACATGCTCAGAAGTCAGCATCTAAGACAGCAGTTGGCGCAGATCAAGTTGGAAGTCTAAATGTCAGTGAGTGGTAAGTGTCTAAATCTTGATCTCTCAAGTCGTTAAGTTGTTATTTTGAGTGGTTGCCCCCTGAGGTGGTCAGAAATGTCAGGAGGAAACTGTTCAAAGAGATGTTGTACCACTGAGCTATTGGATAATAGTTAGCCTTGCTGAGTCTTGACTTCAACCATAAAGTTTCCATAAGTGTTTTTAAATTTTACTTTTTAATATTCCAATAAAAATTATTTCTTTTTTTAGCTTTCTAATGAAGCCTAGAGATTTTATATTTTGAAAATCATTTGCAATCATTTTTTCTTTGTGATTCCTACAGCAGGTAGGTATGTGAGGCTGTTCCTGTGGAGACAGGGGAGGGAAATGAAGTCTGGGAGGAGAGAGCAGCTGAGAGGATGAGCTAGAAACAGATTCTGGATGGAAAGCCAGACTTCTGAAACTGCAGAAAAGGAACTGCTGCAACATCTAAATGCTTCAGAGAAACTTTCAAAGCTTCAAGTCTTATTAGTTGAACTTTGTTAAATAAGGAATGGTTCATGTATGTGGTTGTGTCTGTATGTATCAAGGCTTTTGATTTTGTTGGGCAATTTCAACCAAATGTCAGTGAAGCTGTTGAATATTGTTAAAGTTGCTGTAAGTTTTGTGAAAGCAGTTGGATAAAGAACTGTTTACCAGCCCTGCTAGCAGTAGGGCTGGAGTATGAACTCAGTGTGTTAGACATATGAGAAGCCCCTCTGATCTGTGCCTGGAGACCTGACTCCACAGCCAACTAGCCCTCACTCATCATGGTTTTGGTGGAAAATCATGTTGTTCCAGGATGCAAATGCAAGCAAGGTTAGACACAGTGCTCCTGGCAATACTGGAGTCATGCCTCTGCCAAAGCATAGTGTCTTGCTGCCTCCAGAAGAGCTTTGTCAGAAGACAAGGCTGGAGGGTCACATCCCATTTTGGTCAAAGCCAGGACCAGCCTAATGTCTTGAAGTTTTCCCCGCAGTGCAGGCCTTGCTAAACTCATAATTTAAATAGTTTTAAATGCCTGTATGTGTGAGACTCCACTCAAAGTCTGGACAAATACAGAAGAATTACCTACCCGTTATTTCTACCTTACCTTCTTCCCAGAGTGCCCACATAGTGTTGGTGTGCCAGTGACAGGAATCTCTCTAGACTATCCCCAAAACCTTGACTTCCAGACAGAAAAATATCAGGGAGATATGTTCCATGTTAGTCAGAGATAAAATTATCTTTCTCACCATGTTAAATTTCCTATTCCGCCTACGGGGTATCATTCAGTATTTTCAGTGTGCTCAGGTTCAAAGCCCATAAAGGTCATGTTTCCTTAGGAGTAAAGGGAGCAATTAGGGCAACAAGTTTTATTTCATTTGATAGAAGTTCACATACTTTAATATTCAAGTAATAATTACAGTAATCCGTAAATTAGTCAGCTAAAATATTAATTCATCTGGCACAGTCCTAGCATACACTGTCATAACAGTGCCTGACAGGACTAGCTGAAATCCTGTAGTTACCTTTTTAAATACCACAGAATTTCTTCATTGTTGTGATAAAATACAGATGTGGCTTCAAACGAAACTTGCATGGTGAGCAGAAATAGAATATATAATTAGAACAAAGAGGGCTTAAATCAAATTAATCTTTATCTGACAGGAACATTTACATTTACATCACTGAGTGCAAAGTCATAGCCAAAATTGAAATTAGAAACAGATAATTATGATAAGAGAGGACACTTATGCTGACTTTTCTCATGCATAATTGGAAAGCACGCAAAATGCACTGCTTGTTATAATTAGCATTAGTGTTAAAAATACGCCACTTTTGATGAATGCTGGTTTGTTGCAATAAAAAGTTGCCTAAATACTCGTCTGGTAGAAGCACAAGTTGGTTCTGATTAGATCATAAAGAGGGCAGATGGTTTAATAGCTTTTCAAAAACAGTGTTAGAAATGGACTCGGTAACATTTTGTCTTGTGTCTTCTAGATCTTTGAAAGTGTGGATTTTTGATGCAGGGCCTAAGTCCAGCCATCTAATTACTGTCATTTAAAAATTCTGTGTGCATTATGAATGGCTCACCAGTCACTGAGCAAAGCATTTGCCACACCAGGATTTGATCTTGAGAAGAACACTCTTGGCAATCCGGAGCAGCAAACTAAAGGTGTCCAGCACCTGGGAGGGTTGTGCCCATCTAATACCCATGCAACCTACTTTTTACTTTTCAGTATATGCACCTTGAAAGCATTTTACATATACAAAACTGTCCCCTTTGCAAGGAAGATTCTCATTTAGTTTACTGGGAGTTTTGCCCCTGACTTCACTGTGGATGCAGGGTTCATGGCTCCTCAAGCCCCCAGGGAAGAAAATCTATTTTATGAGGTTGCTGTAAGAAAGAGCTGGCTTAAAACCATGAAGGGTGCTAGTATCAGAACAAGAATCAACATTGAAAATTTTAATTCATTGATTCTCAACTATATCCTTGCTCTATAGATCACTCATGCTTTTATGCATGGTTGGAAATTGGAGGGCTAGATTCTCAGGCTAGATCCAGTACAACGCACTTGACATTGTCAAATTTGACTGATTTACTAGGCAGCTGATGATCAGAGCCTGTGTATGTATAATGCTATGGATACACACCCATTTATGGTGTTTGGAAACAGCACTATAATTGCCCCCAGCTGTAAAAAAAATCCAGATGTTTAGATTTTTAGATTTCAGAAGAGGTATAGCTGGAGCTCTGATGTTGTTTGTCTGCTTAACACCTCCTTGGCATGAGGGAAGCCGTTTCCATGACATTAAGGATGATGGGAAGAGCTGGGATGTGAAGTTCAGCCTTTGGGTGGATTCTCACAGTCTGTGAGCAGTTCCTCCTTTGGCTTTCACTTGCAACTTTTATTAATGAAACGGATCCAGAGGGTCTCTGGGAATTCACCACCACAATAGTTTAGCATGCTGTCAGAAAGTAGCTTGTCAGATGGCTCTATTGTACTGGGATGTGATTTTTAGTAACATGTAGGATTAGGGAAGTGATTCATGTATTGTGCACTGTTGAAAAGAAGGGTAATTTGAGGTAGCAGAAAGGATTTTCAATGCCAAAACAATAATGATAATTCATCCTGTGGTAAGGAATTGTTATGACACGTTTTCTATTATTAATCTGGTTAGAGGGTCTAGGTTAAATGACTGCAGTCGATTAAAAGATATATAGATAGAAAAGCTTTATGTATTTATTACCTGCTTAAAGAAAAGGAAATTTATCTGAGAAAATTACAACATGGAAGAGTGCACAACTGTGATTTAATGAGCTGCCTTTACACAAACATCTGGAATTATTATTATTATCATGATGATTATTATTTTACATAAAACCAAAATACTGACAAATATGAATGAGAAGTGAGTTTTTTATGTTAGCTGTTACAAAAATAGCCAGGGTGGTTAAGATAAATCTGAACTGTAGCATTTCTATGGGCCCTGCGCTGCCACAACTGCTGTAAATTAGTGCTTTTTCTCCTGGGGCGTGTCCCACTTAAATCAGGGAGTACAAAGGCACTTGGTACAGAGATTGTCCAACGTAGTCCCTAAATGATAAATACGAGCTGCTGTAATTTTGGAAACAATATTGCTAAAGGAAATAATCTCGCAACTAGGATTTTCATTCAGCTGATGACATAGGTTGGTTTGTTCAAGGAAGTCAGCTCAAAGCATATATGGTATTAGCTCACCTAAAGCCTGGCTTTTGTCAGGCACAGTGAAGCATAGGCCTAGTTCTGGTCTTCTGCGTAAACCCAAAATTCACTCTTGCATACATATCCATTTGCCCAAAGCCTAGAAATGGCCACACATAAATACATACAGTTGCTTGAAGAAGGGGTGTTGTTTCAGTTAATGCCCATTTCCCTATATTTTCCTCCCAAATACAGAAATTTACAGTAGCCGTAAAACCTAATTTAAGTCTATGTCTGAGTGTACTTGACTTGGATACTAATCTGTTGATTTTCAATGCCTTTTATTGTTACACTAAATAGAGAAGTTTAATCATAAGATTTAGAGTGATTCTGAAGTATTTAGTGTAGAACTGTAGAAACAACATATTTTGGATAAAACAATCATCTTGCAATTTTCTAAAGCATAAGCCTAGTTACAAATGCTACCCAAAATGTATCTACCCTTATGCCAGCAAAAGAGTTCATTGGTCAGAATGGTCTGTTAAGTGCCTACTTTTCTTTAAAGCAGAACTCTTGAGCTTGTTGGCTCTTTAAATTAACCTTGCCAGGAACCCATATTTTAAGGTATCCTATAAAGAGCTGAAGAAGATAAGACAAATTTAAACAAAGACTAGACTGTTAAACCAAAGCACTTTTTTCTTTCTATACGCACTGGCTTTGCCCTGTATAGTAAGCTATTGTGAACACATTTCTTTTTAGTTGGAAAACAGGACAAACATCCACTAGGTTAATTTAATATCCAATGAATATCCCTTAAGGAAAAATTATATGAATCTTTGTTACAGTATTTCACAAATCAAATTAGTGAATTAACATTAATAGATTTTGATTGACACATCTGATATTAACCATTAGTGTCTCTGTGGACTTCAGCTCTTACTCATTAAGTGAATTAGAAGATTCTACCTCTTGATCTGAAGAGTCTGTTTTGTCTTTTTTGAATGGAACCAAGGGCAGATCTTCAGCTGTCATAAATCAGACCACTTCCATTCAGGTTGGCTTAGATACTCCAGTTTATATCTGCCTCAATAATGAACTTTATTCCCAATGGAATTCATTTTGCAGAACAGGACTTCCTGATAGCACAAGTGAATTTCTTGGGATTAAAATTTATTATTTGCAGGTAAAATTATGGCAAACCAGAAGACTTGTTACCCCCCTGCTCACACTCCGCCAGCTGATTCTGGCCGTTCAGTCTCAGATTGGAGACTCCGGCCGCCGAGGCCACTTTGGTGTTTTGCATCAGCAAAGTGACAGTGACCTGTTTGAAGAAATTAATTGAATTAACAAATTTGAAGAAATTAATTGAAGATTAGCATGCTCTCAGAAATTTCCACTGTACCGCATGTTCCTGATTGGACAGGAGGAGCCACCATCTTGGCGGGGAATGGTGAGGAACCACACCCTGTGCAGCAATCAGAGCACTCACTTGTGATGTGTTTGGCAAAGCTTCATGCTCCCACTCTCTTGAACTCAACTCAGAGGCTTGACACTTAATCTGTCACATACTTTGTCTGGTGTTTACTATATGGATGGTTGTAACTGTATTGGTTATTCTCATGCAAGTCTCTCTTTGCCGAGTCTGTTGGAACCTCTCTTTCTGCAGATTAATTAAGTGTCATCTAGGACTGGGAATTTGAAATCAGTTGCCTAACTTGTGGGAGGGTATTTTAGCATCACTGGCTGGTCCGGTGTGAGTGTGAAGGAGCAATGCTTGGCTTTGTCCAGTGAAACTTGAAAATGTTTAATTCCGATCGTCTCTAGAAAAGCACTTCAAAAATACTTTGAGAAAAAAAAAAAAACAGAAGAATTAATAGCAATCAGGACTCCTTTCAGAAAAGTGAGTCTTGTTTAGATGCTACCTACTGGTTTGTGGAACTAAAGCCTGAAAGCCGTGAATCTTTTAAAGAGAAAAGATGACATAGGTAGGGAGAGAATCAATACCTAATTTCTTCTCTGGAATTGCTTAAGAAAAAGAAGGAACACAGAGAATAACGTTGCTATCATCATAACCATATTAAGTGTGTTTTTCTTTAAAAACATGTATGCAGATATAGATAAGCAAAGGAAAGCAAACAATAGATACTGGATTTGCTAAGCCTTCATTTGCTGGGCTTCTGTGTTGCACAAACTGTTTTCTTGAAGAAAGTGATTTTTTCTTTTGATTTAGTTAGTGTTTGCCCAACATTCTCACCTCTATGATGATTATGAAGGTGACTTACTCCTTTAGGAATAATGTCTTATATGACACCTGATGTGTCTTACAAATTAAGGGAGATAAGTGGGCAATTTATCTCCACAGATACCTCTGCAGAATCACTTTACTTTACTGACCAATACTTTAAAGTTCTCCTGCACTGGGTGGGAGGCTTCTCAATTTCTTTTGCTGTGAGCAACATACCGGTTAACCCAAAACAAATGTATATGATAGATGAGACTAATTCTCCAAAAAAGGAGCTCAGCCTCACACCTGCTACAGACAGGTTTGTGGCCAACCTTCCTTGACAGAGCTGGTGTGAATTCAGATTCAACAAAGAGACTGGAACATCTTTGTGCCTCCTTTAATGACTGTTATTTTTAGAACAGTTAAAAGCCAGCTATGCAGCGTGAAGGATATAAAGGGGTATGGAGTATATTAGATAGGAATAAAAATATAAGAACTCTGAAGAGGCAGAGTTGGGGTTTTGTGTGTTACCTGCAAAGCTGCCTAGTCCAGGATGAAAGCATCTGTGTATAGATGTTTTTCCCAGAGTATACTCTCTTTCCCTGATGGGTAGCTTAATCAGATCGCATTTTCAATAATGTAAATACATTTAAAAATTAAATGCTTTGCCCTGGTTCTTTACCTAAATGTCTGGATTTTACACTCTGTTAACTCTGGTGACTTAGCAAGAGTTTCTGATGATTTATTCCTCTGTTGCAAAGATTACAGTCCATTTCTGTGCCCCCTTCAAGAGCAAGACCCTTCACAGTGGTCATCTGGCCTAGCTCTGTGGAAGTGACTGGAGTTAGGACCGTTGACAGAGCAGCTCCATAAATCAGAAATACATCTGCTTCCCATACTAATCCCGCTGTAGTCTTCAGCACTGTGGTGAAACTGTTTACAAGCCATCAGTGTTTCTGCCTCAGTTCTGTACACCTGTGTTAATGCAATACCTCTGTTTAAAAATTTGCACGTTTAATTACAGGCTCAGTTCTACTGGGATTGCCATGAAAGAACTCTGGTGACTTCCATTTAATTACTTCTGATTAGACCTCCGGTGCAAGTGAAAGCAGAATCAAGCCCAGTATAACCCAAAAGGTTAATCTGAGTTATCCCAAAGGAGAAGCAAAGGAGAGGCATTCTGAGAAGTCTCAGTGATACCTATATATTTTAGCATGTGACATAAAGCAGATTTTTTCCAACCAATTTGTTGCAGTGAGTACAAATGAGGCAAAATATAATCTAAACTGGTTAAATGAGGTCCTTCAAATATTAGAGGTGCTTACTGGAAATGAAGTGCTTTAAATCAATCAAAAGGAACATCACTCAGAAGGTAGTCACAGCCAACCACACTTGCATGCTAATTTATTTCTTTTTAAAATAACTTTACGTTAGTCTTAGAAAATTTCACAAAGCAAGAATTTCAGGACATTTACAAGATTTTTATAGGTCTTCATAGGCAGCTGGGTCAGATCTTGAGTTGGATCATTGACTCCAATGCAGATTTACCCTACTAAGGATAGGGTACTTTGTGGAAGATGACAGAGAGACTAATGTCATTATGAAAAGCCCAGTAAACCAGCAGGATAATGGTGCTCTTTGTGAATTTTCTGTTGCTTGTTTTCTGTGTCCTATTTGCTGTTTAACTGCTCATACACGGTGTGTTCTTCCACATAATTTTGAAGAGACATTTGTGTGTGTCGTTTGTATATATGTGTTGAGTAAACTGTGTATGGAAGGTAAGAAGACAGTAACATTGCAGGAATGAAAAGGATAGATTTCATGTTTATTAGAAAAAGACACCTGCAGAATTCATGCTAGATTGGCCATTGCCATGAGCCTGTTGGCCCTACAAATGTGTTTTTTGACCCATAATAGGTTACAGCTTGATTTAATAGGTCACATTTCACTGCCTTTATGGACACCTTTACATCTTCTTTTCAGGGTAATTATCTTTACACACATCTGATGTGGCAACGTAATTGACTCCTGCTTTTGTATGGCTATAGGTTAATGAACCAAACTGATAATTTTTTAAAGAGAATAAATCACTTGTGTATTGTTTTTGAAATGATAGTGAAGCTGTATGTTTTGAGGGCTGCTTTTGATTTAGCAGGAACATTTTTCAGAGAGGCAGCCACCATCTGAAGCTTGATGCTGCATGGTACACAATGCACAAAAGTGTCCTGGAACAGAACTCCTGCCTCCTGTGGGCCAGATCCTGCAGAGGGTAATACCCTGAAAGCTGATCTGAAGTAAATAAAATGATGGTAATTTCTGTCCACACGTGTGCTGACCTAAAGAATGGAGGGGAAAAAAAAATATAAAATTCAGAAATGCATTTTCTTAAAACAAAACCACAGTACTCCTAGAAAACCCAAATAAAGCCCTTTTATTCCAAAGCCAGCATTTTTCCTCAAAATATGCACCAATGTGAGTTCAGTCATTTTTCAGTTTCTCATGTAGTAAAGTGTACATAGATAGCAGTTCACTGTTTTTGATGCTGGCTTGTTTTCATACAATTTGAAAGGAGTCTTTGATTAAAGATCTCCTTGATTAAGGAGATCTTTGGTTTCTTAGCTATTTTAAAAATCAGTTTGAACAGTGGAAGCACTAGGGCAGGAAAAGACAAGATTGCAGGTGCCTTCAGCAGTTTTCAGTTTTTTTTTT
Source organism: Athene cunicularia (assembly GCF_003259725.1). Classification (NCBI taxonomy): domain Eukaryota; kingdom Metazoa; phylum Chordata; class Aves; order Strigiformes; family Strigidae; genus Athene; species Athene cunicularia. The sequence goes on from NW_020799100.1 coordinate 3,342,333, forward strand.
TTTTTTTTTTTGGCTATGGCCTGAGCAGAATCCAACAAGTCCTATTTGGTTTTTTATGAGAGGGGAAGGATGTATTTATGAAGGGGAGGGGGGAAGGCATGCTCTGATATGAAATCTTCCTGTTTTCTGAGAAGGGGCTGCAGTCCCAAAACATGGATAATATCCATGTATGTTGATTTCTTAACGTGCAAAATTTCCCTATATAGTGTTACTTGTACATTTCTGTTCTTCCTTTCTGGTTTGAGGACAATTCTGCATCAAGCACCAAACACAACCTGTGCACAGGGTGTCAGGAAGCTGTTTAAAACTGTCCAGATGGGCTTTAATGCAGGTTTTCTGCAGAATTATTTGTGTTTATTAGAACAGTACCTCTGTTTCTGCCTCAGAGTGTTTTGGGATCTTTGATTTTTTGCAGAGGAGCTGAAGACAGGGAATTTGAGGCTAGAACATGCTTTCACAAATGTTACTCACATGAATGGGCCTGTTAACTTTAGACTACCTGTGTGAGAAAAGACAACTCATGTGAGCAAGGACCCTGCTGAGGGCCCTAATTAGTAATGTGTGAATGCAGAGAATGTGCTCCAGAAGCCCATTCTCGTTACTATTCAGGACATGTTGGTCTGTCTTAATAAAGATGTCACTTCCACTTTACTGTCCCTGATTTACTTTATTACTGATTAATAAATATCTGATAGATGAATTGTACACAGAGTGCCAGAGCTTGTTTGGCCTTTTGATCATTTTGTGGCAGAAAGAAGATGCAGAAGGGTCATAAACCTCTGAGTTTACCCAGCAGAGGACATGTGCATTAAGTGGGGATGCAACCAGGTTGCCTGGCAGTAGTAGTTAGTACCTTAATAGCCCTTGGGAGTGAGTGACATCCAGGAGTGTTCAGCTTCCCTGAGGATGAAAATGAATGGAGCCACAAACAGCCTCTCCCAGCTGCTTACTGGGGCATAGCTGAAAACGTGGACACCAATGCGGTCAGTCTGCTACACATCCCATTCTTAAACCATGCTTATAGCTGAGTCATCAAATTCCCACTACCTGCTGGTAGGAATGGGGCTTCTGCAGCTGGGGAGGTCTCAGTGTGTCTTTTTGCCCACCAAGCACCTCATGACCAATTTCCACCAAATTTGGAAGAGATAGTAGCACTCAAAGGTGAAAGTTTTGTCAAAACAAGCAGTCAGGTAGAAGAGACAGAGCCTAGTGAGGAAAAGGGACATAATACGAACCCAACTCTCATCAGATACTAGCATCTCCAATCACAGATGAGAGGCCAGACAGATGCACACACACACACACAGATGTAGGAAATCAGCCTTACTTGCACTGATCAAAAATCTGCTTGCTTAAAGCTTTGAGTAAGCTCTTCGACCTTAGTTTTTATACTGTGGGATACCTTTACATATGGGACTTAGGAAGAGTGTACTGTAAAGCTTTGGTACTTTGTAGTTTGGAAAGTAAAACTTGGAAAAATATTCTCCAGGAAAAGTGTCTGAATGCAAATCCACTGAGTTTCTGCAGTTCTCCCTCACACCCTGGTCCGTGTTGCAATTCAGGTCTCTGAGCAGACACAGCAGCAAGCCAACAACTTCATGTACAAGAGCAGACCTGCTGAGTTCAAAGCAGCTGGGCATATACATGTAAATGTTTGCAGGATCAGGACTCTAGATATTGCATGGAATTTGGCCTGGCTTTCTGCTTCCCTGTAGGATTTGACCGATTGTTTTTAAACACCACCGTAATGAGTGCATTTTAATATTGCTGTGATGTTATCCTGAAAGGCAACTGGGAATTAGCATACTGTATTTCATTATTTCATGACTTTTTATATATTCATATTTAGACTGAGCTGTGTTAAAAAGAATATTTTATTTCATTATGCAATTTTTAGTGAGCTTATTATCAGTAATATGTTTAGCATAAAATTTATTAGTGACATGCCCTTTAATTTAGCCTGTCTAATTGGTGCTAATTTAGTTAGATTGCATTAAATTACACCCTTTAATGTAGCTATGTGTGGGTCAAGAAATCCATTCCAACAGGTTAGGTAATTTTTCATGCAGCTGAACAGTAAAAATGGTATGAAGGTAGCTGAAAAATGCAATCATGTTCCAAAATAATAGTTTTCCTGGGTATGATTATCAGGGAAACAGGATTTCTGTTATAAGTGCTCTTCCTTTGAAGACTAACAGGGTTCATCTTCCATCTAAACTCATGTCCCCAATCTCCACAACAAAGACAAAGGGTGGGAATTAAGATCATTACTCTTACGTGAGAGGGAATTATTAAGAATGATCTTTATTTCAGCCTTCATTCCTTCTTTATCATGCTCAGCACAAAGATAACAGTGAAAAATACGTTGTCCCTTCTTTTATCTGAGTTTCTGCTTTCTGCTCCATTAGAATTACTTTGGTCAGATGGTTGGAGTGGAAAGTAATTGATTTGATCTCAGCAGTGTACAAAGAAGCAATCTAAGCCTGACAAAACAAAACAAAAAATCTGACCTGTAAGAGTCATTGATCTCTAGCAGTAAGAGCAGAGGGCAGCAAGGCAGGACTCCTGGGGGCAGGTCTTCAGCCGGTGTAAATTGTTGTAGCTGTTATGAGTCAATGGTGTTTGAAGTCACTGGCAATTTCACCAGTGGAGGTGTCAGACCCAGGATTCGGTTCCCAGTTTCCCGTACAACTTCCAGAAAACTCCTGGTCCTCTCTGGTCCCTGAATGTGTCACTGTTCCCACTCTATGGATCAATGATTGCCACACTCCAGTGCCTCCAGTCTCTCCCTCTGTGCTGACGTCTGCTGGGAGTCTAGTCCAAGCACAAGACAAACTTCTGCAGTCTTTGGAGTGTTTTAATACATAATTTCTGTGCATCAGGAAGTGCCTTCACATCTTGGTTCTGTGTACAGCAATGGTTCCAAGAAAAGGTGTGTGTGGGGGAAAGACATTAAGGCTTTCTCTCAATGAAATAACTGTCAGTCCTAGAATGTAGAGGACGTGCTCTCAAAGCCATGGGAGATCAATAAATAATCCCCTCCCAACCTGCTATTTTACCCAGAGAACTCGAATCTTGTATAAAAGTCTGACAGGTTTTGAGCATGTTTTTAGGGATAGGCCTTGTAGCATAATGGTTCACCAACCTAGTTTTGCAGCTGTCTGCTGATGTTATGGTGTGGTGTCATCATTGTTGAAGGAGTTACATTGTTAAACTGCACTTTTGAGTTTTATTATCATCACCCTGTTCTTGTTGAGCTTAATTTTACTATAGGCTGTCTGTATAAATAGTAACACTTGCTCTGTTTTCCCTTGTAGCCCACTCCTGACATAGCAGTATTTGTAAAGATTTCAGGTTATAATCTTGGATTACCCACATCCTTGGAGAGCATCTACACAACCAAGTGCAGGATCTGGGTGAGAAGGAGCAGTTGGTAGGGGCTTAAGATGCAGGGAACCATGGGGGAGGAAGAGCAGAGGTATTGGCTATTTTACCAGTGTATATAATATTATTGCAGCTGAGTCGCACATTATTGGGGTTTTGCAGGTAATCAGCAGCATAGACTCAGAAATAAACTATTGCTCATTCAACTGCTGGCCTGTCCCGTATTTAAGCGGTTGCAGTTTTCCCCTGCAGCATCAATGAGAAAAATGACTTGGAGGAACAATACTCATAGCAATTTTCTCTTCCTACTAAGTGCTAATCCGTAGGGTATCTCCTTGGCAAAAAAAAGAGCCAGTTATACCAAAATATCAACCTGAGTTTCCTAGCACAGCCAATTGAGCATTGAGAACAAAGCTAAATGCTTGTTAGGTCTGATCCAGAAGGCTTTTTAATTCCTTAGAAAAGACTCCCATTCAGATGCTAGAGCAGTTGTAGGGGATTTAATCCTAGAAGGCATAGGAAGAGCCCCTCTTTGAGAGCAGTTGCCTGGGCTAAGATGTTACCTGTTTGATTTTTGGAAGGATGTAAGATGAACTTTTCCTAAGAACCCAGCTGTAAAACTGGCAGAAGAAGAGAGCAGCAGCAGCTCAATTGCAAACATCACGCTGAGTATTATGTTTTGGGTAAATAAATGTAAAAAAGAATAAGTGGAAATCTTCCTCTAATAGGAAAATACATCAATGATACTGTAATTAGAACCAACATTATTCAACTGTAATAAAGTATTTATTTTACTGTGATTACAACAGTTGTTTATTCTTGGGAACTGTATCCAGAAGCAGAATATCCAGACTGGATATTGAGTGGAATATCTAGCAGCTGCCTAAAACAAGTTTCTTAAATCTGTGCTTAGTGGCTCAGTTGATACTTGTCAGCAGAGCCTCAAGACAACAGACTGGGCAAGTACGCCAACCCAGCTGGGTCACAACATGGTTACAACCCTGAGCCTCGCAGTGTGTAGCTAGATATTAATGAAACTGCAGCTCAAGCAGTGTGGAGGGAACAGGCAGTAGCGTGGTACAGCTGCGCAAGAAATTAGTGTGTTCAAGCACTGCCATGGTCCCGCCATGCATGCAGTGATGATAGACAATTTTTATCCCAGAAATGAAACTTAATAGTCTGGGTGGGTTTTCAGGGCATTAAGGAAAAGAGTGGATTTTTTTAAAAGATGTGTGTTTATATATTGGCTTTCGATTTAGAACAATAAACACTCTACACACACTGGCACTGAGCATCCTTCCAGCTATTTAAATGTTCCCAAACTAAACACACAGTTCAGTTCATTCCTGTGCTCTGTCATCAGGAGAAAATGATCAGCTCCAGCAGCAAAGCCAAGTTTACAGCCAGACTAACAGGGCTGATCCCAGGCAACTTGCTGCATCCTGCTCAGTAGCCCTGCCTAGAATGCAGTGGCTGAGTTGGACATCATGCTTGGACAGACTGTCCGTGTCAGGGGGTTCTCTGCTGAGGAGGGGAGAGAGCAAGTATCTCTGTTTCATGGACTCCTGCCTGCAGTCTGGAGGCCCTCATAATCCTCAGTGATTCAGAATATTCAGAAACAGCACCAGGATGTTGTATGTAAATTAACTTGTATAATAAAATATTGTGGATGAATTCTGAGGTTTCGTGTTGATGCAAGGGAAATTAGCTCTTCAGTTCTCCCTGTGTCTCCCCCTGCTCTGCCCTGCCACAGGACTGGTGAATGAGCTGGTCACTCTGGGCCTTGTGCTTTGTGTTCAAAGTGAGAGAAGCGGTGCCAGCCCTGCCTGTTGTTCTGATAAATGCAGAGCGTGCTAGATCTGGTGCCAGTACTGCGCTTGCCAGCACTTAACTGCATAAACGGGGACGCTGAGAGGTGACGCAGGGTTGTGCTGGGATACTTCTGTTACAGAGATCTAGGCCATCGGTAGTATCCTTGATCTCTCATTACTTAGTAGACTTGTAGCTTTTGGTTTCTTGCCGCAAACCCAAAGCTCTCACGAGGAAATGCTGTGGGGCTGGCTGTGGGCCTGCAGCTGAGGTGCTGGTCTAGGGGGATCATGAAATGGCTTCCACCTGTCAGGTGTGATGTGGTCTTTCCAGAGTCCCTGTGCCATCCTCTTGGCCTTTGTGTAGAAGCTGAGGGTCAGGGAATGCAGTCTCCTGGGCTTGCCTGAGAAGCATCTGGCAGAGCAGCGAGCTGAACTGAGGTTTTCCAAGAAGCCCGTGACACATACCACAGCCATTTTGGCATTGGGTCAGCCTTTGGGAAAAAATGCAAGTTGTCCTGAATTGGTTCCCGTTGCCTGCAAGTAACTGGCACCAGCTCTGGCACTTGATCATTGTTTTGAGTGCTGTTAGGTGGGACACTGCCAGGGGGACGCAAGATAATACTTTGTATGATAATATTTAGAAAGAGATAAGAAGAACCTGCTTTTCATCTAGTTCCATTCTTCCCTGCCAGCCTGTGCTTTCTTTCAGCTCAGGAGACTGAAATCTTCTGTTCTCTTGTAAAAAGAAGTCACTCTGTGAGTGGAGGAGCTAATGAAGCCTGGCTTGTAATGTCTCTCTCCCATGCGGATCCTCTGATATTTTACAAAGGGTGAGCTTTATTAGCTTTTCCTGTAATGGGACAGCAGTAGGGTCCCTCTCTTCTCCCCCACTGCCACCTTTTCAAACTCTGAAGAGTTTACGTATCTTTTGACCTTGATGCTGGACAGCAGGGGTGAGTTGAACACCATTTTTGTGTAAGAGCACAAACACATGCATTATTTCAGACTCCCATGACTGCAGTCTGTGGGTGTCTCATTTCAGTCAGGAATCAGGCTAAAAATAAAACAAACAAATCCCCTGAAATTAAAAAGAAGCATCAGTGTTCAAACGACTTTATGGTATAAACAGAGGAGTCATCTAAAAAAATTCAAAATAAGGGCTATACTGGCTAAGCTGAAATCCACCCACTCATAGCAACAGGAGTTGATACGTTATTACAAGAATGGGATGCTGCTCCCCAAAGTTATATTCTGTCTGTTAGCATATACATAAAACAACCTCATAATGTGGCTTTTCTTTTTAGTCCAGTGCTCAGCTTTCTATTTTCTTATGGTTAGAATTGGTGAGGCAGGAAAAGGAATGGTTCATCCCTACCACTAACAGGCAGAGGGAGGCAAAGGGAAGCTGAATGGGTTAAAATCAGTGCTGGATTCAAATGTCAGATTTTCCTTGTCAGTTTGTCACAAATGCAACCATATTTAAATTCAGCTGCTTGGGTAACACCCAAAAGCTATCATTGCACTAATGCAATTATGATAGTGCATCAGTTGCTGTAAATCACAAAGCTGTAGATAGGGTGTAGTTGTCATGTTCTTTGTGATTAAAAGATGTAGAATCTCTAATCACTGCAACAAGAGAGGCTGTCATCGATAAAGGGAATCAGGAGCTGGAGAGAGTATTGATTGTGCCAAGGAATCTGCAAACTCTCAGTTTTTGCACACTTTGAACAGCCTTTCAAGATGCACCATCAGCTTCACACACACACACACACACCCCACGCCAGCCTGGGGTAATAAACGAATAGGTTGACATCTGTCTTGCTGATGTTCTCTAGCAAAAGGTGTTCAGATGCTAATATTTTAGTGATTTCTTGTCCAGAAGGGCACGTTATTTGGTAGATCAAAATTAGAAATGGTGCACTGTATTTCCACCTTGGAGAGAATAATGGTGGCCATTCCTGAGAACAGTCTCACACCATGCTGGTGATGAGGGTCTTGGTGTCCCCCAATTGCACCGTTGCCAACCCAGTGTGAGCTCTGTGCAGCTGGCAGAGGCAAACTGCAGAGTCGGTGGCCCCTGTGCTGAGCCCACCCGCAGCACGAGCCAGCATTTTGTCCTTTGCAGCCTTAAATACCTCCTTGAACTTTTTTGCAAATAACACAACTTCTTTACCTGTAACAGGATCAGGTTTTCCCTCGATCCAAGATGTCAGTGCTTATCATCTGCGTTCCTATTCTTTAAAAAAAAAACCCAAGCCAACCAACCAAACAAAAGACCCCCAACAAAACCCCCAAAATAATTTATGACCAATATTCATGAATTATTTACATTCAGACTGTGGAATTGTAGGCAAAAATTAATATTAAATGACCAAGTATGATGAAAATTGAAGGATAGCACTGGATTGTCAGGCTGCTTGGTTGTTTTTCATGCAATTTGACTGTTTGTTTGCTTTTCCCTCAAGAATCTCCATGGATCAACATACAAAGAGTTTATGTGATTTTTATTATTATTATTATTATTAATATATAGCATATGGTTTGAAAGCTTTTATACATTTATAGCTTTCATCCACAATCACATAGCTCTTTGTACTGGTGTGTCTGCATATAGATGTGTGTATGTACACAGTATCTGTATGTGCATGTGTTTAAACTATTATTCTTTGTATAGAAATACTGTATCCTCATGTTGCAGTTTCTCTGGTTTTCACCACTCTCTTCTTTATGCTTGGGTGGTCATATTTTGAAATTTCCCCAGGACCAGTTTTTCATGCAGTCACGTTTCTCATCACATCTGAAGGATGTTGTGCTTCGCATGGTAATTAGGTCCTCTTTGTTTCATCTGCTGAACTGCTCTCTGTTACTTCCTGCAGCACACTCACGACTGGAGGCTATTGCTGAAATGTTAGAGCAGTGGAGATTCTCTAGGAGTAAACAGCTTCATGTTAACTTGCTTGCTTTTTTTTTTTTTTTTTAGTGCTGATTTACATCCTGTTTAAACCTTGTGCAATTATATTTATCCTTGTTGCTTTCTTAGAGTAATGCCATTTATTGGAATAATTTATTATTGCATTGTGTGGCTGGTGGGTGTGTATGGAAATCATCTGAGTATTTACAAATACATGTGATGACTTTATATATAAAAACACACAAGTATCTGTCTATCTCCCTAAGGCTTGAAAATGCTGATGGCTTAGCTGGGAGTGCAAGTTGTTGTCAAGGATTACAGATTTTAAGCATTCATGGCTTAAAAGAAAGCTCTGTTAGTTTTTCTGGCCCCGTGTGAAGGCAGGCTGAGACGGCTTCAGGCTGTGTCTGGTATTTGTGGGACCAAGCAGGGGCTTGGCTGGGGTGGCAGCGGGAGCCCCTTTCTGCAGATGCTGGGACAGGGACCCACGCGTGACCATGGGCGGACACTCCTGCTAGCTGGCCAGGCCACTCTCTGAGAAGGGAGTTTCTTCCAGCACAATTTTATACCTCCCATCTAGCTGTCAAGTTACAACAGAGAATCAAGGCCTAAGTTTTTAGCCTTTGTTGTTTAGAAGGAAACTTTCCAAACCTGCACGACCCCTTTTGCTGGTGCAGCCAGCTCCTGCATCCCGGGGCTGGCAGGTTGCCGAAGCTGGAGCCAAAGGGCAACTCGCTGGAGGCGGCTCAGGTCGTACTGCTCTGCTTGCAGCCCGGATGGTGCTGGGCAAGGCAGCAGGAACCGGGTCAGCTTTGCCCTGCGGCTGCGAGGGAACCCCTGCCTGGGGTCCCTGCAGAGAGAGATTCAGGGCAGGAGCACTGAACATGCCTGCAGCCCTCTCAAGAAATGGGAAGTGATCTGGTAACTGACCCTGAATTCCCTTTTAGTCGGTACGAAGCTCTGGAATGACTTTGTGCAAAACATAAACTGATGTTGTTCTAACAGGGACCATCACACTGAAACGCCTGCCCGCTGGAGGCCAGACGCAGGGCTGGACAGCAGGAGCCCCCCAGGCCGCTCACAGTGGCAGGGCAGGGGTGGCAGAAGGGATATTTTTCACCTGGGTAGGTTGAATAATTGAATAATACCCTCAGGCTGCTACATGTTGGGTACTCTAAGGGCCCAGGTGGTGCACACAGGTATACGTGGAAGTAGGCATCAGGGAGGGAGAGAGGCAAACACCGATGGTAGACAGCAAACGCTTTTGCCAACATGTGGAATTCCTACTGGTTGTTTATCTGTTTTTTTTTTCCACCCTTGTAATTAATAATGCCATGATTACTCTGATTGTGATGATTGTATATCCCTTTAAGTGGTATCTAGATTCAGGTTTCCTTTGCATTTTTTCCTTGTTTGTGTGTTCTGCAAACATATTAGGAAAGTCTCTAAAATAATATTGCCAAACAGCAAGTAAAATCCTGTCTCCTGAAGGGCTGATGAGATCATATGCGTACGACTCTGTGTTATCTTGCCCTGACACATGGAATTAAGTCTTGGACTACCCTCACCTCGGAAGACATCATTCTGCCAGCGTTTTCTCTCTTCTGGTCATTTCAGATACAACAGCTTTTTTCCCTTCAGCCAATTAAAGCAGGGCTCTACTCTGTAAAACCCAATGAGAAAAATTTGGCAGTTTGATAATTTCTGAGAGTTTCTTCATTTCATTTTATTGAGCTTACTGGTAGCACACAAACAGAGGTATCTGTGTCAAAAAAATCCCCACCTTAGCCCTGTAACAATTCTGTGATTTTAATGAACTGACTTGTATACGGAAGGGAAACTGAATTTTCTGTTATCCCCCTGGATGAGGGAAGCCTGAAATCTATCCATACAACTCTGTGACTTGGAGGACCCAGTTTCTACAGTGGAAGATCAAATTTAGCAGAACTGCCACTTCTATTAATACATTTTTTATTTTACTGGGTTTCACAAATTTTGAAAATCAGAAGCAGACATTTAGGCATTTCCCTAACTGCCATTTCCATTTTCTAAAACAACTTCTATGATGTTTCTTTCTAGAGCTCATGCCATTGTTTTGCTTTGGTTTCTTAATGAAAGTGTTTTACCAGGTTTGAATCAGGAGGAGACACATCCATTTTTGTCACAGTAAAGTTTTTTATAAATTAATACAAAATGAACAATTTCAAATTTTCAGCTTTCTGAAAAGTTTTTTAAATGTTAAGTCCAAATCAAAGCAGTTCCCTTTCCTCTCTCCAGTTCAAAATTATCATTGGACAAGAAATTGTTCATTGTCTAGCTTGACAGGAGTGCTTGACTCTGAGTCTTGCATTCGGATCGCCAATCCTCTGTCTGATGGGGAATTTATTCCCCATCTGTTTCTATTTCTACACTGGGAGTTCAGCCTGGCACATGAGCTGCAGCACAGTTGTGGGTTTTGTGATCCATATTTAATTCACCTAACTTTCAGTCTTTAGCTGTGATGCCCCGATTAAGCAAAGTGGTGACCCTAGTCTCCCTGTGTAGTCAGTGTAGAAGTGGGTTCATCCAGAAGGTGACTCTGCCCATGGAAGATCTCAGTTAAATACGTAAAGAATAACTTCGCTAAGATCAAGCTGCTATATGCTTGATCCACTAAAGCAGTTCTACTAAAAGAAACCTCGTTGGCTTATAGAGACATGCTGATAATGGGCTCATTGGCTTGTTAGGTCAGCCGGCAAATGGATGCTGGGAGGTCCTTGGGGTTTAAGTACCAAGCCAGCATTGTATTTCTGGGGAGATCATTGCTTTTCAAGGGTGTGATGTGAGACATGAGACTGCAAAGTCATCCCCAAGCTGCATTTATTCCCCTGAAATGCTCAGTGTGTCAGACCTGATTTCAGTTATAAAATGGAAATAATAGATAAAAAAGGTCAAACCATTTATTGAGGATTGACATTTACAGCAGTCAGGAATCTCCAGTTGTATACAGCTTTGTGTATATATGTCACTCCTATATGACACCATCCTGCTGAGGATCTCCAAACCAATGCTTTTCCTGCGATGACTAGGTGGTGGCTAGTTGTATATCGCTTATTGTGTTTACACAGATGCCTAAACAAAGAAACACAGACGTAGTTAATTAACTTGCCCAAAGCTGCAGTACACCTCTAGCAAAACGAAAATACAAATTCTCAAATCCTGTCTCTGTGGTTTCAAAATTATTTTATTTTCTACTCTGTTACATTTTGTCAGATTATTCACTCTAAAGTTTTTAAGATAAAACTGTTTGAAATGAACTACTTTTTTTCTGTGTTGACTGACTGTTAAAGGGTGTGTCCTCGATCCCCTTGTAGGCAACAGCAGTTGTGCGTTGGATCATTGACAGGGTGTGTGGGTTGAGTACAGTGCAGCAAAGCAAACTGAAGGTGATAGTCCAGACAGGGATGCAAAGAGCCATTGCTGTCTGTGCTGCATCAGGACCTGGGCACAACCAGATCTACCCTGGGAGGGGTCACACTGTCTGGGAAACAACTCTAGCAGCAGTCCACAGATCAGCAGATCATCTTTGGCATTAAGATGTAAGTAGGAAGAAAGGGAAGGAGAAATACATACACACCCAGTTACAGGCACATACACCCAGGTGCACAGACACACATGCAGAGTAGGAGACAGACATCTCAGATAGGGCTGGTAACAGCAAAGTAATTAAAGGTGCTGAAGCAGTAAGTGCCAAGACACCCTCTCCAAGGGTACAGAGGTGTGCTAATGTCACTGTTGACGTCCCTAAGGTATCGTGCAATTCTGGTATTTGTCTCAGGTGTCCTTCTGTGAGATTTGCATTGCCTGTTTTCTCCTTGCCTTAATTGTCTGACTTTGAGAGCTGAGCCTTGAGATCTCTGTGCCTCAAGGAGACCCAACACACACCCAGTTAATGTGGTCTTCAGGGCTGTTTTCTTCCCATTGCTCATGCATTGCTGCAGCATTATTTCTCAGTGCTTTGAATTAAGGAGCTAATATCCTGGCACTAAGGATTTAGGGGACCTTGTGCAAATATAGACAGTATAATTTATAGAGCAAATACAATAGTAGTCTTGAAAACATTGATAAAATGACCTATCATTGCATAATAGGTATTAGATCTCATGTGCCCTGTTCCCTCTTCCTGCTATCCAGAAGAAAACTTCTTAGCCTCTGGATAAGATGTCAAGAATTACTCGTCAGCCCCAACTTTAAAAATGAAGAAAAAAGACATTTAGGTTCTAATGAAACATGTCTTCCGAGTTAACTTAAATGCTTGCTTAGATAGCTTTTGAGATTAGTCTAAGAGTAATAAACTCTTATTTATAGTGAGCTTTCTGGCCAAAGACCTCTGAGCAGCTCCAGAATACCAGAATAAAGGATTTACAGCCCATTGACTATTTTAAAATAGGGATATTATTTTCAGATACAAAAGTCCTTTTTCCTTTATGACAACCTTTTGGTGAAGAAGAAAAGCTGTCTAACGATCCTTCAGATTCTGGAATTACTCGATAGTGTAAATCACGTGGGTTAGTATATTTAGCTTGGGTTTGGACCTTTTACAGATCTGTGTTACGTCTTCTGTGCAGATTTGTTTTTCTGCTTATGGCATCAGTCAGAATAAATGGAGGGATGGGACCTGCCCAGCTGCTGGGGGGAATTTTCCTGATGTGTCCCAGTCTCCTAATAAATCAGTGTCTGTCCTAGTCTGTTTCTGATGGGATCCGGCAGCAGGTCAGCATCCTTAGGTAAAGAAAGGCTTCCTGAAGTGAGCAGCAGTCACAGAAAGTAAATTAATGGAAGCCAGCATCTGCTGATCTCTTTGACAATAAGGAATTTTGCTGCCAACATTTAGAAACCATTGGAAATGGTCTCCATTGGAAACCAGATTTCGACTTTCTGCCCTGGGCTGCCAGAAGTATTTCAGCATAAAATGCTAAAGTAAGTTGAACTTTCAATTATAATTTCAATGACTGTCTAGCGAAATGGATTAATGCTCTGGCACTGCACCTTTGAGGCTTTGGCTTGAATCTTGTAGGATAAAAATCTGTCTGCTTTGACAGTTGAAAAGGTCAGAAGTGAAATAATGTCAGGTGGTCTTAGCCCAATTCAATGTCTCGATTAAGAAGTAGATGTAAAAGTTGTTGATGTGAAATATCATATCAGATCCTTTGCAAAAATATAAGTAATTTTTAATTTACATTTTATCAGCAAAATTAGATGCAGAAATCTGCATTCTGGAGAGGTGGAGCTTAGTTCAGACTTCAGGAACACTGTATTGCAAAGTGACCAAAATACAGGTTACAACAGGTGGTGTCTTAAGCTCAGAATGGTTTATCCATCAAGAAATTGATTTCCTAATATTTGACTGTGTCAACTACAATTCTCACTTTAATATTTTTTAAAGTTTAATTTGGGAATTTTTATTAGCTGAGAGTATATAAAAAGAACATGTTTTTCTCACTGTTCAGGCAAGCTAGGGGTCTCTTCAACTTACATTTTGAAACCACTGGAATTTGATTCCTAAGCTTATTAAATAGGATTGTGCTTAAGGAGCAAAATGCAGATATTTGCATAATGAATTTTTGTCTTATTTGGATACATACTTATATCATTTTATATTATAATAATATATAAATTGCTTCTCCAGACATCCCTGCGGAAAGGTCCTACAGCAAGAGTTTCTAGCAATAGTAACAGCAATTTGTGTTGGAAAAAAGGAATAAATATGGGTTTGGGGCCATGTGCCTGAATGATGGAGACAGTGGCTAACAGAGCTGCAGAGCACTTTTGCTGCGTTTGATTTGTCCCAGCCTCTCTTCTCACCAGCCCTCCTCATGTGTCAGGCAGCCTTGGCACTGTTCTTCTGAGTAAGGTTGCAGATTTTCTTTCCTTATTTCAATAAGAAACACACGTACAAGATAGTGCAAATTGGAAATCGGCTGTCATGGTATGCTACATTAATTACCCGGCTCTGGTTGGTAATCTATTGCAGACGATTAAGTAAGTGAGCAGTTAAGTCTGTTTCAGCCCGGGAAGGCATTTTTGTTTTATTTAATTCCCTGTTCCTTCTCTGTGCATGTGTATGTGGTGTGTCATGGATTTTTTTTCAAGTTGTGTATCCGTCTTAAGGCAAAGAAACCACAGTCTCTATGTGATCATGATGCAATGCAGGAGCTGATGGAACTGTACATATGTTGTAAAGATTAATTGGCATTCAGTTAGGCCCCATAAAGCATGGCATGCCATGCATTATCCTCTATTTTGCCTTCAATTTACAGAGTGGTTCAGTTCACATAGTGGGCACACCCTGAAAAGAAGTGTGTAGTTTTTAGTAGGCTGACCTTCAGAGATTCAGATGTGTCTTAATGGTGGGGCGGTCATAACATGGTCTTGCTTTTCTCTGCTGAAATCTACGAAGTGGGGCCCAGGAGGCCATTGAAACCACAAAATTATCTTTTATTTGTTCTATAGATTTCTCTGACCCAACAGAAAAAGGTAGCACCTGGCCATCCTCACACATATAGGAGAGGAGGTGTTGGCGGCGGCGCGAGGCCAGGCGGCGGCCGTGACTACCAGGGCTTTTCTGAGCGCTGGTGGGTGCGGCGGCACGGCACTTGCCAGGCCGTCGGGGAAGGCAGAGAGGCCAAGCACCCTGACTGCAAACCGTTATTTATAACAGAACAAAGTGGTAATTTTGCAACTATCAGGGCTCATATATGGGACCATTTCCCTAGTAATAAAACTATTACTCTGTAACTGTTTACTTATCAGGAGACCATTATGTGATTGATGACCTGAAAATGGAGGTTATCTTTCAATTCATTTGAAATGCAAACTGACTAGAAAATCTATAGTTATTGCAGAATATTTTTAAGCAAAATCAGGAACCTACATTGACCTCCTATTTACATTTCTTTGAGAAGAAAAATCACATAAAAGCTATCAAGAAACACATTTCACAGCAGGCAAATTAATTGGTTTTACTGTATCTGAATGGAGGGTTTGTCAAATAAAACATGCCATGACAGTTAATAGTGTCATTTAGAGGCAGAAAATTATTGGCTTATTTGTTATTGGATAAAAGGAAGGCAAACACTTTGTATTAGGAAGTTTTAATGTGTTTAAAATCCTCATTAGGGATTTATGGACATTCTTGCTTAGCATAGCGCCTCATTAATTTGAGGCTAAACAGTTACTTCTGTGTTTCAATTCCAATTTTTTTTTCCCTTTTCTTTAATTAGATATCGCATTAGAGTTTGGTCTCTACACCACTGGAGATGTAGAATTAATTAATGTGATTTATAAATCTAATGGAAGTGAGTTATTCTTAGATATCTTTTCATTTTAGTGAGCGGTTTAACTGCATGCAGCGTAAGTGCACACAGATCTAAGAGATTTTGGGAGCTCAGGAAAAGTATGCGACTTCTGCATTGAATACATTTAGCAGCGTCCCTTGGCATTAATAGATCAAAGCATTTTAATTAGAAATGTAACTAAAAGAGAGGCCATAAAGATCCCATTCAAAATCAGATTTTCTTTCTTCTCAGTTCCGTACTGTCCAGAAAGTGTTATTTTAGCTCCCCATTTGTATGATAACCGTGACATTCAATGGCAGTTGGGATAATCGTGTGTCTTACTATTTAATGAGCGTAAGATCTGGCTCTTAATGTACTCTGAATTTGGATCCAATCCCAATAAAGACGTAATCATTAATTGTGTATTTTGTTATCATTAATAAAAGGAAAATGGCTTTTATTTCACATAGGAACTTCATTTATTTGATTGAAGTTTATGTTAAAAATGTGTTTGTGTGGACTAGTTATGCTAACAGGTGGTGTTGGTATTTAAACGCTAAGATATTTCAAAATACATTTGTTTTTTTTTCCCTGGGGCAAGACCATGTCCTTGCCCTTTGAATTCTGGCCCTCAGACAGTCTGAGGATGTGATCTGCAAGTTGTGACTGTGGTGGAGGGACGTATGAAAACAACTAATTTGCAAACAAGCTCTGAGCAATTAATTTGGGACCCAGCGTTGGCCTTGCAGCTGTGCAAACTGTACAAATTAAACCCAGGAGTACATTTTTCAGTGAGGACATTTATACCTGCTTTAAAAAAAGAAGTGGAGCAGATAACTGGCACAGTCACCCGCTGTATTCTTGTAGCTACAGTAAAGGTATTGTCAGATGTAAATAGATGCGTACAAAGGTTCCTCTTTAAAACCTCAAAAGAAATGTTACAGTCTGAATTCATGAGGTCAAATAATGCTTCAGGTTACACTGATGCAACTACACTGACATCAGCGGAGTTCTGGTCATGTCACCAAGGCCACAGCCTGACCTGGCGACTTTGCTACTATTTTAGCGGGAAGGTGAACAACTCCTACCTGATGCTGCTTGCCCTCGTGCAGGCCTGTACTGGGAACAGACACCAGATTCCACTAATGTGAAATAGATTCAAAGGAGATCCGATTCCATGCTGTATTAAATTTAGACAGTTATGTCTGTATAGTAAAGGGATTTTGAACGATTTCCAAGAGGTTCTACTCAAAGGGTTACACTGAGAATAAACATGGCATCTAATTTACATCCCCCTAACTGAGGGTGAATAGACTTGGAAGCTGAACTCCCTTCACACTCCTTTTATACCGCTTCATTGTCTTCAGAGGAATTAGATTTCCTTCACACTGGTAAACGTAAGACAAGAAACAGACACTTGATCTTTATTTCTGCCACACCATATATCTCACCACACCAGAGGGTGTTAGTCAGGCTTTGATGTTTCAAGTGGACAACTGCACGGTGGCATTTTAGGTCAGGGTGCCTTTTATCATCAATTTAATGGAAACTTATAAGGTACCCTCTTCCAGAATAAGGTGAAAATACCCAGGCACATAAGAAAATGCACTTCTTTTTATATATGTAAATAAGTACTTGCAGTTGTTAGAGGAGGAGGGACAGAGAAAGAGAAAGGAAGGTATAAAGGAAGAAAGAAAAAAATAGAATGTAAAGTTCCAAATTTCCTCTTTGTCAGTATTAAATGGTTGTAACAGCCTTTATGCAAGCCAGTATTTTGATCACAAATTAAGTACTGCAAATGCCATTCCTCTTGGGGCCTGGCTGAATACTGACATTACCAGTTACTCTGGTATTATCATCATGGTGAGCTTCTAAAATACTACATTCAGGATATTCCATAAGTAAAATGTGCAGCCTTACCTACATTAAAAAACTCCCAGGAGACCTTGAAGTGAGAGATTACTTTATCAGACTTCTCCCTCTAATAGAGTTTGGCAATTTACTGCATGAAAATAATGGAGAACCATTGAGTTTAAATTGAACATCAGCATATTGTGCTTTCATGGAGACTGTTTCATGCTGATCAACATTGAAATGGTATTGTTAAAAGAAAACATCAAAGAAATGAAAAAGAAAAAACGGGCTAAATACACCATGCACTGGCAAGAACAAGAAAACTATAATTGTCACATGCAGGTCAGTCTGGTTTAAAAGTTGCTGTACCAGAACTAAATGCCAGTGAAAAATGTCCTTGCAGTTGGGGTTACTCTGACTGGGAGGTCGTTGTAAGCTGAGTTCATTGTAGGGAAATAAAACTATAATTCCTTCTGATTTGTGGGGAAGCACTCAAGTGCCCCAGCCTGGTGTCACTGCACCATTTTATCTAGCTCTTCGGTGACTGGAGAGGAGCATATTGGAGTCACTGGCTTTTGTATGAAACTAAAGGTACACTTTTGTGGGCAGCTTTGGCTTCTGAACTAGAGACCTTTTGGAAAGTTCACTGAAGTCAGTGGGAGTCTGATTCAGGGGTTGTTTTGGACCACACTTAGTAAGTTGTTTTTCTTAGCTTATGTGTTTTACTCGAGGGAAGAGGCATAAACTTCTCCATCCACCACTAGAAGAGCAGTACTGACTGCAGGCCAGGCTGTCTTAACAAATGAATTAATTCAGTCCACTCCTTAAAACTTTTTCTTACTTTCAGGGACTCCAGTAAATGCATATTTGACACAACTGCTTCTATAGTATTTGTCTTAAAGGGAAACAGAGGAGCAGTTTTCTGTATTTTGTTTTAGGCAATAATTTTTCTTTCTCTCTTAATTTTATATATATATATATATATATATATATATAAAAAGTATATATTTTCACAGACCTTTTAATAAGCCCCAGGAGATATTTTTGGGGTTGAAATAATGGGAAATGTAGTCTTCTCATAGTATTTTGGTTCCAGGATGGTGGAGGTACTAAAAGAAAACAGTGGATATACGTTATTTGGAACCCACAAATTACTCCCTTGAGAATTAATAACCCTGTGAAATACACATATCTGTATTTGAATACCAAGGGAGCAATTTTATTTGGGTTTTTTTGAATACCACCATGTTTGACTTCATTCAGTTTCCTCCAGAGCCCAAACATACAGTCCTAATATATGTTGGTGATAACCTCATGAATATCAAATAAAGCAGAAAAAAAAATAGCACTCAGGTTGCAATATTCATTCCTTGCTCTTTTGCTGCTCCCATTCTTACCCATTTGCACTGAAGTTAGTAAGGAAGAGCCAAGATCCTCCCAGCTAGTGAGATTAGTTTGACATCTATTTCAGGTGTCTTTAACATGAATGACCCTTTTGGGATGGAATATTAGCAAGATAGGAAACAGACAAAAGCATGAAATGTAAAATAACCCAAGGAGGTTTGAACAGTGGGCTCTCAGCAGTGGTGTGAAGCTTACCTCAAGTAAATGCGAAACAGTCTTCCTCAGGAGGAGAAACGTGTAGTCAGATGGCAGCAGAGGGGCAGGCTGCTGTCTGAAAAGGGGCAAGTCCAGATGAGATGTAGGGAATGACTGAAGAGAGGAATGAAGCCTGAGCATGCAAAGAAATACTGATGGCAATCAAAGGAAAGCTGGCGTTGGGAAGGTGTGGGTGTATACTCCATTCAAGTGCAGGTGAAATATTGCATCTTCTCGGATTTGTAGTGATCATATTGTGAAAATTTTATCATAGGTTCATCTAGGTTGGAAGGACATTCAAAGGTCATCTAGTCCAACGTCTTGTATATGGAAACCCTGCTATTCTTAGTATTGCCCAGTCCATTTCCACTTGTATTAATCAAAAAATGAAGCACCCTCTGTTAAAAGGAAGCCTGGCAGGAGCTGAAGGCATTCATAGGACTAGGGTACTGCTAAAAGCCCTGGTTTTGCCACTTCTGGTTTTCTAAGTGTTTTCCTCTTATCACTGTATAGTGCGCACTGGAAATGATCAGTCAAGGTTCATGCACAGGATCTTTCTATGCTAGCAAGTGAAAAATCAATTTGTGTTCGAAGGAGTAAACAGTAGTATGAGCTTCATCTCCCCAGAGTCAAAATGTGTTCCTTCATAAAGGAGATGACAATGAAAGCTGAGCTTTTGGTGTGTAAGTACATAGGTCCTCACATGCAAGAAATTAGAGTGGGTTCCTATGTTCATTTAGCATGCTACATTTATCTTCCCAATAAAACAAAGATAGGAAGAAGAGATTACTTGTTGTATAGCTGTTGTGCATCAGTAAAACCAGAGGGATTGTTCACGAACAGTTTATCCAGATGAAAATGTAATCGGTCAGTTCTGGCAAAGACATTATTCATTGTGTATTTCTGCTTTCTGACGTTACATTTGAATTTTCAGAACTATTCTGACAAGTCTGTTGGAAGATTTTGTTGCTAACATTTCTGAGAAATGCCTGCTGACGGATGTAAATTACAGGGAAAAGAGACTTTATATGATTGTTCGGTGCCACAAAAACAAAATCTGATCTCATGCAAGTTATAAATTGTCCAGGAGGTAAGAGTGGTCAAGGAACTCTTGAACGAATAAATGGAAGGTTAGATCAACATGACTCATCAGGTATTGTAACCATTCACCCAATGTCATTTGATCTGCATAACATTAAAGGCTACTACTGCCTCTCTCTTAGATTTCTTCCCTCCTTCTCCTTTAAAGTTTAGCACTGAGCCATCCAAGCCATACATTAAACCTTTGGTTCCACATCATTTAAGTTCTGTTCTCTCTCTTGTGAGACTGGAATGTGAAGAGAGCCTATAATACTGTATTAGGTGGAATACTTTCACCATCTGACCTTTCATTTTTTTGTCTTTCTTTTTTTTAGCAAGTAATATTTAAAAGTTAACATGAAGCTTTTTGATGCAAAAGAGTTTTGCCAGATTAAAATGAAATTGGAAGATGAGTTCAGTGTAGCATGTAGCTGTTATGAAATCTTTTTGTTTTGATTGAAGTTTTATTACCTTGGGATGTCTATCTGCAGCTTATGTAATATTCACTGTTCTTCAGTCTAGGGTTAATGAATTCACTGCCGGCTAAGAGAAGAGCTCATGATGTGAAATACAACGACTCGGTCTTACGGGGGCCAAATTCCCAGAATCTGTCCTTTTGGCTGAGTTAGGCCATGCTGCTCACAATGGAAGAAAAGCGCCAACAGTGCACAAATGCAAGCTGTGCCCTCCTTTTTAGAATCTGATTACTGAGGAAAGCTGAAGAGGAGAGGGCGTGGAGAGTCACATAATGGGTCCTAAACGACTTGATTTTTATTCGATGAAGAAAGAACTACTATGGGATGGATGCCCAATCTTTAATAAACTACAGGAGGAATGTGGCATTTTATTAATGGCAATTCTAATAACAATTTGTTGCAGCACTAGTACTCGAGAAGGTGATGAATATTGTATCTGCTCTGTTTCATTCTGTCCCGATGAATCTATGCATGGATGCCATGGTGTTCCATGTGGGCCTGCTTGCACTTGTTAGCTGAATGCAAGTGTTTATGGACAATTAAACTTGGAATTTTTGATTCACACTTCGAAAGGTTGAGAAGTTGGCTTTTTTTTCCAGCACAGACTAAGTTTCTAATAGATCTGTGCCTTTCAAGTCACTTAGAATGTGCAACTGTAGCATGAATTTAGAAAAATGATCTCATTTCTTTAGAAATCCATTAATAGTAATGTGCTGAAAGACTCTTACATTGATCTTCTCTCTGATAGCCATGTTGTAATAATTATTCTTTTAATGTTTGCATCAATCTAAATGTTTTCCTCTTTGTGCTAGCTCCTACTTGGATCTCCCTATATGACAATCACAGCACTTTGACATCTTGCATTACTTTAATACTAGGGATTCAAAACAAAAGCAGTGCCAAAGGGAACAAAAGTTCTGTCAAGCCATTAAAATCTTCTATGCCATTAACACAATTAAATTGATGCATGAGCATTTAAAGTTATTAGCAAGTGCTGCCAGCAGAAGCTGGTTGTGATTGCATAATATATAGTGGGCTTTATTAAAGTAAAATGGTATGTTTATTGTTATTATCATCATTAGTTCTGAAAGAACATAAACTTAAACAGGGCTGTGAATTGGGAGAGGACTGTGAAACAAGGACGAACATGCTCTGCCCTATGTTAATAGTCAGGGACACAATTATCATGTTTAAGACACTCCTAAACAAAGGAATACACATGGTATCTCGACTAAACATTGAAAATGGCATGGGTAATGGTAGGGAGGGGTGTGAAATAAAGAGAGGGCTTGCATACCTTTGCTGCTCTCACTCTTCCCAGTCAGACTCCTTTGGCTGAATTTTGGGCTGCTCCTGTTACTGCTGTAAGAGATTTTGTGGTTGGTGTGTACACTGCAAGCTTATTGGGGGAGTACTTGTTTTGTTTTCTCGTATTCCAACATAGTAATTTTTCAATAGAAAAAGTCAGGAGTGTATTACAGGGATACATACTCCACTATGCCACTGCACATTGCAGTAATACCCATGCTTGCTAATCTTTTGGTTAAATTTAGCGATATTCCTCGCTGAATGGAGGGTCGGTGTGATGTATGGAAAACAGAGATTAGCCAAGAATTTACAGGTATTAAGAGGGAAAAGAGTGATTGAAGTGAAAAGTAAGGTGATGAAGGAAGGCCAGTGAAGTGCTGGTATATCAAATCATGTGCTATGAGGGCAGTCTGCATGCCTATTGCAGTTAATGCTGATCATCCACTGGAAGTTCTCAGGCTAGGTTTGTTAGGTAGAATTTGAGCTGAGTAGAAACTGAGGACAGAAGGTAAGGCTGTTTTTCTGGTTGGTTGAATGTTTTTAAGTGATACTACAGAAAATTAAAATCTATAGTTGCCGAAGTAGATAAAAATCACTAATATCCCTTCAGTGTGTTCATATTCACTTGAGTACTTCTTTACCAAGATATTGATGAACTGTTGGAAATTCAGAGAACAGTGATGAAATAAGCGAAAGAGATGGAAAATCAGTTTATCAGAAAAAAAGGTAAAAGTTGAACATACAGTATGTGAGAGAAGTGGAGTATAATTCTGCATGTCTGTGTGTGGTATAAATGTGAAGACAAGTAATTAATAACTTAGAGTAGTGGCAAGAGCTCTACAGAAAGGCTGAGATGACACTGAAAGCAAAATATTAATAAGTATCACCAAAAAAGGACCAAATAATTTACAATACTGCCCCATATTTTAATAAGGGAAGGGATGGGAGACCCATTTCCTTACAGTTTTTGAGTCAGACTAGCCACAGTACTAGAAGATAATGGGGAAAATGTGCTATGTTAGCAGAGCGTAAACTTGGTGATCTAATAGGTCTTTCTGGTCTTCGACTTTTGTGGCTGTGTGGATTTATTCTTGAAGCTTAGTGCTGGCTGAAATATAGGAGGAAAGCTATGGCTGGTGCTTTTGGTCAAACTCTATAGCAGATTAGGATGACAGGGATTTTAAGTTTAGTCATGAGTGTCTTTTACTAAACTAGTTACCAAGAGCAATAAGGTAGAAGCATTAGGCAGAAAAGTCTCACTGAATATTTATGGTACAAAGCACTTGCCTGTTTTCTGGTACCTTTGTGAATATTGTCTCTTCCTCTTCTGCTGTACCCCCTTGATAAGAACCCATCATAACTACCTGCAGGTGCTACAGAATGGTTATACGTACGGGTCATGTCTGCCTGTTTATGCAATTGTTCACCGTATTTAGAGGTTTTGTGCTCTTTCATGTCCCTGGAATGAGGGATTGTGTCAAATGATGCAAGTACCATTTAAACGAGTATTTTCAATTGGAAGCCATTAAGGACACCACTGTGTGTGGGGGGAGAGGGTATGGTTGCGTGCATAGATATATCACATCTTTCTGAGGGGAGAAGGAATATCTGTTAAGCCTCTCAAAGTGGATTCCTGTGTGCTGTTCAGTCTTCAGAAGATACTTAACCTGTAACAGGCTGATGAAGTGAGGGACAACAAAATCAGCAGCCACCCTTATAGTCCAACCAGTATTTTACTCCAGTATATGTCTAAGAGCTGTCTTGGCTGTTAGCCTGTTAAGCTGTAGGATAATATAGTTGATGATAACAACTTTCTCCTAACCGTTATCACCTCTGTCCTTTGCTGCAGTGTGCATTAAGTTAAACCAACCTTCTCTCTGAAAGCTCCCGATAGGAGTAACAGTGGGATCTTCTTCAATTACAGAAGTTTCAGACAATTCTAGTGCCAGTTCTCAACTGTGAGGAAATCAGAGTATTTTATTGTTTCAGAAGTGTTGTTAGTATCACAAAGCAGCGTGGAAGAAAAAAACAACTTCTGACAAAATGGGTCCTGCTGATGATTTATGTTGATCTGAACTGGAAAATTTGGTAGGCAGCACACATGGATACAGTAGTCTTCAAACAGAGGCAGTTGCTTGTTAGCTGTTCACCTGTGTGGTTCTAGTCACTGAACTTTGCATCCAGCACCTGACTAAACATTTCTTTTTTTCTTTAAACCTAGGTTACCCTTCCCAATGACTCCAACTGTGTGGAAGAAATATTACGGGTGAGTAATACCCTTTGCTTTTGTATCTTGTGTATAATTGTGGTGCTGTTATTTCATCTTTCATGAAGAAGGGTTATATGGCTTTCTTTAACACTATAGATAAATAATAACATGTTAGTGGGTCTGTATTAAAGAGACACAGCCAAGTGGTCGGCCTAGGGTGCTCCTTAGTGAGTAAGGTCAGTTCGCCTAATACTTTGCATCTGTCAGGATTTCCACACGTTCCTGTTCTAAATTTTGAAACTCTCAGTCTCTCTGAGCCTCTCTGGGACACATTTCTCTCCTACCCTGAGGTGGAGTCGCCTTAATTCTCCCACTCACAGGCTAACCTACAGAGTTCCTCCTTCTTCCCCCAAACTACAGTTGATCGTTGTTCATGGTTTTGTCAAAAACCTACAGACATTTTTTTCTGGGAGCTCTAGTCAGTGGTTGAATACAGAAAATTAAAACAACTGCTCCAGACTAAGCATGGCTTAATTTCAACAAGATCATATAACAAGAAAAAGGGGAGTGTGCACAACAAGTTGTATACATCTAAATCTGCCTTACTTTAAGTGTAAGATGAGCTGTTCCTCAGACACCCCAACTTTGGGGTCCCTTATTGGCAGTGAGGTTTGTCTGGGGGCAGGTTTGCAACCCACCAGTCCCTATCTGGGATTTAAGTTTTTATACTCATGGGTTGAGTTTCCCATCTGTCAGAGCTACCTCCCTGGGATTTCCAGCCAACCTGCTGGTTTTCGGCATAGAGGGGATAAAATTTCATTGGGAATTTGTGCTACCATGTCCTTATCACTAGGAGCAACTGGTGCAAACTAACCCAGACCTGAAGTCATGTGTAACAATCATAACATCTTGCTAGCAAAGGCATGGACTTGTTCTTGCTTGTAAAATAAAATAGGCTTCTCAGCATTCATTGCAATCCAGAGTTAAATAGTTTGGGAAACTTGCATCTGTTTTGTGTACACACATTATCTTGGGATACTATTGATGTCCTTATGGGTTGCCAGTGTCGCTGCAGAAGTATGTTGAACCAGCAGGCAAGCATGCATGTGCAGACCTGCAGTAACAGAGGAGTGTGCATCTGCATGTGCATCCAGCAGAAATGAACACGAGGAAATAAATAAAATTTAGTTTCAACCTTCAGTGTGAGCAGAGGTTTATTACCTATAGAACACTAAGGAAGCAAAAGCAAAGAAAGTGTGGAAAGGCTGTGTGAAATACTGGGTGCATTTTAAACATCTTCTTCCCCTGTTTATATATTTCAATTAGGTTCATTGCTGTAGTTGAAATGAATGACTTGTTAGCTGGGGAAAGCAGTTGTTTTCAGTAAATAGCATCAAAAGGAAATGTGATGTAGTGAATTTCAGGGATCAATCATCTAGGTGACAGTTTTAATGTGGGAACAGTGCATATAAATCACAGGAAGCAGAAATGTCTTTTTTCTAATCAAGAGGAGGTGATCCTATTTCCTACCCCACGACTGAAATTTGAGTCAACAGAGACAGAATGGCCCGCACTTCCTTCTGGAACCTGCTGAGATCAGTGCAGGACTTTCTGTTGTCTTCAAAGGACGGGGATGAACTGCAGAGTCCCTGCAGCTGCAGGCAGCACCTCCTGCCACCAGTAGGCTGTTAAACTCGGGGGAGGGATTCTCGGGGTGGAGAGAGCAGGGGTATGGGAGGTTTCCATGTCTCTGGGGATCTGTCTCACAAGGGCATGTAATGGGTACCCGAAAAAGGGATATTAACCGGTAGATCTGTCTTGACTGCCGGGTGCAGGGGCCTGGAGACATCCCCCATGCCCAGCCTTGCCATCGAGCCATGGAGCAAACCTGTCAGCCGGAGCTGCAGGCGTAGCCAGAAGCCATCTTGAGCGTATGAACCGCCTGTGCCGGAGCAGGTGTGGGCCGGGCACGCCACATGGCCGTGGTTTGTCTGGGGTGCGCAGCTGGGGAGGTTTGTGTGCATTGGGCCTTCTTGTAACGTGTCTGCGAGCAGGCTGCAGGCTGCCAGCGAGGCCCTGAGCGTATGAAAGCAGTAGATCACAGAGCCGCTTCTGGGGCTGCCTGTCAAAGGGCCAGCAAACCCCAGCCCCAATTAGTTGCCTTCAGTGACAGCGTTTTAGGCTTTCAACTTCGTACGGTGCAGAAGCACACATGGAAGTAGAAGTACCTGAGTTTTGTCAATGACTTTGTTCTCAAATTTATAATACAGAACAAGCTAGCGGGAAATGTGCTTTGGCGGCATACAGAGTATCATATTCTACTTGATCAGCAATGGAGGGAAAATAAGTAAGAGAATGTGATGACCATCAGTGGTCAAAATCCAGTCTTCAGGCTCCCCATGGAAGCCCTGTGTCAGGAGATTCAGGCTGTCTGCTCCAGATGAAAGGATGACCCTTGATTTCAGCAGCGATTTGTGCTTTGAGAGCTTGGATTAAGTTCCCAGCCCTGACATATACCTTCTGGCCTTTTGTGGCCATTTTCACAGTCTCTGAAGAGCATTTGGGAGTGTGGGCCTCAGCTCCCTGATGGCAGCTTCCCCAGGTAAAATATAAGCTATTAAGGTTTCTGTCCTGTCAGGGATGTTGCAGAGGTAAATAAGAAGGATTAGAGGACAGTCAAGTCCCAAAGGCGGACAGATGGGGCTGTAATAGCGTGCAGTTTGACCAGCCAAACCATTGGGCAACAACTGGCAGTTTCTGCTCTGGGCCATGTCTGCTGCCGAGCTGTGCACCCCAAAGTGCCAGAGGATGGGTGCTGCCACCTGCCTCGCCCTGGCCCTGCCAGCCTACCTTGAGAGTATTTCATGCCTCGAAACTTGCTTTTCTTTTTTTCTTTTTAAGTCAGAGAATAAAGTGACTTAATTCAGTTTCACCCCTCAGAATGGCACAGTAACTCTTGCAGGCTTTTTTGCTAGACTTTACAAGGAAGAGGGACCTAAGCTAACATCTGTGACCTCTGATTTTACAGAGCTCTTTTTTGAAGCTGAGCTTGATTAATGTTTTTTGTAATTGTAGGGGTTTGCAATTCCTAATCTCTGTCTTCTTTCTTTTTTCTTTTTTTTTTTCTTTTCCTAAAAAAAAAAAAAAAAAAAAAAAAAAAAAAAAAAAAAAAAAAAAAAAAAAGGTTTAATTGAGTTTATGGTCAAAAATTTCCAACCAAGTGAGGGGAAAGGTCTTGAGTCTGTTCAGACCCCTGAGTCTTCAGAGACAAAATTTCACAGTCCTTCAGATTTCCTGAAACACTTAGCCACTTATGTCATCTTGTGTAAATGCTTTAAGGACTGTTCCTGATACTACAACCAAAGGTTAATGGCAGACCAGTCTCCTGTTGATTTTGCGTTTCTAAACAGAATGACTGAGAAGGTTGTTAAAAATAATAATGTTTTAAAAATTTAAAATCTCCCTTGCATAACTAAGGCCAAGCTGTGAAGGTAGTACAGGAGATTTGCATTCAGTACAGGTTGCTAATACCAAACTGAAGGATGAAGGCGAGTACACTGGTGGTCGGTATACTTTTGTTCTGTTCCAAAATGTGGCTTATTTTTTTAAACCAACATAATGGCTTTAAAAATGAAGGTAACATGGAAGACGGGCAATCAACAGTGTGTGTGTATGTAAATCACATTTTATTAATATGGATTTAAATTAAATTGTCACTTGCGATGTGCAGCCATTGAAAAATGAGTTCACTGAAATGTTGTGATACAAAGTGCAGATGGGGCGGGAGAACTGACATTTTAAACCAGCACTCTGAAGCTGTTACTTGTGCCATTTGTACCAGTGCTGTACATCAGTGTGCCTTGCTGTCATTCTGTGCTGCGTGAACCGTCGTGCTGGTCCTGGCATGGAGGGGGGGGGTGACACTGAGTGCAAACTAGCAGCCATCCTTTTTTTGCCTATAGAGAGCACAGACAGGGTCTCCCTTAGCATTGCTTTACTTCTGGGTAAAGAGGTGATAAAGCATACAACATTACACAGGAAAGAAAGGAGATTTTATTTAACTAAATTTTCTTGAGGACTTGTAGTGTAAATTGAAACTTTGGACTAGGTATTTAGGCAATCGATTAGACGTAATCCCGCAGAAGTGAGGCTCTGGTCTGTACACATAAAGATTTCGTGTCTGTGTTGTTAACCATCTGGGCAGGCACTTCTGTCTAAAAATCTGTCCCTGCTTAGAGGAACAAAAGAATTCTTGTAGGTACGTATTCACTGTAGTAAGGCTTCAAGTAACTAGTTGGACTTCTGCTGTTATGTAGACAGCTGTGATATTAATTAAAAGCTTTCGAGTCTGGAAGCAAAACAAATCCTAAATATAATTCAGATTATAATTAGTATCAAAATGACTGGAGTTAAATGAGCAAAGTCTATAATTTGTATGGTCTTCTATTCTTCTGATGAGTAGCTCATGTCTAATGACATTGGAGAATATGTAAATTGATCAGCAGTTGAAAATGCCCTTGACTGGACAAATTATGTGCAGTATTACCTTTCTCATGCCAGTTGAAAGCACTAACGGATTTAATATGTATCATCCGTAGCTAAGGTGAGCTGTTCACAGAGCAAAATTAGACTGTAACAGATATAGCCCATTATTTGCCCCTCAGTAATTGTTTTCTCTTCTAAAATACAAACCAACATTGAAGAACGATGCTAAACCTAATTATAATAATTGTAATTTGAAAAATACAGGTACACTGTCCAGTGTGGTTACAAATGCACTTAGTAGCTGACAGGCAGTTTAAATATTTTCACGTGGAATCTGGGGGCTTGCTGGGGAGGACATGATGTGAATTTGAAATTATTATCCAGACGTCATTGGACAACTGAATAACGAGCTGACTGGCCTAGTAAATCATGTGAACCTGTCAAATGTGGGAACACGTTGGGGAGGAGATGATGTCAAGTAACAGTAACTTAGCAACCTGGCATTTAGCTGTCCAGAGAATGAGTAAGAGTAGCCACTTTTAAATAGCTGAGTAAATAAATGAATCCCTATATGTCTTAGGTGTGCTATAAAAACAGCCCAGCACCGTATGTTTTGTGTCAAGCTGCTTCTTTCTCCAGGATAAAGTGATTTATTATTTCTATTGAAATGAAAAAATGGATTGAAAAGTTAACCCACGTGTAAATGTGTATCTGTGGCCTTTGTCCGTCGTCTGGCGTGCAGCCTTTGGAAGCCTAGAAGGAACGGGTAATAGCTTGCTTTGAAAAAGGCAATGTGTTACAACTGTAGGGGTTTTTTTCTTTAGACTTTGCTTATGTATATGAAGATTTGGATGGATAAAAACAATTAATTTCTTAGCAATTTTCAAGCCATTGCATTTTCAGCTTTTTATCAGCATTTTCTCAATGGAGACAGAACCAGTTCTGCTCTCACATCAAAATAAATCAAGGGGTAATTCCACTGACCTCTGATCTCATTTGAGTTCATTGAATTCTTCTTCCTCCCATGCTGGTATAAATTGGCAGCAGCTCCACTTAATGTTGCTGCTGCTATTAAATAAAAAGGAGTTACCCTTGTGTTACTTTGGGTATACATAAAAGCAGCAACTAGTCCTTTGCTCTGATGACTCTCTAGATGTGGTCTTACTCCAGAAAATGGAGATGCTGAGTAGCTGTTTGAGAACAGCCCATTCCTGGTTTGGTAGGTGATCAGCTCCATTCTTGCCTCAGTACCACCACAAGCATTCAGCAACAATTCCAGGAAGGTCAAAAGAAGCCTTTTCCCAGCATTCTGTGTGCTGTCCAGCCATATACACACAGGCGTGATGAAATCCATAGCTGAAGTCATTTGAGGACAGTCTGGTGTAGGCTTGAAGTGCAAAAGCTCTTTGGGAGTTGGAGAATGCAGCCTTAGCTCTTCCCAGTCTAGAGTAACCCCTTAACACAGAGGCTCAACCTTGGCCACTGTGAGTTACACATGAATGCAGTAGAAGAGGATTGTTCTAGTTTTGGGCCATTCACCTTTACAGCAAACATTATGGTGTCACCCCTGAGAAAGGCACCTCAGGAGCATTATCCCCCGGCTGTCTGTATTAACTTGAACGTACATAATGCAGAAACTCAGAGCTAACTTTAGGCTAGCTGAGTAGCACGTTGGCATGAATCGAGCACTTAGCTTATGCGGTTGGTTTTGTGGGCCACTGTTGCACTGCTGGCATGGCACAGGTTAGGTATGAGAGGAGTTCACTTGTGATGTGGATATATACTATAAATCTGCTTTGTGCTGCCAGATCAGTGCAAAGCAGACTTCATGCTGTTGGGGAGGTGATGGGGAGAAAAGGTTGACTCTCTGATCTGACAAATGCACGTGGGTGTGCAGTGTTTCCTGTATTCGAAAGGTGGTGTTTTGCACCTGCCTGTTACGCGGATAAATGCCTCTTCAAGATGTAAGGCAGCAAAAGATTAGACCTTTGTCAGGACAGACAAGCAAGGTCTGATTCCAACCTGCAGGCACATTTATCAAATAAAGGTTTTATTTTTGTAGCAGTATTAAAGAAATTATTTAGCAAAGAACTTTGAAATGTAAAATCTGATCACTATGTGGGTCTATTGCAGCTTGTCTACACTGTAACAATAAAAAAAAAAAAATACAAAAGGTATTCAGGAAAAAGAGAGATTGAAGTGCACCTATTTCGAACTCACTATTCAATTCTGTTTTCTTATCTCCTTAACTGTAATATTTTAACATATATTTTTGTACCACCTGATTGAAATAGTGCTGATTTCAGTAGTATTATATAATTCTGCTATCACTGCCAGAGTTACCATTGCTACTAAAAATACTGTAAAGTGAGCTGACATCCGAAGAGTTTGGACACTTATTACTGCTCCTGAAGAGAATGAAAGCACTCTCATGAGAGATGAATGACTGAATGAAAAAGTGTTAATTCTTATCTGTTTTCCAAGCTCTTCAGAACCTCTTTTGCACCAGAACAACCACTTTTAGTTTCTCTTCCTAATTGTCAGTCACCTCAGAAATGATTTACTGTGTATTGCAACATGTTACATGCTCAGCATTCTCACTCTGATTCAGTACTCTGTTATGATAAAAGGAATGTTATTTTAAGAGAATATACAAAATAGTTTTTTTTAAAGCCAGTTCAAACAAAGTAATTCAAGCAAAAGCATTGTCTTGGAGGAAAATACCCTCTGCAGCACTTAAGAGTTTTGATCACTTCATATACTACTTTTTCAAATACCTCTAAGTTTTGTAGTTCCAGCAATAACTGGAAGTGAGAGGCAAAAAATGTGGGCAAATGAGTTGATGGTGTCTTGTAGTTGAGTGGAGAGTATCATAAAACTAAGATTCCTACTCCAGATTTGTAGACCTATGGGACCTGACTTCCCATCCCTTTTCATCACTTTAAACAAAGAGTAACTCCCCTATCTTTGATTGAAAGTGTGAGAGAAAATAGACCCAAGGAATCTGGGATGTCAGATCAACTTCGACCTTTTGTATGCTCCCATGAACAAAAAAGGGCCCAAGTGCTGAACTCAACAATTTTAAACACTTCTACACTGTTACAGTGTTTGGCTCTAGCTGTACCAGGTATCCTCCCTTAAGGACCTCGTGGGCTGCACAATTTTATGTTGCATAAAAACATGATTAGGAAGTTCAGAGCCTGTTGTGTGCCTGTCCTGGAGCATTGCTGCAGAGTCCAAAATGACTGGTCGCAACAACTGCTGGCACAGGATGCGGTGCAGTCAAGCAGAAAAGCCATCCGAAGGTCCTATACTCCACTTACACGTCTTACTGCCAGAGTATTAAATGAAAAAATCTACTCCTATTTTGAAATATAGGTAGTAAAACATTCCTCTGGTCTCAGATTAATCATTTCTGTTATTTCATCTTGTCCTGTCAAAATGAAACATGGTTAAATATGGCCATTGAGTGTTTAAACTGCTAGCAATGTTACCTTTCATTTAAGTAGATTAATAATGTGTACTCTACATAACAAATTGCTTTAGGCACAGAATGAAGACATTGAAAACATATTAAAATAGAGTTAGGCTTTCTGAAATGAATGCATGCTTTGAAAACAATTCTTTGGTTTGAAATGACAAAGTCTGTAGCATCTCCTGTGGTTCTTTATCTCACAAAAGGGAAGGGCTCCATTTTTGTAACCCTGAGGGCAAGTGTTGTGAGTTTTAAGTCCTGGTATGAAGCCTCCCCATAAGTCAGGACTGCTGAAGAAGCTGGTGGGGCCCGTGAACAATAAGTTAGCCATATGTCGTTAGTCAAAAGACACAGAGCTAGGAAAAGGCTAGAGAAACTTGCAGTGTCCAAGGGAAAATAGGGCTGGAAGATGTAACGAAATGAATCTTCAGAAAGAATTTCAGGACCTCTCCTCTTTGAAATTCCCCTCTGAAATTTCAGCTGGCCATGACAGTCAAAACCTGGAAAAAGCTGGTTGATGGTTTAAGGGTAGAAGTAGAAAAATGAAAAGAAAGGGGCCAAAAAGGGGCCAGATACTTGAGGCAGACTCAGGTTCACTGCCCTAACTATATGTTACATCCCTTGATGCTTCACTGCTCTTGTGCTCTTAAAAGGACAGCAGAGAAAACAGGACAAAGATGACAACTGGAGTAAACCTGGTTAGAACTTTGAATCTCATTGTTGTTCTCAGAGAAAATGGGTGGAAGTGTTCAGTTACAGCAGATACGAGAAATATTTGTTGCCATTTTCTTCATGTACTGCATTCTAAATTTAATCTAAATCATTCCTAATCTCTTCTTCTTAAGGCAAGAATACAGACACCAACTGACTAACAGGCCAAGAACTATTTCTTCCTGAGAGACCCCCTGTATAAGCAGGTGGAGTTTTCCTTTGGAGGAGTCATGTGGTGACACGCTGTCAGCCTTGCCAGCCTCCATGAGGTTGAAGCAGCCTAACATGGGAAGGCAGTCTTGCAGTCATCATCTGTCTTAAAATCAAGTTATTTCACATTCTGTAGGGAGAATAGTTCCGGAAGCCACCTTTTTGGAGGAAGCAATCTACGTCTTTGCTACTTATTAATCTGTAGGCTTTAAGACTGTCATGCAGCATACTCAGTGGAGCTCTTTCTGAAGGTGCCTTCATTCTTACATGTGGAGATTGTTTCAGCTGTCAGAGTCTTCATAATACACCACTTCACACCTACCAGTAAAAGAATGATATGGTCCGTCTTCCCATCTCTTTGAACATGCTCTCAATTAAAGCTTGAATACATAGACTCAGATAAGACGTCCTACTTTAAGCTTCCTGGGTAACCTTGAGATGGCCCTTTGCTCCACTGTGTTTCCTTCCATGAAATGGGAAAACAGAACCTCACCCACACTGCCGTTGTGCTGTGAAGTTAAATTATTTGCTAGAAAAATGCATTGAGGTCCTCAGCTGGAATTATTGGTGGTATAATTGTGCAAAAGCAAGGCTCAATTAGATATTTAAAATTATACTACATACTGTGGCTTATCCATTTCTATAGAGAATTTCTAACATTTCTTTAAAGAAAGCGTGTCATTGAATTTAATGTTCTGAGAAACCTTATGAACTTCCAATCTATTTTAGCAATATATTTCAAATTGTGCTTATAATTGTGTTTTTTATTGAATATGTAAGTTCCTTTCCAATTTCTTAATACAGTACATGGGTTTTAATACACATCTGAGAAGAATGCACACTGTGGATGGGAGGCACTTTTGAGTGTTTTCAAATTGTCACAGTAAAATTGTCACATTTGTTTAATTAGCCTGTAGATCCTGCCACATTGATTTATGTCAGCTGTGTAACAATTTCTTTGGATAGCTAGAAAATCTGACCAGAATGCTTTTTTTTTTTTTTGGCCAAGGAATTTCGCACATTTCTTTTTGATTTAGCTTTGCAGAAGTCAGCTGAAGAAAATGTCAGGCAGAGTAGCATTAGAAAGGAAGATGGTTTTATAAGTTCAAGGCGTGAGGTGTTTGTTGACCATTTTTCAGAGACAAGAGATAAAAACACACTACAAACATGAATCTGAAGTTCAGCCCTAAGTGCCCAGATTTCCATTTGTTCAACATTCTGCATGCACTGTTTATTCTACCTGCTGCAAGTGTTACTGCATTGCCATCCAGGGCTCCTAGGGCAAGGGCTCTGGTGGGGTGTCACTAGAAACCCTGTTCTCAGCAGTTTGCAGGTCTTCCTTGAATATTTCCTCTACTCCAGAATTTCTGTGCAACGTCTAAACGAATGTCTGGCGGGGGGGAGGTAGAAATAATATGTACTAGTACTTTGTAGGGTGAAACAGGAACAACACGGACACACATGAACTTGGGAGACTTGCATGGTTCCTAATGGGGGAAAAAAAAAGAGCCAGGGTAGTGTTCATTGCGTTTGATGCTGGTTGAGTGGGTGATTTAAGGCATGGGCCAAATTTCACCTCTGGAGCCAAGCTGGAAAATGGTGGGTACTAATCTCTTGTGAAAATGCTTTGATATCTTCTGATGGAATTTACTGCACAAGCACTGTGTTAAAGGCCCCTTTGGGCTTTGTAGTCCATTAATTTATTTGCCATGAGTATATCCTGCTAAAGAGTATGTTGTTTGTGTACCCCAAGGTACAGTAACCTTTAAAAATATTTTTCTGAGCCTCAGGGAGAAAAAAAACAAAAAAACAAAAAAACACACCACAACAACAAACCAACAATTTGGTGTTTGGTTTGTAGGAGAATATTCCCAGTAGAGATTTTAATTTTTTTAAAATAAAGCCAATTAATCCCTTCCCAGTTATTCCAGTATTTTATCATTTTTAACCTCCCGAGTACCTAATCTTTTCAATAAGAGGTCTGAGCTGCCAGTTTATCTGAAAAAGCAGTGTTGTACCAATCAAATGAAAACTGGTGCTCAGATTTTTTTGAAGAGCAGCCCCTTGTTGTTCCTGAGTTCAGACAAAAACAAAGAACACAGCTTCAACAGTGAGGCGTTCACTGGAGGCTTCTTTCCATGAAAATAGTTATAGCTCCTTTTTTCCTTGGCAATTGAGTCATTGTTGCTTTTAAAAGAAGTTGTCATGATCTCCTCATTACCATTTTTCTTAATATGATAAGTGTAAACTACAAGAAAGCTATCATGTTTGAAAGGATACAGGAACCCTAAGGAATGTTATACTAACTACTTGTGCTCTTTGAAAAGGCTTAGACTGGGAATTTGACTAAGTGTATCATTCTGTCTCCTTTGCAGCGACATTGTCATTTTATAGTGTCTTTCACTTATAGCACAAGTTACCATTCAAAAAGCATGCCTGTTACTGGATCTAGCCTTTGTATCTCCCCAGCAAAGTGAGATCAACAACTCCTTTTGGTAATTGCTTGAACATGATAATACATTGCACTTTGTACTTAAAAAAAAAAAAAAAAAAAAAAAAAAAAAAAAAAAAAAAGAAAGAAAGTATTCTTTGGCAGGTTTATTCCAGTTCGTCTTTGTATGATAACGTAATTGTCAGTGTTTGACACCAGCTGGAGTTGCAAATAGCACTAACTGCTTAGAGCTAACTAGCAACCATGGGTCTACTGGGTGGTCTTTTCTTGGGCTTGCTCCAAGTTTGTTCCAGATTGCTCATATGACCCCTGATAAACTATTACTAATGAACAGTTTGCTGTTCCTTTTTGGCCATCTAGAAGCAACAGAGACAGTACATGTCATCGTCTAGTAATGTAGATCTATAATTTGTAAATGCTGGAGCAGCAAACTTACTGCATTTTAGTGATGTGGCTTTTGCATCCTATTCATTGGTTTTCCTGTGGGAAAAAAAAAGTAGTGTAGTGTTTGGAGACAAGAAGGTTATGGACTCTGCCCTTTTTCAGCCTCTTTTTTAGGAGTTTGCTTCAATGCAGTTTGTTGTCAGAAGGTTTTAAAACATGCAGGCATGGGAGGAGGATGTATTAATCTGATGTATAGTCTGAACATGCTGATTTCAGACGTTAGGACTGCTCTGTGTGGGACCAAGCATCCTCAGCTGTCATACATCTTAGTGGCAGTTCTGAGTATTTAATGTTTCCAACCTCAGACTTATTAGCTTTGTAAGAAGGAAGGAGCTGGGAAATAAGGAATCAAACACATGCTTGTGACAGTGTGAATCTGTCTACCAGAAATATTCTGAAGCCTCCATACCTTAAGGGAGATCAAAAAAGACCTCAGCCTGTTTTGGCTTCAGTTTTCTTTACTCTTTAAACTGGCTTATTTGGGTAAGAGTGACATGCCAAAAAAGTATATGTTGTATCAAAACATCTTCTATAATATACATCCATTTTTTCTACACCTGTTAGCTTAGCAGGAGTGGATCAAAGGGGTGTTGGCATGATTTACAGGACACACAGATGCAGGAACAGACCTGCTTCAAGGCACAAGTGAGGAAAAGGAAATACAGACTGAAATGTTTGTTCTTTTCCAAAGGCTAAAATTAGTATAATAAATGCCAGGTCGCATGATAGGGTTTCAGGTGGCTGCTTAGGTCTTTCTATAAGAGAACTAAAGGGTTGAGTCTGAGAGGCAGCAAGGACTCTACCTCTCTGTTACAGGCCAGAACCCATAATATATTTTTTGGCGAACATGCTAAGCTTTTAACCTTACCAAAAAACAGGGTGCCAAATTAGAAGATCCAGTGATCAGGCTTCAGTTTGAAGTTTTCTGTCCATCCAGGACTCGCTGAATGCTGATCATGCTGGCTGTTTTGTCCACCCAGGATTTTCCAGCCAATATTCACTGTTCCCAGTTTCCAGCCAATACTCAGAAGTTCCGCCACTGCTCTAGGCATTGCATAAGACAAAAAATGAGACAGTCTTTGCCCTCAAAGCATTCATAGTCTCTAATGCAGGCGCTGGGAAGATAATCGTACTCCACAGGGGAGAGTGAGTGCAGTCTTCATGCACTGAGGGAGAAGCAAGTTTTCAACTGGGACACATGGTAGGGAGAGCATCACATAGATGTAGAAAAGGAAACGGTTAAAAAGGACAGCTTCTGTAAGGACAAGTTTGAGCTTTTCTAGGTGTTCAGGGTGTCCTTGCTTCAGCTTCAGACCACTGTTTTAATGGCATTACAGCTGTGCTGAGGCTATGTAAGAGGGAAACACTCAACATTAAAAAGAAATGCTACCCTGGCACACCCACTCAGGAAAACCCATGCTGCAATACTGCTTGTGTGGTAAGCAGAATAAAAGAGATCTGGCAGAGTCTTGGTTTTGAAGGCAAAAAAAACCCAGCTTTTGTAAAAGATTTCAATGTGTATTGTGCAGCAGTGTGTGGTAGCTTCATTTCTTTGTATTTGATGAGTAACAACTTGGAGTCCAGTTTTAATGAGAGCAAATCATGATTAACGCAAAATAATTCAGCTTTAAACTCAAATAAGCTGCCTAACCTGGTTTCTTCATTTCCCCCATATGCTGTTTCATATAATGGATGCTCCTGTTTTAAGACTAAAGCTGGTGTCTTCTGTCAAAAGCTGATGATTTCAAATTGCTGATGATTTTTAGACTCAGTTTCATCATATTATCAGGATGTGGGTTATAAGCTGGTTACATGGGTCTAAAACTTACTGCACAATGTAAAACGTAAACAGTTTCTGTGCTAAGCCCATAGAATGAGATGTTTTGTAGTTTAGTACTTAATTTTGCTTGATATTGATTTTGGCAATTATATTTTTTCACAACATTGGCATAAATGGTTCCAGAAATTAAATGCATTTTGTAATAAATTGCATGGATATGGTCTTGTCATGTGACTACATATTTCACTGTTGTATTTTATATGAAAAAAAAAAAAAAAAGAATTGATTGCATCTGGCAACGTAAAGGAGATGGTGTAATGTATAAATGTGCACAGTGGAGTGCCTCAGGGTAGGTGCAGTCTTGTTTTGTAACTGTAAATTATAGTTCTGCTCTGCTCTTGGTGCGAACCCTAAGTTTCAGAGAAGAAAACAGGCGATTCAAGACATGATTTTTTGCTTGTGAAGCTCAGGATGGATGGAACGAATTACCCGATTCCCTTAAACAAGTGCCAGCAGTGAATAGTTTCAAAACACAGTTGCTTATTTACTTGGAGAAACGTTGCCAATGTTTTTTAAATTGCAGAGATGAAATTATATGTTGGTATTAGCAACTTCTGAAAGAATTAGCTTTTTATTACTTATTGTGCCTTTGTTTATATTATACTGTTGTCATGCCAGGATGTTATGTTGTATTTAACAGTTCAATGCATACTTCGTATCTCTTGGGGCCCACATGAAAATTAGATGTGCCATCCCTGGAGATGGTTACCAGCAAGTATCATTTTGAATAAATAAAATCAATGGGATATGGCTGTGCATCTCACTGGGGATGAGAAGCTGCCAAGAACAGGAGGTATTGCATTGGCCATAGTGTCCACAGCATGACTCTGGTACTGTATATTGGACAAGGCATTAGTGTAGTTACTGAGAGTGACAGATGAAGGATGCCTAGCTTTCTGGGAGTGGGTTTGTACACATAACTGCAAGTACCTGAATATGGGTGTATCATTAACTTTTAGAACTCTAAAACTGGTGTTAACTGAATATCCAGGTCGAGAGGCAGTATTAAACAGGTAGGATCTCAGCACAGCTGAGAATTAGTAAGTATGGATGATCAGGATTTTACCCTCATGACTGCTCTGGGGTTTTTGAGGTGCTTTGTGAAACACTGAGCAGCACCACTGTCCGCCAGCATCCCTGATGAGCAAGACCTCGAGTCTGACCCATTCTGGCAGTTCCATGTTCCTGCCCCATCAGTAGGTCTGTCCAGAAAAACAGTTATATGGAAATATGAATACCTCACATGGCCCAGCATCTCACATGTTCTTGGCAAAACTTCAAAGCTTTGATCAGCCTCTCCTCGCACGCAGCCATTATGGACTATCCTTAACAAACCCCACATTCTGCAAGTAGCGAAGATACCTCCTGCCTCTCTTGGATGGGAAGCGGAGTTACCTCAGTGTCATTATTCCTGGTCAGTACACGCCTGTCTTTGGACTCTGAAGGCTCGTGGCTTGTCACAAAGACAGCACTGGCAACTGCTCATCTCCTGGGCTTTTGCTAGCAAGTTTAGGGAATGATCTAAGACAAAAACAGCATGGGTCAGAGAGGCAATCATACATGCAGGATGCATTTACCTTTGACTTCACAATTTCTCAAGCCTCCCTTTTCCACAGAACTCTTCATTCTATCTCATCATATAAAACTTGTCAAGAGAGCTCTTCTGTGTGCTTCCTGTAAGGTCCTGTTTCATTTTTTACACTGTGTGATTCTACTTTGCCAATTATGTTCTGTGAACCCCCCATGCCCTTTCTGCACTTTACTCACACAGATAACCTAAGCCTGATAAGAGTAGGGATACAGCTGCTACAGACCTCTTGTTCTGTTGCAGTTCACCATAATAATGTGAGTGTAGTACCCTTTGGGGGTTGTGCTGCATGTTCCCGAAAATGCCAAGAACGTCTGAGAAGGTGCTCGAGGCAACAAAACCTGCTTGGGATTGAATTAAAGGACTGTCCTGGGCCCTTCCTGAGGTGGGCTCTGAAAAGAACGATCCTTTTCCATCTTGAAGTATCTAACCTGTT
This sequence comes from Athene cunicularia, assembly GCF_003259725.1. Classification (NCBI taxonomy): domain Eukaryota; kingdom Metazoa; phylum Chordata; class Aves; order Strigiformes; family Strigidae; genus Athene; species Athene cunicularia. The sequence goes on from NW_020799100.1 coordinate 3,381,922, forward strand.
TCACAGAGGAGCCTTGGGAATGAACTGTAACATGCACAGCATGGACCACTTGGGGCCCAGGACCCTGCAGGGAGCTAAATCATTTGACCGTGTAGACACAATATTATACAGGTTGTGGTTACTTTTAGGATTGTGTTGGACTTGTTAAACTGGAAACCCAGTGGTGAGTTCATGTGGTGTAGCTTCATTACTCTCCCCCTAAAACAGCCTCTTGGGCTGAGATACCTTCTCACTGTAATGAGGCATTGTTTTTCTTCACACACACAAGATTGGTTAGAGCAATAAGTGCATCCGTCATTATTTGCTATTTTTTTATTGTCTTCTAAATGCTCAAAGCAAAGACTGTGAGTGTTATTACTTATAAAAGCTACAGAATGGGGAAAATATATTGAAAAGTGTGAGGTATACAGGACTTAGTACTGAGGAGCTCAACAAAGCCAGAAAAATGTCCATATTGCTTTTACTTTCTTTGTGGATTTCCAAATGTTAACAAAGTAGGAAAGGAAAACATATGTTGTAGTTTACAGTCAACCCCTGTTGGCTTCTAAAGCAATTTCTATATTAATTTTCACTGAATATCATTTCTGTCTGTCCTTCCCCTTCTTGTCAATACGGAAAGAAATAGTAATTTAGTGTGGGAGGATATGGAATGCATCCCATTCCCCAGTTGGGCAAAGGGAACTTAGTTGTTGTCACTGATAAAACCAACAAGGTGGACACTGTGGTTTTAGATTACAGTCAGGGCAATGGTTGCTTTTTGTAGAATAAACTGTGGCTTCTCCATAATAAACTCATGCATGTATGCACTGTATTTCCAAGTGGCTTTCTAGTAGTTTTTGGTACAGTAACAAGATAAATTATAGTATGACAAAGGCATCATTGCAGATGCCACCACATTGTTCCTCAAAAAATATACACTGGACACTAGCCACTGGTAATAAATGTGGTAAAACATTTGCAAGAGTAAAAAGTTTCCTGCCTTAATATTCATACCAGGAAAACTGACTTTCTCCTGGAGGCCATCAGACCATCACTGAAGTCTTTTTTTATTTTTTTCCCTTACAGGCAAAAAGATGTGGTGTCCCTTTGATGCTGAGAATTTTTTTAAGTGCTAAAACAAGATAAACAAATGCATATCTGTGAATATATCGATCATGTCTCTGTCAATACTGACAACATATCAAAATCCATCAGGAAACCTTTAGCCCGGTATAAAGCAGTCCAGATTACTGGTCAGGATAATCCCAATGGCTCGTGGAAATTTTCCTTTCCTTCCTAAGGAATATGAATGAAAATCTACCCATCATAGGTTTATTGTATTTGTGTTCCTTTAGGCTTTAGTGTCATTTGCTTGTACGTGTATAAATATGTATCTGGATATTCATTCTTTCTTTAGCCTTTTCCCCAAAGATGAAAGGGGCTGAGATGGTTTTTAATTCAGTATGCATCACACACATAAAACATGGCTGCCCCTCATTCATTACTGGCTTCCTAGCAGAGTGAGTTTGATCAGGTTTGTACAAATGCAGAAACGAGAAAGATACTGTGAAACAAGACACGCTTTTTATTAAGGTTGCATGATAAATAGTTAATAAAACGTTAATAAATCATTAATAGAGTCTTTAATAAATGGTAAATCACTTGGTTATCTTTATTCCATCAAGGCAGTAGGTTGCTTAGCACCAGCTGTAACATCAAGTTTGTAATAACCTTAGAACATCTATTCATCATATATTAATTTTTTCTGAATGCAACTTTAACATGCTGTGTAACCAAAAATTGGAGAAAGTTTAAAGCAACAGATTTAGCTAAGAGTTAAAAGGACTGAGAAGGGCAGTTGACAGAGAGAATACCACAGATAAGGTCTCTTTGGCAGCAGTGGCCTCAGATTGCATTTATTGCTAGCAGTGTGTGCAGGGCTGCTCCTCCTCCGGCTCCTCCTGCGTCTGCCCTCTAATGATGTGGGCAAAGTGTCGGTCCTGAAACTGCCTTTGAGGACTCTAATGCCACAGAAGAAAAACACCAGGATTGTTGCTTTCTTCTTCTGCCTTTTTGTGGATCTGCTATCCACAACAGAGGCAGTCAGGGTAGTGTTTGGCCAACAGAGATCTATCGAACTACTGAACAAGAAAAAGGGCTGGAAAGGGTCTTAGAAATCTCATCATCTGCTACAGGTCCCTGTCCCAATGCAGGAATAAGTTCTGCTGAAGCCATTCCTGACTGATGCGTGCTAATCTGTTCTTAAGTGTGTTCCTCCAAAGATTGAGTCTGTGTAGCTCTCTGAGCAATCTGTTTCAGTGCTGCACAGCCCTTGCCATTAGAAAGCTTTTTCTTATGTCTAACTGGAATCGTTGTGGCTGCAGTTTAAGTTCATATCCACCGTAAAACTGGAGAACAGATTATTCTCTCCTTTAGCAACAGCTCTTTCAGTAATTGAAGACTGTTCTCATGTCTCCCCTCAGTTCTCCCAAGGGAGGTAGCATGAGCCCTCTATCTTTGGAGACTTCAAATTAGATCAGGCTAAGCAGTTTAGAATGCACTGTAGGAAGGGAAGCTGCCTCAGTAGGAATGCAGAGTACACAGACTGGCTGCTTTTTTCCATAATGACCTCTTAGAGCCTGGCTCAGTGCTTTTATCTGTATTTAAAAACACTGCACACTTTCTTTTGAACAAGAAGGAAATGATGCTAAAATGAATTACAGAGAAAGGAAATAAATCTTGAAGGCAGCTATTAATTTTAGGGACTAGTTTTGTAAAACTATTTACCATCTGCCCCATATCGCCTATACTCAATTCTTTTGCTCTGACCTTTTCCTTAGAAACTTGCAAGTTTAAATCCTTCCCCAGTTCTCTCCTGCCATTTAAACTGTGTTTTGGCCTTGTACCTCTACAGACCTTAAAAATTTTTCTTGGAGTATTTGTATTTTTGGTGATTCATTAGATGGCATCTGATGTGTCGTCCTTAGTTACTTACCTGAGGGCTTTTATAGCCGAAAAAAAAGCAGACTTAGCTGAAGAGACAAGCGTGCCTAGTTCTAATAAATAAAGCACATGGAGTCAATTAAAACAATGTTTAAATAATTTTCAGAAAGGAGGATGCTTGATGTTACTACATCAGAGGACCACAGTGACTTTTTAAGCCAACAAACTGTGCAGGTTTGCTTTCTCAGTTAATCTCCAGGTCTATAAAAAAATGCATGCTTCCATAGCAGTCATCTACCCACTCCAACAGTTAACATGATTTTGGAATTATTTTAAGTCCAAACCATGTGAAAATAAATCCTAACTCAATTTTGTGGGATTACTTTGTTTCCATTAAATTCCTCTTTAAAGCATTTCATATGCTTGGTTTTATTATTGTTAATTCCAGGAATTTCTAAATACTTCCAAATTTGGATTGATTACAGTTTTTTATCTTTTCCTGGGGGGAAAAAAAAAAAAAAAAAATCCCTGCCTACTTTCCCAGGTGTTTACAAACCAGGATGTTTATATATACATCTTAATGGATGCATACACACCACACACACACACTGTGTGGTTCTTTATAGACATAATATTTTAGAATGTAGATGTATCAGATTTCACAAGTGAAAGAAAATAGATCTTAGCAAGTACTTGAAGATGAGGGATCTCCAAAAGAAATTGGGGCATAGTGAAGAATGGTGAAGTCATGTGGATGATTAAACAAATGACATCCTTTCTTCTGATTCTCTGAAGTAATGTTCATGTACTTAAGGAACATAGTAGGAGAGAGTTAAGTAGACGGTCACATCTCTGCAGGATGCGGGGTTGGGGTTTTGACCCGCACTGAAAACAGTGCAGTGCCATTTTTGCATGTCATTCTGTAGCTCAGTAGTGCTCTGTGTGAGTATAATGTGCAGCTCTGTGATGGCCAGTGCGGGGTTGCTGCCCGTACATTTTGAAGTAACATTTTTCAGATGAGTAAACTCAAAAATTTCTCTATGATCAGTCAAGGTTCTTTGGTCAACAGTGCTGGGGCGCCTGTCTGTAGGTAGATGTAGGTACATTTCTTTAAGTAACTATGTACTTCCTCATCACTTTCACATGCAGTGTTTGTTTATACGCTGAGTTTAAATACTTGTTTTGTTTTGCATGTGTAATCCTGTCTGGAATGTTCTATTCAATAATTTTTATTACAGTGATAACTGAAGTTAAATGCTTCGATGTAGGTAGCTTGTACCTTTGTAACAGACTTTGATGCTCACAAGGTCACTGTAAATGCATAGATTGGGTAGTCCTAACCTCTGAAAAGTGACTTTTGCCTCTGACCTCGGTGGAGTCAGGATTTCTTACCTTGTAATTGAATTTCCTCAAATAATAGCAGACTAATTTTTCCTTTTCCCACTGTTTTTATATTCAGGTGTCCCCTAACAGGGAGATGACTAGATTTGCTAGATGTCAGCTCACTGAGTTGGTATGCAGTGGACACTAGATTCATTTTGACAGTGAACATTCTGAAATATTTGCTGGCATCACCTTCCCATGAATCCTAGGCTCTCTGTCCAGCCTTTTATGCGTGGGTAGGAAGAGACTGAGGTCAAGCCTATAATTGCAGTTCTAGAATATGCTTCATTTCTGCCTTCAATCAGGCTGCCTGTCCCTCTTTTAATTATGTGATATAGTCTCTGTTTCATCATTTTGCTATGAAGAGATTTGCCACAAAGCAACCTCTATGGCATAGGATTTGGCAGAGGCATGCAGGATTTGGATTATATTATCTCACAGAAAAGTTCACTGGCTGTTTAAATCTTTTTCTGCCTTCCTCTGTGCCGAGGTCAAACGATCAATGCAATATAACAGTGTACTTCTAGTCACTGCACGGAGCTGCCACCGCCTCACCCGCCGGGAGGGATGAGCTGTTCAGGAGCTGCCTCCTTCCTCCTCTTTGCCACTGACTGGGCTTTGTGCAATGAAAACAGGCCCTGAGCTCCACAGGCAGAAACCTGAAAGCTCTTTCAGGAGTACAGAGACATCTGTACCCTTCCCTATCCCTGGGTCACCTGCATAAGGAACTGGCAGACTTGGCCCCAGGCTGCGCTGTCTGTAGCTACGTGGCCCTTTCAGTAAGGCGCAAGTGCGCACGCCGCACTGCGCTGGTGGGAACAGGCTGGTGGGGCCCCGTGGGGCCAAGCTGCGGGCCCAGCCCTGCCCTCCTGCCTCTGCCAGGCCCGGGTGAGGGCTTCTCCTCATGGTGGTCATTCCAGGCTCTGTCCCTCACAGGGCTCAGCCAAACCTTGTTGCAGTAGCACCATTACTAAAGGTAGAAGTTTGGTGGACTTCAGTAAAATACCAGTGCCTAACAGGAGCTTGGGGGAAGCTCAGTCCCACAGACTGAGGACCATGGTGCATAGTTTTTCTTTCTCTCTCCTAACCTCCTGTATGACACAAGATTTGAGAGTGACAACTGGAGACGGGAAGCTTGCTGGCTGTATCTTCAGTGAATCATACATTAACATCCAGCTGTAGCCACCTAGGCCATGTCTTTAGCCCACATGCACCCACCACAATGCCCTTTTGACAGCAGTTTTATTTTCTTTAATTAATTGTAATATGTTATATTTCTATTTGTGGACCATATTTGTGGAGCATTCTTTCCACAAATTAGGTTGTCGTATTACCTACAGAAACTTGTGTGTTCATAAGCTTTGTTGTGACTGGCCCTGGGCTTGACCAGTGTGAAATAGCAGCTGGGAAATTTAGTTTACTGCAGCCAGGATTATGGCCATTGCATGCAAAACTTCCTAGATCAGACCCTCTTTTGCTCTTTGTCTCCCTTGTCTCAAGAAAGAATCCTTTCTGAGCTTTGTAGGCAAAGAAAAACAACCAAGATGAAGATACAGCAGGTTGCCAGACAAGTATTACTGCCTCTCTGAATATTTATTAAATTAAAAACAAAAAGAGAATGGATCAGCATCGGCCTAAAACACTTTTGCACTTTCTCTGTTTTACTGATTTTTCCTCCTCCTCTGGACATAAGCCCCAGTCTGCTCCCACCGAGCTTGGTGGGGTGGCAGTTCAAGGCCTCAGTATGAAAAAGCAAAGTGTGCACTGTCTTTTCTGCTTGCATTTCATAGCCATGGGTGCCCAGGTAATTTCTTTGAAGATAGTTGGAACATGCATGTACAAATGATGAATTAACACACTGATACAGAAAGTGGGTGTGTTGCTTAGATGATCTGGTAGGCAGGTCTTCACCAGAGACTTGCGTTTCCTAGTTAAGTACAGGCTTTCTGTGTAACGCTGTGCAAATCTCCTAATTTCTCAGTCCCTCATTTTAAAGTGGCATTGATAGTGCTCTGATGCTGTAACACGGCATACCATAATAAGTGCCTATGGCCAGTGCTAGGTGAAGATGCTTTGTTGCACAGGACACTGTCCCCGCTCTCTTCTATGCCAGGAATTCATGCTGCAAGCCCACTCCAGCTTTTTATAGACTTGCATCTGGTTTATTTTGCCGCTGTGCAGTCTTGAATAGAGTTTCATTTTGGCACCATGCAATGGTCTATAGGGTTGCATCTGGTGCAGTACAGGAGGGATCCCCTTCCTGCTTGGGCTTTGCAGGTAAAACCCTGTTCTCTACCTGTGATGGCTTCATTCATACAGTTTGGCAGGCTGACCGTGGCGGTGGAGTCAGCTGCCATCTGATGAAGACACAGATGGCCAACATTTGCAAGAGTAAAACCTGTCCTCACCCTTGTTCTCAGAAGTGCTGCCTGTTGGGTAGTTAAGGTGTTCATCTGCCACGTAAGAATGGGTGGTGATGCTTCCTTAAGCAATCACATCTCCAGGCTCTGCTCATGTGCAGAATACATGATCCTTTTTTCCTCTCTTTCTTCTCTATGTCCATGAATTTGTTTTCAAAACATGTCTTTTTTCTTCCCTAGGAGATGACCCATTCCTGGCCTCCCCCTCTTACTGCTATTCACACTCCTGGCAAAGCTGAGCAGACCAAGTTTTCTATCCCAAGCAAGGTACAAGTAGGCTATTAGCAGTGACCTGATTAACATTCTGTTCTGTTGAGTGTTCTTCACTGGAGAGTTTATTTTTGTAATTGGTTCCATTTTCAAAAATTTCTGAGCCTATATTTAGGTGGAAATTCCCAATCAGACTGTTGCTACTGTTAGGACTGCTTATGTAAAGTTGCAGAAGTTACAGTGGAGGCAAAGTGAAATTTATCTCTGTTGTTATCAGAGTCTTTCTACAAAAAGTACAGTATCTTTTCTTTATTTGGTTTTCTTCCATTATTATTATTTTTGCAGTGCAATGGCTGAAGTGGTTATTTGTTCCTACTTAGTGATTGATTGCATGATGAGGTTTAGGCTGCATGGTCAAATTACGGTAACTTAAAATGTTCCTGCACGTGAAGAGTGCCCTGGCATCTGTCTGTCTGCACAGTCCAAGGGCACACAGCATTGCCTAACGCCATTCTCTGTGTTGGCCTTGGCAAAAGCACGCACTGAGCACCTGCAGGTCAAAAGCACATGCCTGGAGAGTACCTTCATTTCACCTAACGCACAGTGATTCATTAAGTTGTACGTACGACTTGAACCGACCTTTAGCCCAAATCCCATTGTTGCCTTCTAGCTATGATTCTGGTAGCACTGTTAGAGATCGACCTCGTACCCAGGGCAGTTATTGATGGAGGTGTCATTTGCTGGGACCTGAACAACTGTGAGCTGATGATGTTTGGGGAAGGGGAGATCTTTCTCGGGGTGGGAAATGTATACATGGAGCTACATAAAAGTTTCTTTCTAAAAACAGGACCTTGGAAAATAGCTTATAAAACTGGCACTGCTTGACATTATGGTTCAAGTGATCATATCCTGGTTTAGAAGCTGGAATGTGATTTTCCTCTTAGTGATTTTATCTGTTTGGCAGATATTCCCCTGTCTGAAATGCAGCCGCCATACTTAATTGGAAATCATATGAAATTACCAGTATCTGTGGCTCCTTAGAAAAACAAAGTCAGTGCCCAGAATGCCTTATTTTAGTGGAATGTGGTTGTTACTGCTCTAGCACTGCCATTGTTGCTGCAGTTAACTGCTGCAGCCTTAAGCATCAGAAGTCATAATCATACAAGAGTATAATCCTCATTGCAAATTGGGTTAAAGTCAGTCGAACCCATTTCAGTGAAAGTGGAGTCTGACCTGTGTGAATACAGCAAGAGTAGAAATTTTTGCCCGCTGGAAGCTGTATGTTTTTAATTTATACCATCTCTGAATTTAGTGCTCTGGTTTTCGAAGTCCTGCAGACTGCCACCATCTCATTGTCAGCAATATAAGCCTAGGTTCAGAGAAACTAACATTTTGGTTTGCTTTTCTGTTTCTATTAAGTTTGCTTTGAACTTTTAAGATCCACATCAAAGTTAATTTCTGGGCACGTTAAATGTTGATCCTAAAATTCTTGACCATATCACTTCAATACAAAATATAAATTAGATTTTGGTTTTTTGTTTTGAGCTACCATTTCAGGAAACAGGCAAGCACATGAATGTTTCCAAGTTTGCTAGTTCTATTTTAAAAAATATAACAGAAATGTCTCCTCAAAACATCATGTTAAATCAATTTTAGCTAGCTAAATTATAGGTTTAGGCATAATGTGGCTAGATTGTGCAGCCATATAAACCAGAGACGGGCACTATTAGAAGTTCTCCATTTAACTATTAAAAAAAAAGTATCCTCATGAGAAACGTATATTAAAAAGTGTGATAAAAAAGGCGGAACTTATCAGAACAATTTATCCCTTTGACATTCAAATTTAAAGTGTCATGTTTACTCTTAGGGCATGATTTACTTCACAAGGGACTGACTGGCAGCACAGTATAATATTAGGAACTAATAATGCCCTAAGAGGAAGTGTGGTAAGGGCTTTAATGACTTTAACATCCTACAGAACTAACACTTCCAGCAAAGTAGTGCCTGGCTGTAAGATGAGGTTGTAAATAACACCTTAATTTCAAATGATCAGACTCTGCTTGGAAGGAAAACTGATTACAATCATGGTGGACTGTAAAGCTTAGAGAAAAACTGAGTAAGAAAACACTGTGACGTTAAGGAAGCAGCTTAGTTAACATGAACTAATAAGAACCCCAGCACTAGCATGCTTAGTGTTAGAAGCCAGATTCTTTGCTGGTTTAAAGTTGTTGTGCTTCTATTGATTTCATTGGATTTGGACGAATTTCCATCAGGTGAAGATCTGTTTTCTGCGTCTTTATCAAATCCTGTTTGTCACAGTCGAAATGAAACCAGTGACTATCAATAAAACGTTACTGTAGTTCCAAGCAGTGAGATCAAAAAAAGAAAGGCAGTGGTGCTGAGTTTAATGCATAGTTGCATTCATGGTGTGGTCTAAATCGTACATCATAGATGGCTCATGCACACATCCATGGCCAAGCCTGGAAGAGGCGAGGACCACCACAGGTGTAAATCTGTGCAGTGTCTCCACAAAGGGGGTGTGTAGATTTACAGCAGCTGAGGACAAGCTCTTGTCTGAACTGTGAAAGGGTCCCTTAGTGGTGCTTTCTCTCCACAGTTAATGGTTTTTTTAAGCTAATGTCACTGGTGCTGCCTTAACAATCCCATGATCCCTTCCCTGTGCCGTCTCTTTCCCTGTTTGTGTAATGCCAGTGCCCTTAATCTAGCAAGCCAAGATATATCTTACCTTCTTCATCTTATTTAACTAATGCTGACATTTTGTGTGTTCTTCTTTGTAGGACTCCCAACATCTGACCTCAGGATACAATGTACAAAGTAGGTCTTTATCATCCTAGTCCTAACAGTCAGGGTTGGGTTGGTTTTTTTCCCTGCTTAACATCATTAAAACAAAGGCTAAAAAATTAATTTCTATGGTGCTAAAGCAGATCAGTTCCATTTTTTATTACATGTTATGCATTGTGGCATGTTGTGAAACCAAGTATAATTAGATGGGCTGACAGCTTTGGGTGCATTTTAATTCTACAGTAATCTTTTGACATTTGAAAATGTGTTTCCTTTGTTTGCAGAGTGGAGTGATCCAGCAGGGAAAGTTGCAACTAAGTCAGTGCCACAAAAGTCGTAAGTATTATTATTTCCAGCTTTAAATCTCATTTTAAATTTATCATAAAGAATTAGCTTATTTCTCCAAAGGTAACTAAAATCTAGCTCTGCTCATAATCTTGTCCTGGTGTTCAGGTGTTCTCAGTAGTCCTTAAAAATTAGCCATAAACCAGTTTTATGTTTTCAGTGCTTATTACTGTTTCTTCTTTTTAAGCATTAGCTAACAGAGGTATGTGTGAAAGATGAGTTTATTAAGCAGAAATAATGCTGATTTTAGTTGTACAGCTTGCCAAAATTAAATCACTTTTATGCTTCTCTCATCAGATACTAAGCCTCTTACAATAGAAAATGCAACTCAATGAACAAATGATGCAGGAATTTTAACATTCATACAGTGAGAGAGGGTAAAGCACTTCATACGAAATGATTCTACTAGCTGGTGTTGAAAAGCTGGTCTTGAGTTTCATATACTTTGAAACAGCTGAAAATCACAGATGATCTATAAATATGATAGTTTAAAATTATGGAAGAGCTAATTCTCCATTGTGTTAAGCCATTTTTCTTTGGTGCTTCTCTGGTGTAAGGCTGCAATAATGTAGCAGAGAGTTGAGACTGAACTGATTTTTTACTTTTAGCCCAGGATCTCGAATTAGTTTACATGCAGGAATTAAAAAATAACTTTGAAAAGTATGTGGTTGGTTTTATACTTACGAAAATGTGCGGGTCTGATTTCATTTCAGAGCTGCTATTTTTTTTAGCGTTCAAATGTTTTAAACTACAAAATGCAGAACTGCATGAGCTTAACTGATGTTTGTGTAAATACAATGTGTTCACTTAAATGACTTCAAAATTATTCTAGTGCTTCCCCTTAATCCAGTAAGGACACAATTTTAAGTAAATCCCTGTAGGGGAAGAAAAATCAATGCAGAGATACCTCCATAGGTTTTTAAAATGAATTTAAATATATTGATTCTTAGTGCAAGTTCCTGGACAGGAAAGAACTTGCTGGAGTTCAGTGATTTGTCTGTGACCATGTAAGAGATGCGGGACTAGACTAGTCCCACTGAATCCACTGAAGTGCTCACCAGGCTCTGAAGGTCCAGATCTTTACTCATGAACCCAAGCCATGGAAGTACTCATTCAAATAAACTTTGTTGAATAAAACTTTACAGAATTATGGTTAAATGACTAATTCAGTTTTAAAATGAATTTTTTTTCTTCAGATTGAATGAGAATTGGATAGGAATGCTAATGATAAATATATTAATTTGCATGAGTAGCATTTATTTATGAAACAGTAACAAATTAGTTGTTGCATTTTGCTGTTTGGTTTCCAGTAATGGTTTGGGTTTTTTAAAGAATCTAGCCAACTATACCCACTATTTTTGGTAACAGAATGGGTGCATTCATGTTTCAGAACGTATAAGTGATCCAAACCTAACATCAAGCACATTCTGTAGTAAAAAAAAAAAAAAAAAAAAAAAAAAAAAAAAAGTAAAAAAATATTATTACATTTTAAAGTTATTTTTCTCCTAAAGCAAGTGTATTTGGATTCCACTGTGAAAAATATTTTAGTGAGTATACCGTAAAATACAATATTTCAATAGTTTGTAACCAACAGTAATAGACTTGTCAATCATGGTTTATAGTTATAAGCTGAATTTCAAAAGAACAGTGCTTCAGAGCTCAGTGGTATATAGTGCATTTAATGGGACCAAAGCTCTCTATAGGAAGCCTGATATAAAACCCGAAGACACTGAGTACATTTTATGAACCAGTTGCTCTCTGTTCTGCTGCTTGATCTAAAGTTCCAGTACTATCAATCAGATTTCTGCTGCAATGAACTGCCTTCTTATGGTAGGTGATAGATTTTACACATGAGAGATCAGAGCTGCAATAAAGCTACTTTTATTTTTAGCTTCCAAATGAAGATCAGCTAACCCATTACTATCACTTTTTCTCTTTTACTGCAGAAAAATTGTTAAGGCAGCTTCTAAGAATTTCCATAGGGCTTTGGGAGGTTAGAAGGCAGTCCACTGTGAGACTTGGTATTACGAGGCCAATTTGTTTCTTTAGATCTGCGTGTGCAGTTACCACGACTTTCACTGGGAATTACAGTACTTAAGGACATAATGAAATTAAAGCAGAGAGTGGGGCAGAATGACGTAATGGTATCAAGTAGAGCTGGATAGTGCGGTCCAAATAAACCCTGAGAGATTGACAGCTCCTGCAGTCACTGTGTATTTTAGTAATATAGTATTTATCAGATTGCAGTCGTATGAAGAAGTATTTAATCTTTCTAACACTGGTCAGTTTCCGAGATATTGGTGTGTATGAGTGAAATTAGTGTCCAGTTTATCCCCAGTAACATTTGTTGCTGCACTGTCAATCACACAGCATGATCTTACTGACTTCAAAACTGTTTTCCCCACCAATTCCTTATATATGGGATCTGTTACTTGTATTTCAGTTTGATCAAAGCTAACTGAGTTTGGGGTTGTTCATCTGTGTGCTTTGTTAGCGACCTTTTAACCTGAACATGCTTCTAGATATTCTCCAACTTTTTTTAATTTACATGCAGTTCAAGTGAAACTTCAGTTATATTTTCCATTTACATTGGTTTAAGTAGAATCTTATAGATTCCATTGGCTTGGTTAGAAATCCACAGGAATTGGTAGTAACGTGCTTGCATTCATCATATCACTGAGTTATACCATGACTGGTTGAGCGATGTGTGCAGAACAAAAGTACTTTGCAAGAGAAGCTTTCAGGTGCGTGCTTCTAGGTGGGGGAGTGGAGGCAACATACTGCAAGGCAGATTAACTGACCAGTGTCTTGCTTCTATAGTGGGATGCAAGATACATGACTTCTTGTCTAAGTAAAGCTTTCTGAAATGCAAATGTCATCCTTTTTATACTATTTCAATGTACTTTATTACATCCACATGCTGGAGAAACCCAATCCCCAGTGCTTTGCAGCAAGTGAAATAGAAGGAAATAGTAGTTGGGATCGTGTCTAAACTCTGCATCTGTGTTGTACACGAGTATGTGTACCTGTAACCAACCTCAGATCCTAATTTCTACTCAAAAATCTTCAAAGTTAAATTTTTTGAACACTGATGTGTGTGTGTGTGTGCATGCAATGGTGAATTTCTGTAGCTGAAATGAAATCAGGCTATGTAAAACTATGGCACTTGGCTTCCCTTTTTTTAAATTTCAAATTCACTGTAAATCTCCACTGGGTATTGTGCAGTCAGTTTTCAGCCAGTCTACTCTGATTAGTTTATTATGAAGCATAGTAAGCAGGAACAGATAAGGTGCAGCCAATTGCACTGAGAAGGATTTTCTGTCAACTTCCATGAATTTGAGGGTACGAACTCGGCTCGCAACTTAGGTTTCTGTTATATAATTACCATTGCAAGTATGTCATCCTCAAACATCCAGTCCTTTTGTTCTGTTTTGGTTGTTAGCATTTGGCCTCTGTCCAACTGGAAACTACCCAGAACCTTTTTAATCAAGCACATCCTGTGTTTCAAAATCATACTGCAGAGTAGTCTTGGGTAGTTTCCATAAAAGCCTAGCTAAAAAGAAGAATGTAATCATAATGGTATTCTTCCCCTGTCATAAAATTACTTCCTATACTTACTGTATTAATACAGTATTAAAAGGCCCTTCTCATGGGCTCAGTGAACTACCGGAAGCCATTAAAAACTTAAAGCAGCAAATTTTTATGGATCAGACAAAACCAACTTATTTTATCTTTATAGATTTTTTGTTATCCATCATACTTAATGATATACAACCTGTGTGGGGGCTAGAGAACAGCTAAATACAGTGGGCTCAAAAGCAAAACAAGCAGCTGAAACTCTATGTGATATTTCAGCAAAGATTTTTCAAAGGACACTCACCACTGGTTTCGGTTGGGCCAGGATTTCACTTCACAGTTCTAAAAAAATATCAGTACTTTTCTAATCCCAAAGATTATCATAATACTTGATGCAAGGCTGTTTGAAAATGGAAATGTGCTTCTTGACATCTAACTACTTTTCATAAGTATCTAATGGCTTTTTGGAAGTTCTCCACTGTGTCAGGGACAGCCACCTGGGAGCATGGAAAACAAAATTTGGCAGCATGTTCAAGCTATGAATTAAAGGTAATTCATGGTTTGAAATGAATCAGCATGAGGTCCTTATGAAGAGTAATCAGACATCAAGAGGATTTTACACCAAGGATTGTATATTGGATAATGCGACAACAAGTAATGTTGTTATTCAGAACGTTCAAATCAAGAAGCACTGATGAATTCTTAACCTTGAAAGGAGTCAGTTTTAAAAGACTGGGATTCATTCAATGTTGATGCATCATTTCCAGTTCAATCGCATGAACCAAAAATGTAAAATTGATCTCCAACTGGAATAGGAAGAATATTTCTATTTATGTATCCAACTCTATATCTGAGTTCCAGTCACGATCCAGCCCAGTGGTTAATACAGTGAAGAAGCTGAAATTTTAGTATTTCTAATTACAGTTTTTCATCGATCATATTAAAGCATAAGAGCGTCAATTGATCCCACAGTGTTGATAGCCTGCTTTCTTTTATAGCATACATTCATTTTTACTTAGCAAGTGTGGCAAGCTTTAATCATTAGACTAAGTACTGCCTGTTTGTTAGAAGTAGGAAGTTCCAAAGATATTCCCTCTGGGTAAACTGGGAAAGTCATGAATACAAGGGACTTGCACTGCCATGTACAAATTATGATAAGTGAAACAACAGTGGCATGTAATTGGAACTCCATTAATCTTCAGAGAGCTCCAGTGCACCATATTAAAGGGACAAATAGCAAATGAAAATAGAAGAGTCTGTTTTGATAAGATGTCATTCATCTTTCATATTTACTGGGGTTTTTTGTTAGTTAGAAATTTGCTTTGCATCCTTTTGCCTCATAAGTTCTTGAGTTTGGAGCCGTGATAATCAGGATTGTATCACTTTGTTGCTCACTGCCACAGGCTTTTCCTTTTGAGCAAAGTACCAAGTAATTGGGAATAAGACATACAAGAATTTCCTATGGACAGTTGCCTATAGAAGAAAACCTGCAAAATATTTCAGCTGCTGCGAAATACCTTAAAATCCAGTGTCATAATTAAAAGTCCTGTATCTTGAAGATAAGCCCATTATTCAAAATAATTTCTAAATTAGACTTTTAATTTGTTTTCATTATTCAGCTGACTCACATACAGTTTAACCTCCCTGTCAAAATAAAGTTATTTCCTAATACATTCTTTTCCATGATCTCTTTTGCCTGACATGTTTATAAATCAGTTTAAAAGATTGTGGGAACAGAGCTAAATTAATTCTCCTATATTTTGCTGTTCAATGTTTAATAATTTTTCTTGACTATTAGAGACTTACATAATTACTGCCTTTAAGAATGCCTGAAACAAGCTAACCAACTGCATTCTTGCCAGCATTACTGATTGCAACTCAAGTGAGCACTGAACCATTTGAATTTCCTCTGATAGTGTATAACCCCCCATTAAAAATTCAACATTTATTTGCCCTAACTAGCAAGCAGCAGTTGAAATACTTTGTTCTCAAGTAGGATGCACTGCTGCATCCCTGCCAAATTTATGCAACCACTGAACTGTGACCATTGAAATGTCAGTATTAATAGAGACAGGTAAACGACGCACATTAACATGTTTGGATTCAGGCTGTATTTCCCTGTATGCTATGTATCCATTCCCATTTTGGAAACTGGTTAGGCTGCAAATCTGCTATGGGTTTCCCTGTATTTAAAGAGCTCTTCCACAGGCAGAAGCAGCGTATGTTGTGCCTTCACGGCTTAAGGCCAGTCTCAAACTGACCTCCCAGTTTACATTTCTGTGGGATGGAACCACTTCTGAACTTCAGTGCAACTTCAAACATTCATTTTGAAAAACAAATGTACGCAGTGAATCTGAAAATGTAAATCGGGATAGAGCAGAGGAAGCCACCCCACTCAATACCTCTCCCATCCATTTGTTTTGTGAGCTGCACGCTTGCTGATAAAATGCATATGAACTAATTTCTTGCTTGGCATTCCGGCCACCATAATCTGGACCTCACCTCCTCCCTTTTGTCTTAACTCTGATCTGTCACTGAATTTCAGGTTCAGAGCCATTTCCTTCTCTGGCTTTTTCTTCCCAGTACTCTTTGCTCTAGTCCCTTTAATTCTTACTGTCATATCTTACTGGCTTTGTAGACTTCAGTAGCCTGAGACAAACTGAGAAAATTGTCACCCAGATTCATCTGCACCATGCTGCAAAATAGTCATAATCGGAAATGGGTGATAAACTTGAAAGAAGAATGGATTTTGCCAGGAAGCTTGGCATTCATAATGCCAGACTGGGCTTGAAAGTCCCAATTTGTGTCCTAAATATCCTAGGTAAGACTAACAGCCACATGTCCTAATATCACAACTTAATCCTTTGCATCTTTCCTCTGAATCCCTCTGACAACCTCAATAATCCACCACATTTTTCTCAGCTTTACACTTTCCATCCAGAGGAACTTATATTGCTACCATTATCCTTTGGGCTGAGGGCTCAGCAGGGCTCCAAAGCCTATCAATTTTCTGGCCAGAGGGCTTATTTTTTATGAAGTGAAGTTCTCACAACACCCCATGGGGCTAGGCCACGCTCACTGCATTATCCTCTGTCTTGGATAGCCCTTGGAGCCACAGATTCAGAATAGCTTCACCTTACAAACAGATCCTCCCAAACAGTGAAAAAGGAAGATATTCCCCACTGCTGGGCTAATTACTGTTCTAAATTCCTGGAGGAAGAGCTGCTTCCCTCGCTTGTGTCCACACATCTCAGAAAAATGCATTTTGAGACTTTCCTAATGCTGTAACCACAGCTTCCCGAAAAAATGATGTAGCCCTGGAGGAGGAGTGAGATGTCTATAGCCTTACTCCAGTAGGTGCAAACCAATTGTTTAATTAAAATCCATGTTGCAGAAAACACAGGACGGGACCTAGAAAATTCAAAAATAAAAAGTTATTTCCTAATTTCCACAGGAGCTTTTTATCCTTCAGGATAACAATAGTGAACAAAATCTGAAGGTAGTTTAGCTTTCAGGAAATTGTTCCTTACTGGAAAGTCTTGTTTAGTCAAAATGCTTCACAAAAAGATTTTCATAGGTTTTGAAAGTAAGTTGTTGACTCATCTAACTCATATCGATAAGACAGGCTTAATGCAGCTGTCAGGCTCATCTGAATCTACAAGAGTAGTTAAGTACCTCCAGTAATGAGGGGATTGCTTTCACAGCTATTTACCTGTTAGACTCTACTGAAGTGTTTGCTTTTTGGGTATCCCTGGTAAGTTATGTGCACATAACTGTTTTAAGGACATATATGTTCTTTTCTGCAGAGAGTGGAATGCGAATCAGTGCTGCTCATATTTGATTTAGCATGAATTTCAATAGTTCCAGACAAATTTGAAAGCCTACACAAATCATATAGCTTCAAGTCTGGCTGTGTGCTAGACTGGAATTTTTTGTTAGGTCAGACCTTTATCTCAGCTTCTTTTTGTGGCTCTTTATGGGGAGATTGAAGAGGAACTGAAACTGGTGACCTGTCTTGACCTTTAGTACTGGATTAAAATTCCAACTTGCTGCCATGGCAACGGGGCCTTGAAAATTAGATCCTGACAGAAGCAGGGAGAAACTTAAAACTGCAAATGCTGCACTGAACTGAAGAAAGGTTGCTTACAATTGTCAGTGACAGGCTCTTAATTGAAATAATCTGCCTTTCCCTGTACTTAAAAAAATAAGGAAGAAAGACATGAAAAAAAAAAAAAAAAAAAAAACCACAACCAAAACCAGAAAACTGTATCTTGAGGGGTTTTTGGGTAAAAATCCATTGCAATTCAAAGTAAAGCACATGCTGCAGAATCCAGCCGAGACTCTGATATTAGAGGTGGCAGCAGGTGAACCTGCATGGTGAGGAGGGAGCCAGCCAGACATGCATTCACAAGAGTCTAAACCACCCATACCAGGCTGGTGGCAGGAGCCAGACAGTGGCCAGTGTTAAATCACAGGTTAACTTTCTATTTTTTTCTCCTTTAACCTGACACCAGGGATCAAAACAGACATCACAGTGTTACGTCTGACTCCCAGGATCCATGCAATTATCTGTTCTGTAGATGTAAAGGGATAAACGTAAGCTAGATAGTGCTATTTCAGATCAAGTGTGATAAAAGTTACTCATTTTCCAATCTAATCAATGCAACAGTCAGAGGGAGATAATAGTGCATGTCCGTCACTGCTTGAGGAGGCTAAGTTGTTTTTTTCCCCATGGAGAGCAGAATACAGTTGTAACCTGAAGGGAGGAGGTGCTAAGGTCATATAAAGGTTTTCCTGCTCTTTTCCACTTTATCCAGGAATCCCCCTCATCCCAAAATCCAATAACCTTGAAGATCTGGTTACAACACCATCTCAGGTTAAACTGTGGCTTTCCCCAAACACCCAAGGGTCTTGAGGATGCTCTGAGGGCCTTGCTCTTCTGCCCAAGGTGAGGAAGGACCAGAATGATGCCCCCATCACACAGGGGGATGCTGCCTTCTAGTAGCAACTAGTCCCTCTTTCTAAAGTCTCTGTACGGATTGCTGTCTCTTCATCAAAAATTAAAAAAAAAAAATCATAAAAATGTATAGATTTTACATATCAGATAAAGGAGGTTTCTTAGTGGACAAATAGATACCGTTGAATTGGATTAGATGCTCTGTACTGTTAAGTAACTGCTTCAGAATCAGATTAGACTAGATACTATACATAGCTAGATGCAAGTTGAACGACTGTAGGTAGAGGGCATTAAATTTTTGGAGGAGATTGTCAAAGCTTAGTGTCCAAACTTACTGCAAAATTCTAAGACCATGTTTAGGGTCAGAGTTCTAGCAGAAGGTGCGCACAGAAAAATGCTTCCTTTAGTTTTCTTTAGACTGTACTCCCAAAGTATTGGATTTGTTATGTACTGGTGCATTGTATAATTATAGGATCAGAGGAAATAGTACAGATGTTCACAAACACAACATTTTGGGTAATGTGTTTTGCATCATTCGCTGCATGGTTCAGAGATGATGTTTGTGACTAATACTGACCATTATCAAGGGCCGGTAAGCATTAAGCAAGTGCAGATTGTGCTGAAATAATGCATTGCACTGTCTTAAGAAAACTCTGGTTTCTGAAGTAGACTGTTGATTTGATACACAGCAGAAAGTGGGTGAGTAGATGAGCAGTTTTCTAACAAAGGAAAATAAAATCCACTTAACATTCTCGGGCTCTGAGTTATGTGCTTCAGTAATGTCAGATAGTTAAGAATAAAGGCCATTATTTGAAATTTCAAGTGTCAAATTAATTCCTAGAGTAAGTTAGTTATTTCAGAGGAGTTGCTGTCAGAGATTAATTTGGCCCATCGTTTTGTACACTTGCCACTGTTACCATTTCCTGCAAAGCACCACTAATTCTGCCTTAATTACTGTCAGACTGGACTATGGAGCCCTGGAGAATCTGGCAATAAACTTCTGTTTTGCTGGGAGGGAAGGTAAAAGAACATTTTAAATAGGTTTTTAAAATAAGCATGAAATCTCTGAAGATGTACTGTTGTAGTGCATGCTGTATATCAAAATATATAAGCATCTAGTTGTAACAATGGCTTTGTAAACACATTACTGAGCAAACTATGAAAAGTAATCCACAAAGGGGCTGTTTCCCTAACTCATAAGCACGAAGTTAAGAGACCAGTGCCATAAAGTAGATATGTGCTGTTAAAAAATACTTCCTTTTATGTGAGATTATTTTGTGTTAAACCCAGTAGATGACTCCTTTTTTTATTTTTAGATGCATATCTTTTAATGCTTGGAAATTATTTGTGTTTAAGGCAAAAGTCAACTGTCCCCAGAAAATCCCTGAATAAATCATTAATATGTGAACATGGGGCAAACAGTGCTTAAGGGTAGCATGAAAGTGCCCACATGCACCTCACGTGGGCAGAGTGCAGCAGTGTCATGCAGCCCTACTGCAGCTACTTGCTAGCTCTTTGTGGAATTACAATATTGGGATGTATAATGAGAAAAGCCATCAGCACTGTCATTCCTTTTAGCAGCCTGCAGGCATGGCCTGAGGGGCGGTTGGAGCCCACCTCTGGGGGCACGAAGAGCCTCCTCGCTCCCAAGCCCTGCGGTGCCTTGGTGAGCTTTCAGCTGCTCCAGGGCAGCCACACGGCAGCAGAGCTGTAGGCTGCTTACCCAGGAGGAGCACAATGTCTTATTTTGGAGGCCACAGTTTCCAACTAATCTTGGCACAGCTGTCAGTCACATGTATGTATCACTTGCCTCCATGTCCCCACCCCAAACCAGTTCAGTGCAGCCTGCTGAAAAATAGAAAAGGCATGAGGTAAACTATGCTACGGTACAAATAGTTCTGATCTCTTGTTGGCATCTTGCCTCATGCCTGGCTGAGGAGCCTTCCCACCATACAGGGTTTGTGGATAGTGTCAAGAAGGAGAGATTACAACCAGAGAATGGTCTGAATTCTGGGTTGATAAGCCTTTCTGCATTTACCCATCATGTCTTCTTTCAAAGCAAACAGCAGTGTTCCTGGTGACTACAGGGGGGGTTTGCTCAGACAGTGTGCAGCTCACTCTCAGAGGGATTTTATTCAGGAAATTACAAAACTTGAGTAAGAAAAGGTGTTAAGTGAATTATATGCAAACTGGATATGGGATTAATCTGCTATAGCCAGAAACCAGTAAAAGCTCGTGTATTGCCAATTGCTGACATTTCTTGCAGTTTTATCAATTTTGCAGAGATGCAAACACTGAGCTAAAAATCCAGTCTCACCTTCCTTCTCCAAAATACAGAACTTTCTACACTGTCTTGCTTTAGCCAAAGTGTTACATGCTATTCATATTATTATTAACTGACTTTTCTGAATTTGAAAAAAACTACACAAGGATTGATATTGGCTGGATCCTTAGTACACAGCTCAGACTGATTAACGTCCATGGAAGAGCATTCATTGATTTTGTTTGCTTTGGCTCAACCAATAGAAGAAGTACCTATTTAGGGGACTGGAGAAAACGTATATAGTTGAAATCTCAGATATGACTGGTCATGGTGCTGTTCTTAGAAGTACTGGGCGTTTGTGACTTTTCAGAAGAGCAATATACCTGATTATGAAGATTTTACAGGACTCGTTTATTAAAATAACAATATGGTGTTTCAGCATTGTCGTGTTTTTAAAGACTGAATAATAAACAGCTGTTGTTCATCTGTTGTAAGTTTTTTAAAAGCCCATTCTGATAGGTAAAATTACTTCACATGTAGTCAACAGAACACACACCATGCATGGTATTAAAAAAAGAATAAAGCAAACACAATGAATCTGTTAAATCGTAATGGCTCCCAATCGTGACAAATTTGCAGATTAAAGCTCATTGAATACACATTTAAATGATAAATGATAATGGTTTGGAAAGAGCCATTATGATCTATTTCATCAATAATCTACATTTTTTGCCTTGTAACTACACCAAGGATGAACATAATGGATACTGCCTGATGAAAAAAATATTTTGTTTATGAAAGAGAATCAGAGAAAAGAAATTCTCAGATTAACAAATCTAAGTGGTTGTTACTGTTTGTTTATATTGTTTATACATAACAGATTTTTCCCATTATTAATATTAATCATTTACAGCTCCAGAGCTTGTACTCAGAAAAAAGCATCTTTCGTCTTAGTATTCATCAAACCGCAGTTGATTTCACTGAGTTTTGGAAAGTATAAGTAAGCAGAAAGAAGCAGGGATGCAGAATTAAACACTGAAGGTTTTCAACTGCAGTTTGTTCAGCACTTATGAGCGCCCAGTCCCACAAAGTCTGTGAGCAGCATTCAGTAGGTTTGTCACAAACGTGTCATGTTTCCCATGCAGACACACGTGCACGTTTTCTTAATTTACCATTCACTGGGATTTGATGTGCCTGCCCAGGACAGCCTTCAGGGTACTCCAGCAGTTTCCAAGTGCATTCAGTTCAGTCCAGATGGTGCTGATGTGCTTTGGTACTCACAGGCATGCACCTGTAGAAGACCTGGTGGGATTTTGTGGACAAAATCCTCAAATTGTGCTGAAACAAAATTTCCTGTTGAAGAAAGAGGAGGAGTAATGGTAGACCCAAGTGTGCTGTGTTGCCAACTCTTGGTTGTAATCTCATGTGCACATGCATGTGAGCTTGTGCCTCATTGGGTTAGGACTTCAGTGGCGAGTGCCTTTAGGACTGAGTTCCTGACGGACGTTCATAAAGCAGCAGCAAAACTCTATTTGGTATGAGGGATTACACAGTGCATCTTTGTGGGGTATTCTGTCTGGAAATTAGCAGTTAACTTAAAGCTGAAATTTTTGCAATTGAGTATGTATTTTCATATGCAATGCCCAAAAGCTAAATCTGCTACTAGTATGAACTGTGGTGGATTCTATTGCTTACTGTATTGCTGGATAAATTGCATGAGTTAATGGTGGAGCAGGATCTCAGTATGCTTAGTCATAAAAGTCATCTCATTGATGTTACTAGAGTCATTCATCTGAAAGACATGAAGGTCCTTTTTGAGAACCATGTTTATCAAGTACTTCTGGGCATTTTCTGTTTTCTGGTAACATACCATTGCAGATTAGCGCCACGGAGCCATTTAACAATAAAAAAGACTGTTGGAATGTCATCTGAGAAAAAAAAAGAGCAAGATCCAGTTCTAGGGCTAGATAATCCTCTTAGAAACATTCACGATTTAGGTAGTTCTCTTAAAAAACAAAATTACTTGTTATTTCATTCTTTGATGTTGCATAGCACACAACTCCCACCCTTCACCTTAGATATTTTCAGTGGGAGCGAAGCACTTCAAGTGGCTGTTGTCTCAGGCAGTTGGTATCTGTAGCAATTCAGCATTAATAGCATCCCGTACTGCCGCAATGTTTTGAATTATAGAAGAGAGAGTGGAGAGCTTTTTAACTTTGAACACATGCTTTATGTAAATACTCAAGTAAAGCATAAGCTTGCCATGAATTTTTGTAGCTCTTCTCCTCCCGAAGGCCATATGCCAAGATATCCCTACTGCCTGTGGCTGAGCCTCTGAGGCTGGGGTGATATTTCAAAGTGCCCGCAAGGATGAGGGCCGTGGGGACAGCTGTGGTGTCACCTTGCATTAACGCTCCCCGAGCCCATCATGTCCTCATGGCCCACGACAGCCCCGGGCAGCCGCAGTAATGCTCATCTGAGCGGGGCGAAGCGCTGCGCTGCCTCTGCACTGACACCAGTTTTCTCAGCAGGAGGTGAAAATCCCCTTACACCACTCCATGATGCACTGGAGACATGGCCTTGGTTCTTCAGAGGCGTGAAGACAACCAGGCATGGGAGAGGCCGATTTCTCCTCCTTCCCTGTCCATCACGTGATGGACCCTGTGTTTTGATAACCTGGTCACTGTGTGTGGCCTGCTCAGGCCTCCCAAATCCCTGCAGTCACATGAGGTGCTGTTATGGCCAGGCTAATGACTCTCATTAAATATTCCTCTTGGCAAAGTTTGGTGCGTAGATGCTGTTGGGGAGTGAGAGTGTGTGTGTGTGTGTGTGTGTGTGTGTGCTATTTTAGGCCTTTTTCCATAATAAGATTTTCTCAAATGACTTGCTGTAATAAATGGGTCTTTTTAAATTTGAAAAGTTCATTTCTAAGTTCAGGGGTAGCCCTCGGGCACTGTGGTGGAAGATCCTTATACATATTACAGAGTGATTATTGACAGAGTTTAACTTTATTGACCCTGCTTTCCTAATTCCTAACAAATTTTCTAAATGTGCTCTTTAAAATCCCTACAGAGCACTGCTGACTTTGGGTAATTCCAGATCTGTGTCTGAGATTACTGCTTTATTACCTTCCTTCTTTCCATCCCCTTCCCCAGACTGGTCCTCTGACATTTCTTTTTTAATATCTTCTAAGCAGAATAGGTATGTTTGTCCTTCCTATAGCTTTCCGCTCTGCATTTATCCAGAACATCTGATCTGTTCTGTTGATTCAGGCACTTTCCACTCCTGCTGTAACCCAATTTAGCAATGTACTTGTCTATGCTAACTAAAATTTTAAGAAAGGTTTTTTCAGCAATTTGATAGCTTTGCCAATGGGTTCAGTGAAAAGAGGTGACATGTTTATTCCTATATTGACAACTGAGAATGTTCTGAAAGTCTGTAAACTTTCTACCTGTCCTACTTCCCTGAGCAGACTTGCCTCTCTCCTCTTCCCAGCACCTGCCATGATACAGAATTTCTTGCTGGAGGGTTGACTTGACTCGTTTTCCCCCACTGTCAAGCTTGCACAATTGAGGGATAGAAAATCCTACCTGAATCAGTAAAGAAAAACTGAGTATTTAATTCCTGCATAGGATTCTGGGGTTTATAACTTACAGCTACGCATCGTATAAATTAAGTACAGTTTGGGCTTAAGTGCTTTTTTATTAGACACTGCTGAGATTGTTAATAGCAGGTACGTTCTTTGGATTTTAGAGAAAGTTACTTGCTCTGAAGTGATTAAAAAGAAAACGATATGTCTATCTTTAGGTAGGAAATCATTCTGAAATGAGAAGGACAATGTGTTCTTCCTTACTTAATGTTTCCAGCTTCCTTGGAAATAACTATATTCCATTAATATTCAATCTGCCTAGCAATTCACTGAAGCATTTTCTTAATCTCACTTTTTTTTCTATGATGGCAAATTAGGGGCTTCTTTTAAGGGTTAGCTTTAATTTGTACCAAGTTTTAGAGTTCTCTCACCTGTGAGTTGATAGAAAAATATTATCTGTAAAATATTGCCTACATTTTTAATATTTGTCATAAATTTTCCCAGAATGTTTCACCTGAAAATTGAGAGGAAAATAAGGTACTTTGGGTGCCTTCATGCGGAAAAAAAAAAAAAAAAAGAAGAAACCTGAGGTTAATTAACCTAAGGTAAAATCTCCCTAATCCTTTCTAAGCAGGATGCGTAGTTGGAGCCACAGAAGTGTCCAGAGGAACTTCTCTGGGTAATGGTCTTATTTCAGATTGAATGTGGCAGTGCAGGAGGTGTGGCTGTTGCCTGTATAATCTTCACATGCATCGTCATGAGTCAGATGTTTAGGGAACAAAGCAGGGGAAAGTGGGAAGGAAAACTGAGGAAAATCAGTTTAGCTCAGCTCAGTCAGCACCAGCTATCTTCCTGTTTCTGTTGCAACTTTCTCTGCGGGGTGAAGGAATTGCTTTAGACAATGTTTAGGTGGTTGGTTGGTAACGGTTATTGTGCAAAACTTAACTGTCACTCTGTGACCCACTGCATGCATGACCTGATAACCTTACTCATGCTCCTCATGCGTTGGCTTGGCCCGGTGTGCATTTTGTGTGTGTGATGCTTTAAGTCAAGACAGATACTGATCATGTTGCTTATGGTACCAAAGAGAGATGTTTAAATGGTACAGGGATGAGCGTGGAATACAGTAGATGAAGAAAAACACAGATGTTGGAAGAGGATGAGGATGAATTTGTTGTTAAGGCACTATATTGGTGCTCAGGATAATTTGATTTTAATTCCAGCTCTAATGGGGACTTCCTGTATGACCTTTTGGAAATTATGTCTCTGTTCTCAGTCTGTAAATAGAAATAATGTTTCTTCCCATTCCTTGTCTTTTCAGTTTAGACTGTACAGTTGCTAGAGCAAGAACTCTTTTATACTGTATGTCTTTGTGCTGACCTAGCACAAGGAATCACGTTCTCTCTGGGTGAACCCATATGTGCATGATATGACACAAAGGTGTGGTTAGAGATGAGGAGAAAAAGGTAAAGTTGCAGACAGGATACATGTCACTGTTTAAGAATTTATGGAATTTAATACAGGATGTTTGGCATAAACTTAATAAAAACATTGCCTATTATAGACGGAGACTTTTATCATTTCTGTGAACCTCTGTACTATAAGAGGCTTCTGACTTTACGTAAGCTAGTTCTTAGCATGCATTTGGGATGAGTGCATTACCCATGAGTAGTGAACTCACAAGCGAGTTATGCGGGTAATCCCAAACGAGTGCCAAAACTTTTATAACACATAACATCATTATGGAATTTGTTTATGCCACATATTTTACGGGGGGGGGGGGGGGGCCCACCTTATGTCACTGATAGAACAGACATAAACCTGTTGCACTGATACAATACCCTTCTCCCCATCACATCAGCATATTTGCTACTGTGTCCCGTATTCAGTTCCCCTCCTCTTGGGAGCAGTTGTTTCACCTTAGAGACTTGAATCCTATATCTTTCTTAGTGTAAACACAGTGCATTGTAAGAGAGAGTTTTTATATCTCTTTCTTCTGTTTTTCTGCTGCTGTGTTAATTTTATTGTCAAGATCATAGATCCTGAACTAGTAGGCATAAGTCAATGGAAGAACTTGACTTGACTTTATTGAGAGCAGGATCAGGCCATAAATGTCCTGAGTTTATTCTTTTGTCTCACATAAAATAACTCCACCGATAAAATGCCCTGTCTGATGATAGCTAATCAAGGATTGCTGCTTCAAGCTCCACACGTAACCTAGCTATCTCCACATTAACCTCCTCCTTTCATTTCCTTGGTTATGTTGAGTAGGAAACAGTTATTGAACTGCAGTTATGTACATAGAAACCATTTGATTAATTGACTATGTTTGAACTCTTGTGACCTGAGGCTGAAATACAGCTCAGACAAAAGTGACAGTGATGTGATGGGGCTATAAAAAAGCACCAGTAAACTGTCCATGGGCAGCCCACGTTCATGTTCATGTTTATCCTTGTTGAACTTGCTAAAAGTAAAGACAGATGTCCAGTTTATCTCATGGAGTCAATAGCAATAATATGTACGGATGCTGCTCACTGCGAGTTGAGCCTACTCCTGCTGTCACTATCTCTTTATGCATCCACAGGGAGAAAACCTGGAAGGCAGGGGGAAAAAAAAAGTATTGCCAGAAATCCCTGTAGGCTATCTGAGAAGGAGCGGATGTGTAAAGCATTTCTTTCTGCATAAACATTTAGAAATCAAGCTCTCATAAGTCAGGGATCCACCAAATGTGGTGTGAAGAGGCAGATGAAGCCTGCCTTCTGGCATGCCAGCATTTGCTGATTGATTTGGAATGCAAGAAGGGCCCTTTTTATTTTTATTTTAAAATTTGAACCACATCTTAATACAAATCAGGTGAAAAATAAATTGAAAAATAGCAAGCCTGAGATTACAGATGTGCCAGCTTCATATTGTTCAGTTTAGCTGAGGTCATAGTCAAACCCATCAAGTTCACATCGTTTAGTGTACGGCCACTGAGGTAATATTCAAACAAAAGAAAAGCAGTCAGAATACTGATATGCCTCTACTTTGCCAGCTGGCCTTATTCAGCTGTACAAAGCATACACTGGCTTCAGCTATGTAAGGAACTCTAAATCAGTAAGGAATACAGGTTTTTAAAAGGATATTCTGTTCCAAACAGCCCATTCGTGCTCCAGCTCTCTGCCTTTAGATCAGTCATAAAGAGGAAATACCTCTCCTAATCTGCAGTTTCATATTCTGAAATTTAAAATGTAAGAACTATGCTAATGATGATACAGTTAATTTAGACAGGGGGATTTTTCAATGGGGGGGACATTTGTATTCCGCTCAGTGGTTTAGAAAAAGCTTGAACTTCCTAGAAAGCCTACAAGTAGAATTACTGGCATCCGTTCCTCCTCTATACTGGTGATGTACCATGCTGGTTCCCTGCACGCAGGTATAGATTTATGTAGATTAATTTGGTATAGTACAGTGAATTGCCACTATGATAGATATTTTAGAATTACTTCCTAGCACAGCCTAATGGCTGGAATCAAATAAAACATAAAAGTAGATTTATATAGATTGCTGTATAAATCAGATAAAGCTTTATGTTACCTAGCATTGGTAATGGAAGCTTTTCCTGCAAATAATATAGAAGTTGTTCATGTAATATTTTCATTATTTCAGTGAGACTAAAGCAACAAAAAAAGAAGAAAAGAAATAAACAAGTCTATCGGGCTTAGCTACCATTAAACATCATTAACTACAATTTTGCCTGACAAGTTCTCTCATCTGTTGATGGGTGAAATGGTAGAAAAGTAGACTGAACAATTGCATGAACCCAAATGAAATATGCTCTTGTATTCTAAGTGTGCACAGTTCAGTCAGTTAAAATAGAGCAATTTATTATGCTTTAGCAGCTTGAGCTTAATCTGGTTTTAAATAGATCTCTTTTTTTTTAACTTCTTGCTGAGATTTAACTGGTTTGAGAAGACACATGACGTAGTGCTACACAGTCTCTTGCTCGCTCTCTCACCAGATTACTTTGAAATAACTTTAATAGAATACTGATGGTGAAAATAACTTGCAGGAAATGCAGATGAGCCTTTAAACAACAGTGAATATATTTGTTTTGTTTGAAATGAGTGGATAAAGACTTCATGAAAGAGACAGGAATACAGAGTGGAGAGAAAAGAGGTGGGTGTAGCAGGTGGAGTGGTCAGCAGCACCATCCCAGGGATCTGGGGACTCAGGCAGGCAATGGTACGTGCCACAGGGCGTCCCCTTTTCGTCAGCTTCTCAAGCGTTTTGGGGACAGCGTATCAAATTTCTTACTGGTCAGTTTTTAATATTGAACTGCTACTGTGAAGAGTCTGAAACACTTTCCCATATTAGCTACCTGTTGTCAAAATGAGTTGGGAGTGTTTATCAAAATACTCTCACATAATATATGCAAATCTCTCATCTGTCTGCATTCGGAGTGCTCTGTGCTGTTCCTCAAGGTGGGGAATATATGACCTTTACCTAGTGGAATATTTTGACTGTAGACAATTTGTTCAATATTATGCTGTAGTTTTCCACTTATTCATTAGATCCCTCAGCCTTAGTGGTTTTTCACAGGTAATTCAGTAATTACACCAGCTGTGATAAATACTTTCTTGAAGAAATTTAGCTCAGTCCCTTTGCATGTGGAAGGAAATGAGCATCTAACAGTGTTTGCGCATTGATACAAGCAGCCATGCCAGATGCATGGGTAATTGCTTGTGCATTTGTATTAAATCCCACAGAAATGGAAGAGGGAAGTTTTTTCAGGAACTGTGTGAGTGTGTGTACCCGTACAAGATGTTCAGCAACCAAGTGACACCAAATTCTTCTTCTGACTGGGAAGGGGACTCAGGATGGACCCTTTCACCTTCAGGTTACAAATTCAAATTCAAGGTAGATTTCTAGTGAACAAAAGTCATTGCACTCTCAGAGCTATTCAGTGGCCTGTGTGAAATGAATTGAAGGTCTCACAGAGTCTAATGGACATGTGTCCAAATCCAGAAGCTGTAATCCCGCTTGGCACTCTGGCTGATAGTGGCAGCATGTAGGCCAAGGACTGAAGGGCTACACGGACTGAATTTACTCTGCTTGTCCAGAGCTGGGTTAAAGACCAGTAGAGTAGATCATAGGATGTTTGCGTTACTGCTGCACATGATATGAATGTTTTCTGGATTGAGAAGGGGCTGCAGACTTCAAAAGCACTCACAAAGTCTTAAGTCTCCTAAAAAGCCCTAAACTAACTTTTTTTTTCATTTAGAGAAAAAATTGCTAACAGTGTTTGTTGAGCTGGCTGAAGCTTTGAGGTGTCTTAGCTAAAAAAGTAGGAAAAAAAATGTTTTAATTAAAACTTAGAGAATACCAGGAAAATCAGTAGAGAGACTGTATGTACTGTTCTTTCTTATGAATGACTCTTTAAACAGAACCAGATTCTCCAGACTTTAAAATGTATTTTCCTAGAAGAAGTTTGCTGTTTCCTAATAAAAAGGAAAAAGAATAGCCCTAAAAAAAAAAAATAAAAAAATAATAATACGCCCCCAGCTGACTGCCTGAAGCAGCTGTACGATCATGAGTATGTATTGTGATCAGAGACCGTATATTGCTAAAACTCCTTGATGGAATGAGTTTTAATTTGGTTTACAGAAAGCTTTAGGGGATATGGCTCTCTACAAATTAGACCACAGGAGCTATAAAATGAAGGATGTCCTCCCTAATTAGAAACAGTGGAGCAGTCTGGTGTTCTTCCTAGTTAGAGCCTCGTGGGTGCTCTCTCACAATTGAACTCTGGGCAATAGATACTTCTCTAGTAACTGTTATCTGTCTTTTTACTAGAGTTTATCTGTGGTCCAATTTTCTGTCTCCAGTTCTGAACACGCCTTTCTACATAGCTGTGGTAAACTCAACTGAAGTTTTGAGTGGCTGCAGCAAAACAGAAAGTCATAGGTTGCTCAGCGATTAGCCACAACTACCAGACCAGAGTAGCTTATTTATTTTAAATACTAGGAAATGGTTCTCAAACTCAGTGGACATAACAGTCATTTCAGGGGGTTCCTTTTGCAGCATGTGGCTGTACCAACTCTGTTTTCTCATTCCTCTTCTGTTGAAGTTAATGAGAGCCCTGAGAAAGGAATATAGATGGACTGAAATAAATTATGTTTTATGGTAATCAAATTCAATTTTCTAGACACATTTTTTAACAAGAAAGCGTTCATCAAACTGGGATCCAGTATTCTGGACAAGAAAATAATACAGTTATTTAACTATGACTAGAAAAAAAAATGGTGCCTGCAGATCTAATAGTGGGATGTCTACAGCTTGACATTTGTGCCAAATGATAAAACCAAATTTAAGCATAACTGCAGGAGAGCATTAGGCATAAATGCACAACTGTAAAAAATCAGCTACAAATGTATTTCCAAACTGCGTATAACTGGAAAGCTGAGTGTGGAGCTGAGCTGGGGAGTACTCTTGAGGCTGTGCTTAGGCAGCTATGGTTTGACTTTTTTAATTGTTAGTAAGGGAGGACTCTTAATTCATCAACATCTTTTCATGTAGACTTACATGGAGTAGGACCGAGGACTGGTCCAATGAAGGCTTTAATTTACTTGTGACATATTGTTTCCACTAGGAGTTGTTGTAGATCAACCTGAGAACAATTACTAGGTGAATAAAAGAGAGGGAAAAAAAAAAAAAAGTCAAGCATTTCTCTGGATGTAAGTAAAAAATGGAAATTTAAAATCAGTCAAAATATTTCTTTTCCTGCCCAGCACAAGGTATTACTGACAGGAAAGGGCTATATTTTTAAGTGTGATTGCTGTTTAGATTTTACCAGAATATATAACTGAACATGTCTCATGACCGCCTTATTTTTGTGTAGTATTTCATCCTCTGGCTTTGTGGGGGAACTTTATGCCAAGAGAACTCACTGGAGACTGAGTGACAGATCAGGCTGTTGTCCCACATTCCCTTTCTACTAAATCACAGTTTTCTTTAGATGGAAGGTGGCTATTGTGAAGCTGTCAAACTGAGGAAAGTTAAATGGGCTGAAGTGAAGGCTCGTGTTAACAATAGCAGCTATCTCTGTCAAATGAAAGCTCAGCAGACAGTTACAAGGCAATTCGGCACTGATGGGTGGTCGATTAAAAACAACAAAAGGCAAGATGAATGAAAGGGGAAAATCCCTATTACTTTGTGGTAGGAGCAAGGGGAAAACCAAAAATAAAATAAAAAGCCCACCTCACCCAACCCCGTAGCAATTGGAACAGACTTGTAGTTAGCATGACCTTCATCATCTCAGATATGGCACAATAAAACTGACAAGATTATTTTCTCTTCAAGCAGTGCTGAGGTATTTTTATTGGCAAAAATCTGGAAAAGTAAAATAAATGCAGAGTTCAAGGCAATTGAAGAATTCTTGAATCTGATAACAGCTGGAACGTAGTGCCACCAGGAAAAATAGCTAGGTTTTGTGCTAAAAAAATTATGACTTGATCATTTTTTTTACAGTGTCATGTCTGAGATTTTGAAGGTTACCCTATAGACAACCAGAAGAGGATTAGAGAGAAATTATCTTTGAGCTCAAGGGAGCACCAATTTAAATTGGATTTGAGATATAACTTTTGCATTACCTTAGGAGATGAAAGGTAACGTTGTGCCCTGATAGCTACCCAACTACCCAACCTTATGTATCAACTGGATTAGTCTGTAGATTAACAGCTCACGCACCAATTGCAAGGTATATCATGCAGTTTCTTCTTCGTGGGACTCATCCCATTTCAATTGAACTAACATCAAAACTCAGCAGAAGTGGGGAGGGCTTTGCAGCTTGTATGTCAGACATAAGGTAAATGTACACACTTGTTCCTTAGATGATAATTGACACTAAGATTTAGACTTGCTGCAGCAGGTGTGTAAAGTAAGATGAGAAAGTAAAAAAGTAATATTATATGAGAAAAAGGTACTTTATGTCCTTGTAACAGTCCTGATAGAATATTAAGTTTTGAAACCCTAGTGAAATTTGATGGGAGGCAAGCACTTAGATCCACTTAGATCCAATGACAATTCTCATTCCTTTTCTCACAATTTAAATGCAAGCAGGCATTCTGTGAAATTCAGAAAGTCAAGAGAAATAAATAGGTTCTTACACAGCATGCAATTAGGACTCAGGTTGCTTCTAACAGTACGGCCAGGGTTCAAAGAGATTCTGAAAAAAGATTGGAATAAAGAGTTTGGGAGACATATGGACTCCATGAGCACAATGAACCAATGTCTCATTTCCAGTTATATTAGGAAGAATAATTCAGTACTCACATTTTTTTACATTGAACAGTCTCCTGTGACAAGATGCAGAACTAGATGTACCATAGGCCTGATCCAATGTGAAAATTTTGACATATTATTATACTATTACTTGTCTTTGCAAAGTCATGACATCATTAGACTTTATCAATTAAATGAAGTTTAGTCTGCATCACCCCTAGGTTTGCCCTTTCGAGAAAGGATTGAGTATCCATTTATCAATTTTATGTACTAATATTCTTGCTTATTTGTCTTTTAATAACATTGAAATACTTTAGTCATGGACAGAGAAACCAAGTGCCAGGCCTGGTATAAATGTACCAAAAAAAGAGGCAAAAAATTGGTATTCTGGAATGGTATTTTCTGGAATGTTCTTAGCACTGAGGACCATGTTATGAGTTTCGAGGATTTTTTCAATGGTAACATGCATTTCATCTCATAACTAAATGAGTTTGGTATGAAAATAATATTAACCTATCTCAGAGAATCAACCACAATGTTCCTCAAAGGCTTTGCACTAGAGGAAGACCAGAGTGGTCTCAGGATTACTTTGGGAGAGAGATGTTAAAGCAGGGAGCTGCTAAGGAAGGTCATCTTTCTCCTGATGATGGAAATGTCAATATATGTCATGTTCTTACTAGGATTAGAACCATGGTAGTAACTTGCAAGGTTTGCTCTCCATAAATAGGCATAAACAGTCTCTGTCAGTGTCTCTACTATAAACTTTTAAACCAATAACTAAATATTTCTTTCTTGGTTCCTCCTAGCTTCATTCTTCTAACACTTGAGAGAGCTCTACAAGCACAAATTAGCAGATAGCTCAAAAGTAACCTGGCCTTCCTGGGGAATATAAAAGAGAGTGTTTGCACATGGGGCGTGCATTAACGTGGGGAAATGCTAGCTTTTCCAGAGTTACACCATTTACAGTGATACTGAAAAAAATAACCTCTGTAGATTTCAGGCCAAAGTGTGGTTTAACCATGTGGCACAATTTGTAGGGTAAACAAACTTTCAGTAAGAGCTAACTACATCAGAAAACTTGTTTAACATGCACAGAAGGCACTGCTAAATTATTTCAGTGCCATAATTCAAAATGCTAAAGAAAATTCTCCTGTATTACAGCCAGTGCAAGATTGGATCTGTAGCCAAGTACATCAACATAAATGTTCAGCTGTCTGGGGAAATACAAGTCTTACACTGTTACTTAGGGGAAAATGTGCACAGACATGGTGGAGCCCCTTATGAAACAATCCTCATTTTGTTAAACAATAGGATCAAATTTTCAATCAGGTTATCAAGCATATTGCATTCTTCAAGCTTGCCAAGCAAAGAGAAGTATCAGCATGAAGACGGATATATTTTTACAGAATTAATGATGTATGAAATCTGGAAGTGGAAACATACATTTTCATTTTATCCTCTAATTTTTCTTTTTACATTATAAGTGAAAGGAAATGCTTGGAAGTATTTGCAGTTATTCATATCTGTTTATCTTAGAGTGATTATCAGAGCAAACAGTGTCAGGCATTGTGTTTGGATCTGAGCCTGAAAAATAGTGCTTGCAGGAACAAGGATTACTTGCATGAGTCAGTGTTTTCAGGACTGTGCTTGGTAGTTGATTTCTATCATGCATATTCAGTGCCTTATAAATCATCCAGATTCAGAAATCATTTAAGTGTTTTATTCATTTATCCCCTCTATTTATATTAGTTTTAGTCTTGCTTTGGTTTTATCCCCTCTATTTATATTAGTTTTAGTACTGCTTGGATTAATCTGTTTTTACATTTTTAGATTAATCAACAGAATGTTCATTTAAGGATAGAAGTGAACTGCGTTACTGAAGATTCATTTCTCTTTGCAAAATTTGTATCAGATCAGTGGGATAGGTATGGATTATCCATGTAGGATTTTGCAGCTACAGGGGAAGTGGCTTTAAAACCTGATCAGAAATTTAGTGCAGTGAAAATGAAGCTCACCTTCCCCAAGATCACCTTATCTTTGCTCTCTGTGAAGACTTTTGCAAACTGATCAACCCCAAACTACCTTGTGTACCAGGCGCAGTCCAGCAGTATGTTTTATAAAGGTGTAATGTTTTTGCAGTACTGAAAACCCCAGTCAGTTCTCTCGTGCCCTCATAAGCCCCTGGTGCTTGCTCATCTCTATGGCTGACTCCTGCTTTTCCTTCACCATGCACCATTAGCAGGCCAGTACACAGGACTTGCATCCCCTCTTGGAATCCTGCTTTGGTAATGCACACCCCTGAAAATCTCTCTTTAAGTCAAGTGCTAAACTTAAAGCATTCTTTAAAAATCTGAAATGTGACAAATTTCACTTTTCTCCATGTGAACAAACGCCATTTCTGAAGCTAAAGCTCCCATTCTCCATAGCCTAGCATATCCCTGAAAACCACGTCATGGCTGCATTGTGTTGCCTTTTCAGTATCTGCCACTGGAAGTTTTCCCCCTGCTAGTCTTTATTAAACATCTTGAGTTTTCGTTCTGAACACATAAATACTTTACAGTTTTATGAAGTTATTGTTCATTTGCACTGAAATGAAGCAGCCAGACCTCTTTACTGGGTTATAGGACACTCATCTGAGACAATTTATTCTTGAGGACAAATTGACCCCAGAGATTCAAAAACCTCTCAACCTGAGATCACTGTCAGAGAGTCTTTGTTGCTATTGCTCTACTCATCTGATTAGTTAGGGTCCACTCGCACTGCACTATTTAAAATATGAGGACATTGGTCCCACTACAGCTTTTTTACAGGTTAGTGTTGTGAAAGAAACTGGCAGGCTTTGCTTCCATCTTACTTCTTGCCAAATACTCTTATCCTTTCTGTGAAGGGATGAGCAGATCCCAGCAGTGCCAGAGCTTTTGAGGATCTCTTGAGTTCATTTTAAGAGTTTGCAAGTTTCCTCACATTAGCAAATACTGTAATTTGAGCAAACTTCTTCTAATGGTCACTTAAAAAGTGGTGTTTCTACTAAAGAAAAATATGCTTTGTATCAGGAAGAAGAGATCATGTCTCTGCTCCTTTCCCATCCCTTCCATTCTTCCTTCCAACCAAGGCTGGCACAAGTGCATATTCTACAAAAGCACAGTGAAATACTTGGGTTTGGTTTGTCTTTGGCATTTTCTTCACCTGTGCCTTCTTTCTTCCACTTTTCTATCACTACTTTTTAAGGGATTTTTATAGAATCATAGAATCATTCCTTTCTCTGTCTTCCTCTGTTCTTTTTGTCCATGTCTCCTTAACCAAGACATGATCCTAATGGCATTAATGTTTGAGCTGGAAAACTCTGATAAGCCTAATACTAAACAGAAATAGTTTTTACTAGACAAAATAGTTTTTCCCTTCTATATGTGCTCAAGCTATGAAAACTGAGTGAAAAGCTCCCACATCATATTAGAGTGCTGTGAACCCCTAGGAGGTGATGTGTCTGCACTGAAGACCTGTGTTTGGTTTCAGGGCATAAGTATATATTGGCAATGAACACAGTTCAAAGACTTTGTTAAGGAATGGAGGCTATGGAGAGAAGTAGTTCTCATGTTAATTGTAGTCAAGAGATTGTTGGGCCTTGTTACGGCTGAAAGAGTTTCAAGTAGGGAAATGATTTGTGAACTGGGGATAAAATATCCTCTGTTGTACTTTTTACTGATGTGTTCTCAGCATCCAAGGCTCAGGAAGCTGCTTTGATTTGCTCGCTCAGAGCTCTCCCTGGGACTCTTTTGGCTTTTCAGATCCATCCTTGTTTGTGAAGGATGGATAAAGTTGACTTATTTATAGAGAAAGACGGGAAAACCACACTCATCCTCCTGAGGTCCTGCCACAGGACTGTCAGGGTAGTGAGAAGAAGGAGGCAGGGGCTCCCCCTGTGTGCATTATGGTGCCTATTGGAGGTGTAGAACATCCATTGCCCTCACTGGCTGCTGTGATCGGTCTGTGGTTGGGAGGACACGTGGATACTAGCGCCAGTGTCACACACAGCTGGTGTGGAAGGGCTCTGAGTGCCATCGCAGCTCACAGACTGGAACACACTGGCACTACTGGTGAGATACTGTGCAGCCTTACCCCAGAGCAGTTGCTGGACAAGTTTCTCTTCCTCATCACCCCACTGCCCAGCTCCACGCAGTCCCCATGCCAGAGAAGAACACAGTTATCTCAGTCCGTATTGCCTCTGTAAAGTGCCTTGAGGACTCGGTGTTATTCTTATCACTAACACTGAAGTGCAGTCTTTCTCCATGACACTGAACTTTGCAGACAGCAGTTTGGAATTACAGGCAAATAGTTCAAATGGCAGAAAGAGCTGCAAAGATGCATCAGTGTAAAGGCTTTCATGAACAAAAAAAAGCTGCTTCCACTCTAGACCAGGTTATTGAAGATTTACCAGACACAACTCATTTCCAGTCTGCAGAAACAAAAGAACTCTGCTCTTCAGATATGAGAATAGTCTACGTAAGGGGAAAACAGTGAACAGAGAGAGATTTGCGAACGTCGTGTTGGTACTGACAGCTCATCAAACAGCTCCTTGAAGGACTCACTTTGCTATCAGATTAAAAAAGGAATAAAATAACAGATAAAATAATATAATCAATGAATAAAATTAATGTCCTTCCATATGCACTGTAGAACACTGGATAGATGAGTCAGTCCTGTGTTATTTGTTCCCTGTTGAACAACTTTTTTTAATATATTTTCTGGTATGATTTTTTAAAGTCACCTTTGCAAGTTGCTATAGAATTATCAATCATTGTTTAACTGTGTGCTAAGTTCCCAAAGCCTTTGTGTGTAAATATGCCAAGTGAAGGCTTGTTTACCAGAGAAAATACTGGTGCTCTGGCTAGGAGACAGTTTTAATCAAATATGGTTGCAGTAAGCAGGTGTTTTTCATGTGGAATGTATTGGAAATGAGTATGTATCACAGAAATGGCTCTTGGACTATATATTGCTCTTGATAAATAGCAGAATCCAAAATTATATCAGCCATTGCAGTTGATCAAAGGGAAAATAGTAAATGCTTTGTGCACGCCGGCAGAATTTGGCACACTAAAAAAGGTGAAGTCCTCATTTTTATTCTTCAAAAACTTAAAGAATACAAGTTTTACACTCGCATTTTTAGAAACTCTTATTAGTACCTCCCTGTATTTTCCCCGGACCCATACTTTTCTTTGTTCTTGCCTCTCGTCTCTCTCTCTTCTTTTTTTTTTTCCCCCTTTTTGCTTCAGTGATACATCATTCTCATGCCTTGACAAACAGAAAGGTATGTTGTACTGGGAAGTCACTGGATGCTGAGGGAGACACAGTGTAATAGAGATTGCACTTCTCTAGACAGAAGGCATAGATGATGGTATTAGTGTTACTAAGACAAAAATATAAACTGCCTATTACACTGATAAAATATTTTGACCCAATTCTGCTCCCATTCTATTGGAAATGTTCTTTCGGAGCAGGATTAGACCTCAATATGGAAATGAAGTTATTGGATACACTACAGTATCATTCATGCTAAACATAGAGATTTTCATCTATGCTTATAATAATGAGATAAAATTTGGCAGTAGGTTTCTCTCCCCTCCCAAAGTTCTTGTCTCAGCTTTAAGGAAAAACAACATGCCTGTCAACAGAGCAGTAGTTATAATGCACTTAGTAGCAACTTAATATTTTAGTTGCCTTGAAGAGCTTTTTATACGTAGAGATTAATGGATGGCTAGATAAAGAAATTCTTCTACTGAAAGAATTAATTTTGCTTAATCCTGTTGAAATTAAGAGGTGATACAGAGAGATGAGTAATGAAGTGCACTCTCCGATTGTGAGGTACCTAATAGATAACCACAGGGGTTACTTCTCTCTCACCAGCTGTAATTACACTAATTACTGATATGGTGCCAGGAACACTAAGGCAGGCTGAGTGTGACAACACAAAATGGAATGTTTCTTAGCAAGCCATCTTTCTCCATCAACTGGGCCAGAGGGAGGCTGACCGTGTTACAAGGCTAATGTGTGCCTTCTCCTGCGGGAGGGAAGAGACCATGTGCCTCTATTGCTCACAGTTTTTTTGTGGGGAAGACATGAAACTTGACTTCCATTCTTTCTGAAGGGAGGCAATTTCAGGCCAGAGGCTGGGAGCTTGATCCATACCTTAAGCAAAGTAGTCCTATTCAGGCCACTGAAACTACTCAAGTGGAAGTTACTCCTGTGAGTAAGAGTTGCCAGACTGACCTCATCATTGACAGAATATACTGAAAGAAAATGGTGGATGAGAAGGAAAAATTAATAAACTATATTTAAGCATGTATAAAATTGCTGGCCCTGACTATTAAGGTAAATGGTGCTTGTAAATTCCATTTAATCTTCTGAGATTTTCTGTTACCACAACTCTTATGATATCTCAGAGGAAATATTTTAAAGATGACTTGCATATTTCAGCAAGAGAATGAATATCAGGTTTCAAGATTTATCGATGAGATGTTTTAAAACAAAAGATTTTCTTTTTTCCTTTGGAATTACTCTACCATTTATTTTCATTTCCCCAGGTTTTTTGTCCACTGTATTATGAACTTCTCTTGGGAAATCTATTGTTAGATGTTTTCACACACGTAGGCCCCCTTCTTCCCCCTTGATAAATGATAAAATTGTGCTCCAGTGTGTGCAACACATTCTCGAAATACATCTGAATTCCATTATACAGTTTGTCATTTGCATGATACCTTTTGAGTTACCACTCTCAGAGAAGTCTTATATACTACAGAGAAATGCACTAGGAATATGAAAAACAAGTTTGTTATAAAGTCCATAGGGTAAACTGGCATAGATTGTGTTGAACTGATGTACTTATTTCCATGAAAGTTGATGGATAGAAAAGGTTGCATCTCAGTGCTAGTCACTATTTGCATGGACAGTGTTCCCTCTACACAGGTATTGCTGCAAACAAGAGTGTAACAAGGGCATTATAGCTCAGGATGGTGATGTACTGTCTTTTCATCTCAAAGACATTTATTTATTTGATTCCTGCCTGTTCTGGATTTAGGTCTTAAGTATCACAAGTGAAATTTGCTATAACAGTCTAAGCTCTCTCTTTAATAGTGAACAGAATAACTAGCTGTAGCACATGCTACTCCAATCTAAATCACAGAAACCTCCACTTAAAACTGTCCTTTTGTATCAGTGGAAGGTTGAAGCAGGAGGGAACTCTTTCCCTGGAGACCACCCACATCCTCTCTATGCTTCCCGTACCAGCCACTGCTTCTCCTTATCTGTGCTCTGCTGTGTCTTTAGTGTCACTAGGCACTGTTTCATCTTTACTTTTTCAGCCACATTTAAGCAATACATCCTACCCTACTAACAGGACAGAAGTGTGGCTTGTCCATTGAGGTTGCAAGGACAATGTTACAGATTTACAAAAACAAATGGGTAAATATCTTGAAAAGTGGGACTCTTAGAAATATATTTCTATTTTACTGGAGACAAACCTGGCAAGAAAAGAATGGCATGACTGTATGTCTGGTTAACTCCATTGCCTGTCCCCCTTCCTGCAGAAGCAACACTTGTGTTTGTTGTGATATGACCCAGATGGGTTATGCATTTTGTACAAATGTGGTTTGACGTGAGCGAGTTAATTTTCTAGGCAGCTCAGGATTAGGGAATTGCCTAGTATTCCCTTCGCTGTCTGCTTGCAACCTCCTCTTCCCTTTTCTCCATCCTTTTCATTCCCACAAGGCTTTTTTTACATCTGAGTGGAGCTCCAATGCAGTGGTGAACTGATCCCAGAGCAAATTAGAAGTGCAGAAACTCATTGTATTTAGGCTGCCTTTTAAGCACCTTCTCCTGATGAAGCTGTCTCACCAAACCTAAAATGCCTTATTATAAACACAGTGTACTCCCATCACAGCCCAACACAGCCAGAGCAGGAGGAAATGCATAGCATTCTTAGAAGTTTGCTGGAAATACAGACCTTATTCACTTGTAAAAAGCATTTAAATACGTTATACATGAAAACAATGTTGAGCTCTGAAAATACTCTTTCAAGAACTTAATAGTCTTCTATAAAAATATCTGAAATTGAGTTATATTGTGATAGTGCTTTTTCAGGGAGGAGGTTATCTCACATCTCCTAATCAAATCCTCACTTGCTCATTCACAGGATCCCAAACCAGCAGGTCTGGAGTGTACAAAACATCTGCTGAACTCAACAGTCGGGATGGGCTATGAGTGCAGTTTGAGTGTGCATGCAGCTGAGCTTGGTGGCACCCCAGTAAGGTTCAGCCCAGACCCCAGAGATGAGTTGAGATTCTGCTGCCTTTACTCCTCCCAGCACTGATGGGTGGGAAGACCTATTTCAGTGACCCCAAAAGTCTCCTCAAGTCCTGGGTCATCTTGCTCTGCAGCTTTGGCCTCTCACTATTCATGATTTCTCTGAAGCAGATAAAAAAAAAATGTGCCTAGACTTAACATTTTAACTAACTCATGCTGTAACAACTGTTAGGAGCGGCTCGAGTGGCTCCATGACTCATTCAAGATGAACATGGACAGGAAAAAGGTATAAAACAGTCTGTCCCACTGGGAAACCGAAGCCATGATGGGACCTGCATATCCTTTTGACATTATCTCTTAAGAGAGCAGATACACAGGAGTTTCTGATTATCTTTAAACTGGTTTATTTTCATGGCATTTTTATTAAAGATATTTTTGGAAAATGCATGAAGAGTCAAGGGGGAAGATAAAAATTTAGCTTGATATGCCAAAATCATAATAAACTTATAAAAATAACTCATTTTTATTTTGGTCCGTCTCATCATCTTCTGAGGCCTGGTACAAGTTCAAGGCTCCTAAAAATAATATTTTGTTGTTACTATTCTAGTGACACTTTTACAGAACTCATCCTAATAAAGCCCTCATTCAGCCATTTGTCTACTTAAATATGTAATGTAGGAACAATCTGCTTTGGGAGCCGATTCATCCCTGGAGAAAGTGGGTATTGTAGTCAGTCAATGAGATTGCCCCTACTTACACCACAGATAAATGTGCTGCATTGTCCTGACATTTCTGCTTTGCAATAATTTCACTTTCCAAATTATAAACCTCTGAAAATTGTAGATTATAATAAATGTGCTGACACAACTTCAACTGTTAAGAGTAAATGGCATTGCTCTAATAATGAAATAAAAAATCCTACTTAATCCCACTCTTTCCCTAAAGTGGTGGTTTGCATTAGCTATGGATGAAAAGACAAACAAGTACATGTATATTCAATAATAATGTCAACTGGGTCAGACAAGAATAGGAAATAAAATTAATTCATAACACCTCTGGAGATAGCTTTCTGATACAGGCAGTTTTCTCTTTGATTTTCCCTCATTGCCAGCATTCATTGTAACTGTAACTTATCCACCAGATTGGTCTTTATTAATAGCTGGCCTGATCTTCATAACAAACGCACTCTGTAATCTCCAGTCTGGGTGTTTCTGAGGTTAACAATTACGTAGAGCAGAATAGATCATATGTGTATTTACAAGGATCTCTCACTCAAGAGGGCCTAATTTCGCATTCAAACCATCCAGACAGTGTTTAAGAGAGTTGTAGATACAGAGCTCTTCTGTCTCAGGGCTTTGAAGCTGAAATGGGTTACCTCTCTAGATATGGCAGTGAAATAGTCACCTTGGATTAAGGTTGCTGGCAATCTTAAAAAGCCCTTATTGGGCTTTGAGTGTGGTCAGATGCTGCTTGCTTATAAATGAGAGTTAATAGAAACATTAAATAGTACAAGTTACTGTGACCCATGTCTTCAGAATATTAAGCACATTTTAAAATTGTGGAAGACCATCTAGTCCTCTGCTGCCTGTAAAATATTACCTCTTCTAACCAGTATCCTCTGGGAGCAGGTTATTTGAACTCTTCAGCAGTCTACTTTCATTTGCACATACGGTGTATTTTTAATTTATTCCCTCACTTCTCTGGCTACCATATATTTATTGTTGATACTATACTCAGTTTCTCTTTAATTATTCCATCTGCCAGGAGAGTGTGATGCATTTTAGAAGCTGTGTGGTTTAGTTGTTTAACCTTTGAGTTTTGTAACTGAATGGGATGACATATTCTTCATTTAGCAGAACAGGCTAAGAAGAATTATATACTCCAAGTGATAAGCTTGGAACTGCTAAAGAAATACCAAAATCCAATTTTTTTCCTCTCTCTAGTCGTCTAAACATCCATTAGTCTCTTGAAGAGAACTCATAAATCCTGCAAATTTAGTTTATCTGAAACCAACTCTAACAGTTGTCCTTCCTACTAATCATGTTTTATATCCATTTTATATTTTTCAATATTCAATAAACATGTCTTGTGCTTACAGTACTTGTTAGAAAGTGTCTGCAGTACAGGCTGTATGGGGATAGTTAATCAGCCATTTCAGATGGCTGTTTGGTTAGTTTAGTAAGTGTATTCATTTATCTTTTTTATGTTTTCCTCTTTGTTCTTTACATTTATCCAGTATGGAATTTCCTTTGTCCTTTTTGGTTTATTTCTACCAGGGTATGTCAAAAAGGAATTTAACATGTAACAAATGAAAAAAAAAAAAAAAAAAAAGATAGCTGGGAAGAAAAAAAACACCACCCTTTGGGCTTCGTTCATGAAAAGATCCTTTGCATTATGTCCTCTTAGATCTGCATTAAAAAATAATAATAGAGCACATTATCTAGCAGTGCTGCTTTAAAGCAGTGGCTAATTTACACATTAAAGTGAGATGTAGGTTTAAAAGTAGGAGTGTAGGATTGAAATAGAGTTAAGAGTCAGAATGATATAGTCCTGTATGAAGATGGTCTGTGTTTCCTGGGGGTATTGTCCTTCTGGTGTGTAATGAGACTTGCAGATAACAATCTGGGACTGTGGATAGATCAAGGTACAGCGATACATTCAGAATGGCACAGCAAATAATGACACTGGGGAAACAAATGGATGTGCCTGCTAGATAAACAACATTAAAAGTTCCTGTTCATCAACAAAGTCCAGGCCTCTAAAGATTAATATTTCCTGAAAAATTCTGTGTTGGGTTTACATGACAAGGTTTTGATAGCGGGGGGTCCTGCAGGGGTGGCTTCTGTGAGAAGCTTCCCTGTGTCCAACAGAGCCAATGCCAGCCGCCTCCAGGATGGACCCGCCGCTGGCCAAGGCTGAGCCCATCAGTGATGGTGGTAGCAACTCTGGGATAACAGATTTAAGAAGGCAAAAAACCTGCTGCACAACAGCAGCTGGGAGAGAGGAGTGAGAATATGTGAGAGAACCAGCCCTGCAGAGCCCAAGTGAGTGCAGGAGGAGGGGCAGGAGGTGCTCCAGGCCGGGGCAGAGGTTCCCCTGCAGCCCGTGGGGCAGCCCATGGGGAGGCAGCTGTGCCCTGCGCCCGGGGAGCTCCACGGGGGAGCAGACACCCACCTGCAGCCCGGGGGGGACCCCACGGCGGAGCAGGGGGATGTGCCCGAAGGGGGCTGTGACCCCATGGGAGGCCTGTGCTGGAGCAGGCTCCTGGCAGGAGCTGTGGCCCCATGGGAGACCCATGCTGGGGCAGTTTGTGAAGAGCTGAAGCCCATGGGAAGGACCCACATTGGAGAAGTTCTCAAAGGACTGTCTCCTGTGGGAGGGACCCTACACTGGAGCAGAGGAAGAATGTGAGGAGTCCTCCCCTGAGGAGGAAGGAGCGGCAGAGACAGCGGGTGATGAACTGACCACAACCCCCATTGCCCATC
The DNA here is from genome assembly GCF_003259725.1 of Athene cunicularia. Taxonomy (NCBI): domain Eukaryota; kingdom Metazoa; phylum Chordata; class Aves; order Strigiformes; family Strigidae; genus Athene; species Athene cunicularia. The sequence goes on from NW_020799100.1 coordinate 3,426,431, forward strand.
CCCCTGTGCTGCTGGGGGGAGGAGGGTGAGAAATCAGGAGTGAAGTTGAGGCCGGGAAGAAGGGAGGGGTGCGTGGAAGGTGTTGTTTAGTTTTTATTGCTCATTAACCTACTCTGATTTGATTGGTAATAAATTATTTTGCCCAAGTCGATTCTGTTTTTCCTGTGACAGTAATCTCTTGAATGATCTCTCTCTTTCAGTATCTCAACCCACGATCCTTTCGTCGTATTTTCTCTCCCCTGTCCAGTTGAGGAGGGGAGTGATAGAGCAGCTTGGTGGGCACCTGGCATCCAGCCAAGGTCAACCCACCACAAATTCTTACTTTTAGCAGATTCTTTATCCATGCTACGGTCTTACTTTTATAGGTTCACATATTACAGGGAGGCATCTGCCATTTATCAAGACGTTAATGACTAGTAGTTATGTGTCCAGATACTTTGTAACCACTGAGCTGCCCGACAACAGAGGTCACGAAAGACAGATGACTTGCAAACTGGTTTAAAGATCTCCTTGCACTTTCTCTTTTTAAGAGCACTAGCAGGGCTTCGAGCCTTCTGATATTTCCACATTGGGATTATTGTCCCCTCTTTAAAATTTCTTATACCAGGAGGCTTCCATAATTTACTGGTAGTCTTTGAACAAAATCTTCCTATTGAACATCCATCGATTGCTACAGTTATTTAAAGGCTAACAATAAAAAAAATCATAGACCTCAGTCTCCATCAAGGCAGAAAGGAAACAACAGTTGCAATTTGCGAGCCTCCTACCATGGGTAAAGAAGCTCAGGCTGGGAGGAGGGAGACTCGGCAATTTTAGTGGCTGTCACAGTAGATACAGGTGAGATGTGCCCATTCATTCATACATCATACTGCAATAAGAGAATTTGTCAAGGTGAAAAGATGGGTGTGAGGTAGAAGTGTTCCCAAAGGAATGTCAGCTCTGAGGAGATCCACCAAAGCTTGAATATATGGGAAGCTGTATGGGAGTATTTGGGGGCTGCTAGTTAAGTCTTTCTAGGTAGACCTCTAACAAAGAGATCTTTTCTGCAAAGATGTATAGGCAAATAATATAGTTTCTTACCCCATGTTTTTTGCTATACGCAAGTCTTGAATTAAAAAAGGTAATATGAGTGTTAATACAGTAATATGCATTATTTAACTCTTTCTTCTGCCAGAGGAAAGGAAGGAAGCATTGGGACAGCCACATCTTTTAGGAGTTTCCTTCCCCTTTAACCAAGGGCCAAGAGCAGTCATGTGAGATTTCCCTATATTTAAAGAACTAAATAAAAATGGGGATATGAATTAGCAGATTCCTAGCTTGGAAAACATTTGCTCTGCCTTCAGATACTAACAACTGTGAGGTCCCATCAAACCTCAGACAACCTCTTCCTCTTCTTGCTATTCATCACTCTGCATTCTCAGTTTGATAAGGTGGGAATTGGTTCTGGCCTCAGAGAAGGTCAGTGATGCCCTAGATCGGGAATGGAGCACAGAGGACTTTTCCTTAGGTTTTAACAGTCTCAGAGGTGAATTTCCCTTCCACCTTCTCATTTAGAAATACATATAGGTGTATATGGACTGATCACCATGAGACAATGTGCAAGTAAACGAGGACATGAAAGAGACGCTGACTGCCAGACTTTATGATGGACGAGTCTGGAAGTCATTTGTTCATACCTAGCATCACACAGAAGGCTAATACATACACACATGGAGTATTCATCAGTTTACTTATCATACATCTGATTTTGCTGCTGTTGAATTGAAAGGGAGTCTTCCCTCTGACTTTGCTGAAGGGTAGATTCACCCCACTGTATATAAAGTTCATTCAATAAATGTAATTCTATGCTGTCTCTTTTTTTTTACAGAATGCTTGAGGATGATCTGAAACTCAGCAGTGATGAAGATGACAATGAACAGGTAAATACATCTCATGTAAGTGCATAGTCCGTATAGTCTGACACAGTTGTTTCATTGGTTGAATGTGATTGCATGTTGTTTTACTACATTTGCATCAAAAGCATTTTGGGGTGCTGCATAATCCAGTAGCTTAAATCTTGCTTGTGCACAGAACCTCTGTGTGAGGAAACATTCTTAAATATGTCCACATTTTGTCAGCTTTGCTGAATTCACTTTGTAAAGTGGATTAAACTAAACCATAACATGATTTACTAGCCTTGGAATAAGAGACCACACATGGCCCAGGAATAGCTAATGTGCTCTGAGTTTCTGTCCTCCACTGTACCAAACTAACTGTAGTACAGCCTCTGTTTGTTTCACACTCGATTTCTGAAATTGGTGACCTTTTTGGAAGTGGATGTAAAATCACCACATCAGAGCACCAAAACAACTTCAGAGTTGGTTTGCACTTTGCAATTCATTTGTACAATTGCTCCTGAGAAGAATCAGTCCGTAAATTTTGTTCTGGTCAGTGAGTAAAGGGCTGGGAATCCATAGTGAGTAATCCAGTGATTCCTGTTTGTGAGAGGGAAAACCCTCAGTGTGTAGCTGTAAATCAATACTGAAAGTCTCTCAACCTACTTGAGACATTAATGAAGAATCATATTCAAAAAAAATGGCTCATGTCATTCTCTATCCTTCCCACTTTATAAATATTTATGGATAAGACTGGGAAATAAAGCTGGTGAAATATTCTTATCAGGAAAAAGAAGAGACTTTGGGTTAAATTCATCCTTCATCCTTTATATATGCAGTAGGCTCAAATGTTTCAACATCTGCAATAGAAAGGAAGGTAATGCTATAATTCAGCATAAGATGATCTGTTCAGCCTGGGAAACGTTAATTATAAGTTGATCTTTCTTTCTTATTTATTTTTAAAGCACCTAAATGTTCTCCTTTAACCTAACCAATTCATCCTTTAAGGTCATGCCAGAAAAAAGATTTACCTTCTGGTGTCAGTTGACCCTTTAGTCATACAGGTCAGTATTTTTTAACACCAAGTAAGACCTGTGCTCTCATCTGAAGCCAAAGGATCAAAAGCCTGTACTTGTGCAATGTGCTGTTGTACAAACATGGTGGCTTAGGAAGCCAGCAGGATTTCTGATCTATTGGGAACTTGCCCAAATGAACCTCTAAAATGACATTATGATCCTGAGATGGCCAAAATACAGAAAGAGAAATATATTATGAGGTAGGAATTACTTTTGTTTTCCTATAGTAGCAGTTTTCTAGTCACTTAGGTAGAATTATTCCAAATTTATACAATTTACACTGCTAAAATGAAATCGTGTATCATTGCTAAATGAAGAAGCAAATGCCTGGATCAGCATTTGCTGATATCAAGCAAAAAGCCGTCACTGACTTGAACAGGTGTCATCTCTGATGTTAATCCTAAACAGGAAAGACACAGTCATATCTACACTGCACAGTGGAGTCTTGATTGCTCTCAGAAACGTCACTACTGATGTGTGGTACATGCGTGCTTCTTACCCAAAGGCAGCATCATGGGCATGAAGAGTGTCACACTGCTCCCAGTTCAGGGGCTGCAGCCTGGGTCCTTATAGGGTAGTGATGTGCCTGCGCTGTAGGAAGACTCAGACTGCACCAAAACTCCGTCTGACTTTCCAGTGCTACAATACACAGCATAAGCTGCAAACGAGAGCACAATAAGGACCGTTCATGTAAGTTCTCAAAACTTTATAGCACATAGAATGTTTTTCCTTTTAGCAGTGTGAGCTTCATCTCACTCTAAGTGATTAGAATTGATTCAGATCTCCTAAGCTCTCCCAAATATCTTCTTAAGAAATAGATTATGGTCTATATCTGTAGGGATTCCAAACATGAACGTTTCCAATCACGTAAAAAATAAATGAACTGCCTGGACAAGAAGCACACTGAGAATATTTCTTAAATGCCCTGCACTTCAAGGGAAGCCTTCACCTTTCCTGTGTACCCCACAGATGTATGGTTGCATCTCTTTTATTTGTATTACCGATAGAGGGCATAGACAAAGTTATAGACGTTATAGGAAAGAATCCACAGCTTCTTAGCTTTCCTGAATGAATGAGTGTATGTGTCTGTCCTTTATATTTTTGTCACACACTGCATCCCAGGCTAAGGCCTTGCAAAGCTGAGCAGCGTGGCTCTGCTGCATCACTCTCGCATTTCACTGGCAGTGCCTTCACACTTTAGCAGCTTCTGCCATATCTTTTTAAAAAGAGGGGATTGGAAGTTGATATGGCCCACTGGTCAGACAAATAAACATCAACAAAGTAACTGCAGTGGTTTTTGACTGCAAAATATTTTTTCCAAAAAGTATATAAAATATTCATTCAGGAGGGACAGTCAAGTCTATTACAATATGTGAATTTTACAGTGTTGAATGTTCAGCTGTGGAGCCCAAGGTTAGATTTTTATTTTTTTTTAACATAGTATTTTGCAGTCAAATGACCATTGTAATTCAGCTGTACATCTGTGCGCATTCTGACAGGAAGAGAAAAGATTAAAACTCCCAGCTCAAAACCATTCTAACAGTTTATGCAACATTTCTATGAGGAAATGGAATCATTGTCTTTACAATCTTAGTGATTTTTTTTTTTTTTTTTTTTTTTTTTTTTTTTTTTTTTTTGCTATAGGCTTGCAGCCAATGTGAAGCATGAGCTAGCATTTACTCATTTTTATTAATAAAAACACAGTATGTAAAAATCAGTTTGTTATCTTTATCTCTACTCATATTTCAAGGAAATTGAAATTCTTTTGAGAACAGTGGTCGGTAGGGAGCCTGAGGCTTTGTCCTTTGAGAATTGCTGGGGACCCTTCAATCTTTACATGGCAGGGGTGGTAGTGACACTGATCCATAAATGCACCTTGATCTCAAGTTTTAGTGAATGTCTATAGTATGTGGACAGAGTTTGATCTATCAGCCTGTCTTCTGAGACTACCAGTAGTCCATTTGTCATGGTGGAAGATTGTTAGAAGCTTGTCTGCAAGAAACAAAGCTCTTCTGTCTTACTCTCTCACTCCTATGAACGAGCATTTCTGATGTATTTCTGATCTGTACTGCATTTATTTAGGACTCCATGGACCTCGTGCTCTTTCAGGTGTTAAGCATCTCCTTCCTTTTCTCCCCACTGCTGAGGAGAAACCCAACACACATGATAGCTCCAGTCAGTCATATAATTAAGAAGTTGAGACTGATTTCTGGATAGCATGAGAACTACCAGATTGAAGTCACTGGTAGAACTATAGTATTTATTCTATAGATAGTGTCAGCAAGGCTGTAACTGAACATGCTGCCTACTTTTAGCATTCACTTTTTAAGCAGGATTTTGAATAATGAGAAATTGTTTCTAAGAGTTATAAACATGATCTGGAGAACCTTCCTTTATAAGCAGTAGGTCTTTTTTGGTTAAGGCACACATGATGATGGCCTAGCAGCATATCACCAAGGAAAAGATTCCTGGAAGAGGCTATCATTTCGCCCCAGAGGGCTTAAGTGACACTTAAGCAAGTGACAGCTGACAGGAAATCTAAACTACTAGTGCCAAACTTCTGCAAACAGCATGGAAACCTTGTGATTTCCCCTCTCCTTTTAGAATACTGGCAGTTGTAGGCTTGATGCAGAAGTTATGAAGTGAATTTCTTTGGGCTGTGACATGCAGGAGGTCCAATGACTTCAAATCCATAAAGCTTTGGACTGTACTGATCATTGCAATAGAGCATGAAGCATGTTACAAGTCACTCCACCCCAAACTGCAAACTCCCGTCATCACTTTTTGGGCCTACCTTGGAGGGACTGCAGTTACCCTACATCTAACACATGTAAACACACCCCACACTTTCTTCAATGTAGACACTTTGGAGCTGGCCATATGACACATGCTTTGTCCCATAGACAAAATGCTGATTCTTATGTCTCATTGTGGGTGATTTGGGATTAAAGACACACAGAAAACGACGGGTTAGATCTGGAATCAATTTTCATTTACAGCTGAGAAGCAGTTATTGATGCTGTGCTCACAGTTCAATAAAAGATCTAAAGATATAGACCGTGTGTTTCTCTTTCAATATAAGCAGCATAATCAGTGTCAAATGTTTTTACAAAGAAAATTGTATTGACAGTTTTATTAAAATTGCTGTCTTTAAAGTTTTAAGTTATCCACAATTTGACCTACTTGAATGGTTTTTAATATGCACACCGACCAACCCAATAGATTTTTATGTCACATATTTATAATACCAGGTACACATCTGTTTAATGTATTATTTGAGAGATTGTTACATTTCAGCATTGCCTGGATTGTAGAGTCTTGTAGTATTGTCACTGAAGGGAATGTTGGCATATGCATCAGTATTGCATTCACAAGTCCTACTGCACAATATTTTTATATTGGCTACAAGAGATACAGTCAAGACAGATGACAGACATGTTGGTAAAACCATTAGATGACAAGGCATTTCAGAGATGCTAATGTTAACACTCTTCTGTGAGGAAGGACAGAGCTTTTAGATGGCTTTATTACTCTGTTAAAAAAACACATCAGAATTTAGGAAGAGTAGTGAAGATTTTTAATTAGTAGCTCAGCTCAGCTAACAGAGCTTAGATAAAACACAGGTTAGTATTTTTGTTCTTTAAAGCACCTCTGTATAATTCAAATTAGCTTTGAGCTCAAAGGCATCCAAATGAGTTGTGCCTGGATACAGTATTTTAAGTAGCTGTAGTGCACCCAATTTTCTTTAACCAGCTCCTCTTTGTTCTTCTGCCTAAGGAATAGTCCTGTTAACCTTTGAAATGCGTACTTAATTTAAAGCACATTGCTAGTGTTCTGTGTGTTTTTGAACCAATGAAACTTTGATACCAGTTACAGACCTGCTCCATTTTCAGTATTTTATGTACAGAGTGGTTTTGGCAGATCAAATCAATAAGATGTTTTTCTTTATTTGATTTTTTTTCCTCCTTCCCTTAATCATTGCCACTTTATTGCCACTTCTCTAATAACCATACAAACACAAGACACGCATATAATCCATGGCCCTTCTCTGTCGTTTGTATTTTACACAATCATAATTCTTTTTTGCTAGGTTAGTATTAGGTAATTGCATACAAAATGTTTGACTTTGTAGTTGTGTCTAAAAAGGTCATCAGCCATAGGCTGAGCTTTGAATTCTTATAATGTGTACTGAGCTTTCAAAGCCTTTACTTGTGTTAATTTTTAAAAAATTTTATTAAATTCTAAGACGCAGTATGCCTTCATCATATCACGTAAACACTTTTTGAAGTGGAACAATGACCGCTTCCCTTGTAACAATAGATATCCTTTCCTGTTGTAATTTTCCCCATTTTTTAGCTGGATCCTGAACAAGCTGTTTACCTCCCCAAGGTTTCTCTACATTTCCATTTACTTTGTTATCACCAGAAAGGCTGAAGAACAGCTCTTCAGTAATGACATCAATACTGCACACACAGTGAGAGAGGTCATCTTGTCAAAGCTATAGAAAAATCAGATGGATTAGGATGAAACTAGGTGCAAAATAACTTTGATAGACTCTTTTAATGTAAACAGTTTATCTGTCATTGGGTTCCATTGAAATCCCAGAGTGATGCAGCATCAATTGTAGCCACAGCAGCATGTGTTTTGTTAAAGAACCCACATTCCAGTGTTTAAGATCTACAGTCACATTTTATAATTGTAGGAAAATGTTTTCTTTAAGCCATTAATAAAAACAGAAGCTATTAGGATAATACAGTCATTCTCCAACCTTGGCAGCCTCTAACCATGAAAAGTCCTATTGTGAAGATGTCTCTTCTTGCTACCTCAGCCCATTTTAATTAATATTCAGATTCTTTTATTCTGCACAACTCTAGTTGAAACAATCGTATATCGTCAACTGTGTAAAATGAGTACTCCAGCTTCTGTTAGACAAATGTTTGGTAATAAGAGATTTGATGGCTGACATGTCCAAGGTCATAATTCACATGGTAATGATGTAGGTTCATGTCATGTATTTGTTTATTATCAGCAGAAGCTTTTAGTAACCACTCTGAGATCTGGGCTGAGCTTGCTGTAGATACGAGCGAAAAACATGGCCCACCACTAAAATACACTGTGTTACCTAAAGCTTTTAACTTGTTCAGATTCACAGAATCTCATGAAATTGTTTCCACACATGTTGTTATTTCGGAAGTTGTCCATCAGTGAGGAAGGGGATTAGTACAACCCTCAGGACAAATGGTTGTTGTTGAGTGCACAGTACTACAGAGCAACAGCAATGTTTGCCCCTGAAGGTTGCAGCCATGATCTTACGTGGGCTCTGGGGCAGCACAGGAGCTGCACATGCCTCTTGGATGGGTTCCCTACCATGCACTGCCAGCTCAGTGTCTCAATAACTCTCTGCTGCAGTAAATAATAGAGGAAATGAAAATACTGGCAGACAGGCAGCCCTAACAAAGGGGGAATGAAATGCCTTCGTTGAAAAGATTGTTAAATACAGCTGCAGGAAGTCCTCTCCTCACTTCTCTACAAGTAAGCAGGTGCTTCATAGCCCCTCAGTGCTCTCTTAAACAGGTGCTTCTCTTGGGTTTAGTTTTTCATGCCACCAGCCTGAAGCAGCCAGGCTCTGTCAGCCATATCATAAGACGTCATTCACCTGAAGGAGAAACTTTAAAAAGACCTGATGCCTCCACTACTAATTAGAAATGGAAAGGCCAGTTGTTCCTTAGTACAGCCATAAGGACCAGACCCTGGAGGATTGCCAGCCTTTTTTGGGGTGGAAGGGAGGAAAGAGATGCAGCTTTCAGTCCACAGGACAGGTCATGTACTCTGTGTGTGTGCGTGCATGCTTGCACACATTTGTAAAGGAGTCTTTATTATAAGCATGGAGGAAAAATATATTTCCCCAGGGCCTCTTGCTATGTATGCCACTTATGCAAAAGCCCTGTATTGTTTTGGCAGGAAGCAGAGGCAGCAGCAGGTGAGATAATTGATCGACACCAGCATTGTTGTTGTTAAGAGAAAAGCCAGACTTGACCAAACTGTCCTATAAAAATAAATCTGAAGTCTGTGATATCTGCAGGCTATCTCAGTGCTCAACACTCACTAATCCAAACACACAGGAAACATTTATCTCCCTTTTCTCCTCAAAAGGAGAGTGTGATTTTTATCATGAATGCCTTGTGAAGCATTTTGGTAAAGAAAGTGTCTGGCTTTCTTATGCTGGCCATCTGCAGTGTCGCTCTTTTGTAAAAGCCCAAGCAACCGTCTGTGAACTTTAAAATCTAAATTCCTGGGAGTTTTTTACACCAGTAGAGGATAGGCTAGTCCTGGCTTTGAGACTGGGGGGGGGAGGTGTTGCAAAAGTCTGAAGGAGGGGCTCAAAGGTGGCCAGAACAAGCGCAAAGTAGGTGATGAAAAGGGCGTGATAAATCCAGTAATTAGCTTCTGTCAGACAGAATAAGGGGAGAAGATGTGAAAGTTGATCTCCCCTGGAGGTGTTCCAGAAGGAGAACAGTAATGAGAACTAAACACCTTAATTTTTCTTACGATGAATTCATCTGCCACTGAAAGGTTTGCTGGGGTTGGAGGTGCTCTGTTCGTGCTGGCAGGATGAATCTTCCCAGAACAGACCTTCTGCCTGCTTGTAGGGACAGGTCAGGACCACAGTATGACAGTGCGATTGATTTGGGCAGGGTCCTCTCACAGAGAGCGTGCCTGCTTTACAAAATTACCGATTTCATGGCAATACTATGAAGTATAATTTTGGAAGCTGTGCAATTTAGTAATTGACTACATCCTTACATTAGTACATTGTTACATCTGAGCAATGTACTAAACCAGACCAAGGTCAGTTTACCTCTGTTACCTTTGCTGCCTGTTTGTAATAGATTTTTAACATTCAGTGTAGAGGTGATGTTCAGTATAAATTAAAATCCTTAAAGTCTTTAGTCCATCACAGGAAATAAATGAGCAGCATAAACAGTAGCAAAATCAATTCACATCTTCTCAGCACTGCCACTGCTGGTACTCCTTGACTCTGCCCTTCTGCTTCTCAAGTCTAGGGAACTATTCATTGATTTAAAGTTGGGAAGAGACTAAGGATAGGTTGGACTCCCAGTGGAATGAGATAAAGGCCTTTGACACAAAGGAAAACCTAACTACAAATGAGCAGGGGTACAAGGGGCTGTTTCCGAGATGTCTGCATATCCTCCTGTCCATTTTGATGCAAGAAGATATAACTTGTGTGAACATTGCAAAAGTAACAATCCATCATTGCACACTAAGAGTACACCTTATTATAGGATCTCAAAATATCAGCACTGTTCAGTTAAGTTTCAGAGATGGAGATACAAAGAATTACTCTCATGTTAGAACTGGGAAGCTGAGGAATAAACGGGTTGTGGAGACTGTCTGCAGCTGCACAATGAGGTCACAGGATGTTTTTTGAATCTCGAATTTTGCTTCTTATTCCTTGAGGGAAGTTTAGAGAAGACTTTGTTTCTCTTATAAATGTTTCTTGACCTTTTCTGTGTTTCTTTTGCCTCCTCAATATTTTTAATCACATTATTAACATGGTGAAATGTGGCTATGGAGTAAACCCTATGAATAATGGATTTTTTTTGATTTCTTAGGCATCTGGAGGGTTGAACCAAACACATTTTAGAAAAATCATCAGTAAATAAGATGACGACAAATACTGAGTTTTATTCCTAGCTAGATGTTTTATATCTTCACAATAGAATTATCATCCACTAAGCCTAGGTCAATTGTAATGAATTTGTAATAAATTATTCGCTAGGAAATTATGTTTCAAACCAGAATTTCAATTTAGAGTTTTTTTCTTAAACATAGACCATTCAGTACAATTTTCCCAACTTTTTTCTGTCACCAGGAATGAATATTTGTTTTCCAAATAAAACAATTCTTATGAAAAACCAGGCCTAGCTGTAGCCAGGAGTTTGTTCTCTGCTGTAGAACTCTGCAATGACCAAGTCAATTGGTATTGTCAGAGCATTAAATCTTGTAGACTTCATGAAACATCAATCAGCATTTGTAAAGCAACTTGACAATGTTTTATAGGACTACAAAAGTGGAATCAGTAGAATTTATAAAGTCATATTACAATTTCTCCTTTGTTGGATGGAGAAGCCAAAATTAGTACAATTAGCAATTTCCCATCAAAAGCATTTTTGAAAGAATGCAGCATATATCAAAATGATTGGGGAAGGAAGACACTGTTTCAAGCCTCCTCTGTCAACTAACATTAGTACTGAAGTCCTAAAATAAGCATACATGTTTTGTGAGTTGTTTCTGAAATAAGTCTGTTCGCTGCGAGATAGCCCTAACAGTTTGTATTGTAAAGTTCACCAAAGCCAGGGAGTAAACTGCAGCCTGTGCAACAAAAGCAACTAAGTTCATAGTACCCATGCTAACTAATATAAAACTAGCTCAGATGTGTCTACGTGAACAACAAGCACTCCTCAGAATGTAGCACGCACTCAGTATGTCTTTTCTCTATTTTTTTAAAAAATCCAGAATAGCTCTTGAAGAATGGGAAGTGGCCACATTTTTCATTGCATGCTTCCTTAGTTTGATTTCCACTCTTGGCCTGATGGAAACTTAAGGTTTTGGGAAAAAAATGCTTACAGAAGGCTAAATATATCTGTGTTATTGCTCAATTAAAATCAGTTCACTTATATCAAATATGAAGGTGACTCGTAACCCACAGACAGCCCAGTTTAAAATTGGTCACTTAAACTTTGTTTTTCATTTTACCCAGCCTCCACTGCACCGATCGAAATTAAATTTCCAGCATTTCAAGTATTCTTGAGCATCTCTCTGTGAAGCCATGAAGGTTACTGCATTGCTCAAAGCTATGATGAGAAGCTCTCTGTAGTTCATACACAGCGAGAGTTCAGTGAACCGTTCTGATCTGTAGATACCACATGCTTGGTGACTTGATATTTCAAAAAATGGATCTTAGCTGATCCATCCCACATGTTTGGCTTCTGAAGGAAAAATACTCATTTTTTTTTAAATATGACGTGAGGAGGAGAGTATCTTCTCCAGTGTTTTTGGTGCTAGATACAGTAACATTGGGCTTTTTGTCCTGGAGGTGAGACTGACCCGGAACATGACACACAGAATCTCAAATACAAGGTTGCCAACTTCATGTCAAAGGCAATTAGCACGAAAGAAATACAATCTCCTCTGTTGACATTAGGGGACAGGTAGAGGAGAGTGTAACCAATGAAGTAAAGAAGAAAAAAAAAAAAAAAAAAGGAACACAACACACATATTTATGATGTATCATCACATACTAGTTCTTCAGCCCTTGGTTTTAGGCTTTATGATTCCCAGCAATTTTGGATGGTTTAGTTTGCTGCACACTACATTCTCCTCCTCCACAGGAAGTCATAGTTAGTACCAACTGCATCATTACGGAATCAGAGCAGTCAGTGTGGGTGTTCGTTCATTACTTGGGATCATAGATAAGGCATTCTCTGTAAATAAGAGCATGGTATAACTTTTAATACAAGTCAAATTATAATCTATTAATACACATATATATAAAAAACTGTATATATGACTCAACTGATGTGGAAAGTTTCTTTGTTTTTATTGGATTGTTGAAATGGATCTCCAGGAAGTCTTTTTTATACCTACAGGACAGGAAAACAGCATGGTGAGTTGTAAAACACAGTCAAGTTGCTTAGCTATTCACCAAACCATACAGAGTTGGTTATAAACTGGAAGATTAACCTATGTTAGATTTGAAGCAGCTCATGCGAAGAGTTAAAGCATGGCCTTCCTTCTTCTGCCAACATGTTTGATAACATGAAGTGCCATGTCTCAACCTAAGAGACTCTCGGAGGTTCAGCAATTGCCTTCTTAGGTGGCTGATCAGTGCATCTGAATCAAGAGGGTGAGGAGGCAGTCTTAAAGAATACTTTTTGTCTAATCTTTTTCAAAATCAAATACTTTTCGCTGAAAATCCTGTATTTTCAGTTATGCAATGGAAAATATATTTTTTCTTTGGATAGCATACACTTCCCCTCTAACACTTAACCAAAAATCTAATTTACATTCTGCAGATGCCAGTTATTTTTACTTTGATATTTTTGATCCAGCCTCTTGTCAGTTCCCAGGTCTTTGTGATGTAGGAAAGTTCTACTGACTGGAGTACTTTTTCTGTTTTTTTCTATCCAAACGCCAGTTTGGTAATTGTTAGTATCAAAGAAAATCATAGTTTTTCACATTTTGTGGTCCTTGTGCACAATCTAGAAGAAGTTTGTGCTTATTCCCTTGTTTAATCTTTTGTGTAATAGTTAAATACCTGCTAACAAAATAAGTTTATGGGTATATTCACACTGCAGATCAAGTAAAGCATAGTGCAGGTGGTTCTTGAATTAATGCTAAAAACCATAGTGCCAAAATCAGATGTAATGCAACATAAGAGGTAGAAGTCATTCACAGTTATAAAAGTCATGGGAAAACATCCCTGAGCAAATACTCTCTGATGGATTATTCTCTGTATCTTACCACTTTTCATGTATTCTTCATCTTCTTCGTTCTTACTCAACACTAGAGTCATGCTGAAATAAGGTCTTAGAGAGCAGAAGCACAATTATGGAAAGGCCATAATTGTAAAAAAAAATCAGAAGGAAATTACAAATTAAAGTGGAATGATTGTCTAGTTCACTCTAGCTTCCATTTTCTAATCATCCTAAATTATTTTAATGCATGTTTTCAAGCTCAAAATTAGCTAAGGTCCCATGATGTAATTCTCCTAACACCCATTGAATCTTACATTATATCAGTCTAATTTAATTCCAGTCTTTTGCAGCATCATCTCCCACTCAGGGCACATGTATCGTGGTTTAGGGGCCTCCTACCTGCTCTGTTTCTAGGTAGTACTTTTAATACATGGAGTTTAGGAGTTGTGGAGTTAAAACCAGTTTCTTATTTGTAAAGGCCTAGGAATATAAGATAAAAAATAACTCTTAAAACATGTTTGTCTTTGAAATATCTTAAATTAATAATCAAAAGCTTGCATCAAGTCTAAACCAAATCAAACTCAGTCATGAAGATGAGAAACAGGAATTATTAACTGAGTAGCAAGGCTGATGGAGGCTCAATGAGATCATTTTGTTCAAAGATTAAAGGCGACGAATGCTGAAATAGTTGAGGAGGATGGCTATGAACACATCTGACTAGAGCTGCTAAATTCAGTAATGATCAAAAGTTAATTATCAAAGCAGAGAGAACTACTCAACACAGACAATTTGAGTCAATAGCTAAGCAGCCCAGAAAAAAAGTAATTTGGAAGAAGTATTTTCCTATAATGAAGTTATATAAAAGACATACAATTCAAAGAAACCTGCCTAAAACAAGATTGCATTCTTCCTGATCAGAGAAAAATAATTAGCTCTAATTGACAGACCTGCTGCACAGCAAATATTTTCAAACAATATGTTTCTGCATCAAAGCTTAATGTGTAGAGTTACTCAATGTCACTTTGATTTTGCCTTCCTTTATCTTCTGCCACTGGGCATGCTCATGGTATCGCAACAAATACACTTTGAAAAATGAATGAGCAACACCTACAAGACAAATAAAAGCAGAAGGCCAGATCCTGCCTTTCTTTCTCAGATGCAATCCCTGACATGTATTTTGTGCTGTATTTAATATCATCAACATGGTCCCACTCAGAGGCAAACTGAATCATTTTTAATAGAAAATGACCAGTTGCTTGATAATCCAACATTAAACTAGGCTGGCATGTAGATTAACCTGATCATTTGCAATATTTGTTTAAATCTCAGTATGAGTGAGCATGTGTGTGAATGACACTCCCTCAAGCATGTCTTCTCTTAAGAGTTAGGAAAGTGCCTTCTCCCAGTAACAAAGGGCAAAAATTTATGGAAATTCTCCATATAAAAATCTAAGGAGAGATATGTGCTAGAATGTTTGTCCAAGAAAATAAAATTTATCTATAATTCTTTCTTAGTAAATCTACCATGTTTCTTTCAGGATAAATGGTTGCCATCAGTGCAGCTAAGTAGTGAAAAATCAAACATACAGTTTAAACTCTGCTCTTCAATATTCTATGACTTTGACATTGCTAGTTCTCCCTCTCTGAAATACCATCATCTTATCATGTAAACAGTTTAGTTCACACCATCATGCACATGACCTCCAAAATATCTTCTGCTTTACTTTGTATTAATCAACTGCATTATTATTATTATTATTATTATTATTATTATTATTATTATTATTATTATTATTATTATTATTTACTTGTGATCCTAGACACTCTTCACTCTTCTGCTTTCTTCTCTTAATCTGTATTTTGATATCAGTTTTTGTGTAGTGATTTTTGAATAATTCAGAGGAAAAAAAACTTGATTTAGATACAAGTTTCACATGCGTGAACTCAGAATTGTTGCAGTCCAGCTATCTGGTATATGGAAGGGTCAAGCAAAATATCACGGTACAGTCAAAAAAACCTTCTGTCATTGTGGAAGGCTGTTTATGAGCTTTAAAAATAATTTTAGTTCCCTGCAGGATGGAACTGAAACTTGATATTTAGTGGGAGGCTTGGGAAACTGAAATGCCATTTTTGATGGCACTTTAATCCATTTTAAATGAAGCATTTGTGTGTTGTTACATGTAGTTTATTACTTAGAAAGATTTCTTAATAACATGCTTCTGACTCTGCATTTGCACGTGGCAGCTGAAAAACGGAGATTTGGGAGAGTATCATTGGAAAGAGGCACAACTCACATTATCTCACTAATGAGGCAGGGACCCCATTTCATCATACGCTTGTTTGAAAGGACATAATTAGGTTTGGGTCTATAACACTACCTTGTGCAATCTTAAATTTAGCATTTCCTGAGGTTTAAGTGTTTTATTTAGCAACTCTACTGTACAATTAATATAATTGTTTCCTATCGTGCATTCATTGATTTATTCTTCAGATGGAAAATATAATCCAAATGAAACAAACACATTTTTCTCTGCACGCTGGGAGCCAGCCCAGAGGATTAGTGTTGCCCGATCTGAGCTCTCACAAGCTCTAATTCTTCCTCCCAATTTTTAAACTCATTATTAGGGATTTCCATGGTTCTAAACACAGATTTTATGTTTGCTATGATTGGAGGCAAAAGTGCCAAAACAGCGGTGTTTTGAAAGACTAGCCCCATTGTAGAGCCCAAAGAAAAACTCATTCTGGCAAAACTTGGAACCCAGTTGTGCAGGTCCCAGAGGTTTCAAAAGTTAGTCAGTTTTCATAAAGGATTTAATTTCTCAAGGGCTTATGTGAGCGTTTTTCAGGACCACTAATATTAGCAGTTCCTATGTGGGAACCATTTTATTCCCATCCTAAGCACAGCAGAGGTTAAAGTTTCTCACCAAAACCTTCTCTCCAATTTTGGTAGGCTTTATAAAAATATCTCGGAAGGTAATTAAGCACTAAAACTTTCCTTACTATAATAGGTTTATGGATCAGTTGTCTTAATTCTGCCTTTCACCGCTATCCATGCTTGTAATCTCACTAACCATCTGACCGCTTTCCACATTTAAATCTATTACAGTCTGGTTCTGCAAATGCTAGGAGGAATTCTCTGAAATGATATGACAACACTAGTTTATCTGAAGGTGATATTTCAAGCCCTCTTGCATTAAAACGTCATTTACCTAGTCTGAAAAAAATCAGAGGGGGGATGCAAGGTTGTTTCAGATTACATAATTATGCCACAGAAGCATTAATAAAAAAAAAAAAAATCCACTAAAATCACAAGTAGTTTAACCAGTGTGATAGACTGGCGCAGCTCTGCCATCGGTGCCCCCAGCTGTGTTGCTTAGCAACATTTTAATTCAAGAAGAATCGAAGGAGATGAAATCCCCGTGGAGAGGGAAACAGAAATAAGAGGGCCGTTGACAGATGATCTGAGTTGTTTCTTCTAATATACTGTGAAGATCACTGGCTCTTTTCATGAATGATAAATGGACTGTACACAGATCAATGGGTTCAGCAATAAACTGGAACCAGGCTCCATGGCTGAGGTGGTGCAGGCCGAGAGGCCCAAAGATTTACTCATTTAGATGATTTGGAGTGTGTTTTCTCAAAGGTTTCACAAGAGGAAATTGATCTGAACATTTGGTCATCCTTTGCCCTTTTGTGTTGTTGGTGAATAAAAACTGTTTTGGAAACAGAGTCTGTTCTTCCCTTTATTTTTTCCTGTTGTTCTTGTTCCAGATATGGACAGATAGCTTGTGACAAAGGGGCCAGACCTCAGAGCGGGAAATGAAGTAATCACCCTGAATGAGTAGTTCCTAAAGACTCATGGCTATTAAAAATAAACAAACCACACTGATATCACAAACTGGGGCAGAAGTATTTCAAACCTGTAGTGCTATCGCTCTGAAAGGGTCCAGCTCCTGCAGACCTCTGCCCTGGCCCTTCTGAGGAGCATCTGTGGGTTGATGTTTGCTTGCAGCTTGGTTGAACTGCTTTGGTGTGTTGCTTAATTGTTTGTTTCCCCCACCCCTCTTCTGTTTACAGGCTGCTGAAAAGACAAAATTGAGAAACATTCCTGTAAAGTAAGTTATTTTTATATCTGTTTGAAAATGCAAGTTTGACAAAGTTGTTGTATACAATCACTAAAAAGACTGGGACAGTAAGAGGGGCGATGAAAGAGATAATAGAATTCAAGTTGCCCCTAATCATAGTTATAAAAAGGTCTCTATCATTGAGGAACGCTTTCGATTTCTCATGTGTCCCTAATGATTGCACTCCCCAAGTTTCATCCAGTTTCCATAAATTAATGTGTTGTCTGTGAATAGCTGCCAAATAATATCACAATCATACTCAATACATAGTGCTCCTAGCCTTGGGGAGGTTTGTACATGCTAAAAAGATTATGATTTTTAATTGCAATCCTTGAGAAGGTCTGACAGGGGGGAAATAACTAGGGATGTGCCAAATGATTTCTAGACACATGGGAATATTTTGCACCTATGTATCAAGGCTTTGCCATCCTGTTGATTAAGAGCTCTTTTCTCACTCCGTGTGTGCGTCTCTCACACCATACACACACGTATGTTTCTGCTCTTTACTGTAGGGCTCAGTGAAGGATGAGCAAGCTACCAGGGAGCAATTTCCAGGGCATTTTATGAGAAGTTCTTAAATCTTAGGGCACTAGCGGCAACACTCAACCATATATCATTGAATTAAGAAAGTTGCTATATAAATGTCCTGGCTCTTTGAGAAAAGGCATTTTCAGTTAAAGATACCAGCAATCAGTGATTCTGTTTAAATAATGAATACTCCAGTCTTAATGGGCTCTTATGTACCAATAAAACCCATATTTTTAGCTTCAGTAGGTGATCACTGCAGTTTAACTAAGTCCCAGTAACTGTATATTCCTGTTACAGACAGAGGAAATGTTCTTATTTTTACAGTAGTTTGCTGATCATGCTGGCTCTTGGACTGGAGTGGTTTTGTATTTTTAAGAACATACACTGACAGGACTCGCAAATCATTGCATTTTAGCACACATAACAAAAGAATACAGTTCTACTTCTCACTTGGCTTCCATTTACGTATAGTCATTTACACCTTATAAAGTGAACACAAAATGTGCATGAACACTCCTTGGAGTGAATACACAAGATGTAAGATAGTCATAAATCAATCTCTCTTTATGTTTCATTCAATCTGATAAAAATTAGAAATAGGATCCAGCAGGGACCTGGTAGCACATGAAACTTGTAATAAGACAAGGGACCTTTCTTGCCTATAGAGCTAGTTCAAATTCAGTGCAAGCTGAATTGAAGTCATTGTTAGCTGGTGGCTGTTTAGTAGAGAGCATGAAATGAGCTGTGTTTTCACCTTACATTCTAGAGGATCCAAGAGTTGCAAGATGATAAGAGTCCTGGGGAACAGCTCCAAAATAATCATTTATCAACCATTCATTTTTTTGTTAATATTTCGAGCCAAGTTCTCAGGAATGACTCAACTGAATTGAGTTTTCCGCATATAAACGTTATTGAGCCTTACAGTCATTAAACAACGTGCATGTGACACTGATGCCCAATTAACCCACCAGAAAGATTCTGGAGTCGGCAGGGAAAGGGTGATTTAGGTTAAATCATTCCTTTATGGGACTTGAGTAAGTGTAACATTTTGGAATGGAAGAGGGCCAGATGGACAGTCTCGCTCTTTCCACCTACATGTGCATATTTCACTCTGTCATGTTTCCCCCAACTGGTTGTTTAACTTCTCTTTGACTGTGTTCATGGTGGCAGCTTCAATTAGTACCCTAGGGAATCCATTATACATATTAATTATACTCTGCATAACAAAACAGCTGAAAAATCTGCCTAGTATTTTTCAGTGACATGTAACTATTTAAGGTACCTGTGCACAATTATGACTGTATGCTAAAATATTACCTCTCAGGGAAAAAGTAAGAATGGTGTCTTTAAGATAGCAGTAGTAGATACAGAGTGCATTTATATAAGCATCACAGCCACACTTAGTACAGCTTGGGTTTGTCTGGCTTTTAGTCGTTGCTTTTGTAGCTCTCAAATGTCAAAGAGAATTTCACTTGAATTTTAATGTTCTTCAGCTATGCAAAATAAAGTTAGTAGCTTCCATTGTCATAAGGGCTGAAAGCTGTACAGATTCCTTCTACCATATGTGACTTATCACATACATTTTTAAAAACACATTTCTGTTATTAAGACATATGTGATAGTACACTTCTGCAAATGTGAATTGCTTTTGGCTAAAAGCCATGCACTAATAAGTTGAGTTGAATCTAACTGCATTTGACATCTGTTCCAATATTTTTTTTTTACATATATAAATATATATATGAAATATTCGCAGTTGTCATTAGCATAAAAAAATTCCTTGTTTTTACGTTGCGCTGACATAGTTCTTGTGTCCCAAAACTTGAATCAGAAATCACTCCCTTTTAAAGGCTGTGGTTTCTTTAGGGTCCTTGGACAGGGCCTAACAGTGCCATTATTTAACATATTAGTTTAAGAGCAGCATGAATATTTCTGTAGAAATGGTCTCTTTACTTTTCATTGCTCAGTTTATTAGTGTTGCTGGTTTAATGTTCAGGAGGAAGTTTACTGGGGTTTTTTTTGTTCTGTTGAATCTCTCCAGCACTTAACACTTATGGAGGGAAAAAAAACAAGGAAGTTTCCTTACTACAGTTCAGTAAGACAGCCAAGCAGCTGGTTTCTTAATGCCCAAGTGTCTGTAGGTGCTTAGGCTAACTGGAGTGAACTTCCTGATGGCCAAGGGAGATGCAGGTGGCATTTGGCTACTTCAGAAGGCTTGGTCTGAGTTCCATGTTGCCTGTAGCACTGCAAGACACAGCACATCCATAGCAACTCATCTTTATGTATTGGTAGCATCATCTGGCATAATATCACTATAAATAAGCACATGGAAAATAGCTGAGAAGTCTGTGTCTGCAGAACTGATTTTTTTGGGGGGTGGAAATAGTGAAGTTACTTTTCAAAAACATAAGACTATTTCTGTCTGTGTGTGGCACCAAGGTTGCCCCCATAGTTGCAGGATCCATTACATTTAACTTATTTATCCTCTCCTTCCCTTGTCATATAAGGAGCACTTGCTTTCTTCCATTGGTTTTATCCATATTTGCATTGAGAGTCTGTAGTAGAAAAGGGATTTCCTGGATGCAGAGTCCTAGATACTTTCTTACTTGCTGGTCCTTATCATGCTGTTCCTATCCCTGAATCTGAAAGACGTAACTTAAGTTTACCTTGTGGAGGGTTTATAATTTCTAAAGAGCTGTTACATGAGAAATGGTCTGAATTAAGACACATCCAGGGGAAATAATCTCCTATATACCCTGTGATTTGATGGAAGAAGGAGAGGACAGCAGTATCATTAAAATTCAATAGCAGCTTTGTTCTGAAACCCAACTGCTGATCACCCTTCCTAGATGTTTTTTCCAGACTTGGGTAGGCAAGGGGAGCCCACATTAGCATAGAGCCTAGAGGAATCATGTTCATGTTGACTTGGACCATGTCACCTGTCTCTAATCAGTGTGTTAAGCTGCAGGATCCCCTCAGATCCAGGCACAGTCAGGGTTAGGCCTCATTCTCAATTACAAATACACTTGGCTTGACAGCCTGTACATTAATGTTGACTGAAGGTCAACCAACTCAGTGTTTTACCTCTGCCAGTGGCAGAAGGTGAGAGAAGAAGAAAGCAATTATGGAGGCATCCTCCATGGAGAGTATCCTCCCACCTTCTTGCACTCGGCTTTTTACACTTCCATAACCACACATCCTGTATTTAGGAGGTATCAATAGACTTATCCTCCATGCAAAATCTCTTTTGTACTCGATTTATACTTCTTGTCCCCACAGCATCCTGTGGCATTAAGCACTGTAGTGTTGTGAAAAAATACTGTCTTGTGTTTGTTTAAAACCCATTCCTCATATGGTCACTGGAATCCACACAAGTAATTATTCTTGCACAAAAGAGCAAATGATTTCTTACTCTCCTTCATTCCTGATACTACATATCTTGTCCTGTAAACCAAGGAGTCTTCCTACTCAAAAGCCATTAATAATGCTGGTTTCCCCTCTAAGCGTGTGAGCCCACTAGTGAGCTAATGTAGACATAAGACAGGTCTCTCGGCAAATGGGAGAGGAGAGCTGTGTGTCTAGAGTCAGGCAGAGACAGTGGTTAGGAAGATACCTAGTTTCTTTTCACTGTTTTCCATATTAAAGAGATGAGTTCTTTGAATGGCAATGCCCTCCTGACTAAGGACTGGATATAATGTCACTGTAAACAAGTGCCTCAGATTACAGTCCTTTATGAAAATGGCAAAATGGATTCCTTGCGAAAATGTGGGCAGGTGAAAGAATGATTCGGCTAATACCTGATGTTATCCAACACTACAAAATACAACAGTTTTATAAGAGAGAAATTAGATTTTTAAAAAGAAAAATGAATGCTTTTAAGAGTGGTCCATGTAGTCCATTAACTGCTGTAGAACTGTGAGAATATTGGAATTGACTTCTTGCTTCAGGGAAGAAAACATTGCCTTCCTTGAGTGTCCTTTATACTCTCTTCTTTTATAGTCCCTTTAAAAATCTTCAATAGAAACCAATGGCATTTTCCCCAAACACCTGCATATGCTTAAATTTGCTGTAGATTTAATGACTTCCAGATACATGTTTTAGGATTATAACTTGGGTTAAAATACCGCTGCTTTTTATATTTTCAAAATATATTTGTTTTCCATCAGCCACAAGTTTGTTAACCAAAAAGACTTCTGGTGTTTATTGTCTTTTCCTGCCATAAAACTCATCATCTCCTCAGAAGGGCATCTGACTTGACTTGGTATGGTTTTCTGTCCCAACCATCATTGGAAATTCAATCCATTAACATTTGATATCTTGACATTTCAATTGACCTCTCATTTGCAAAGCGCAGTGGTATTTTTTGTGGCCTTTTCATCCTTGATTATACATGGAATAGGAGTGACTGTTTCTACTGACTGCACTTTAAAAATATCTTTGTTTTACCAGCTGGAGTGGCACCTTGTTTTTCCCTCCCTGGATAGACCTTATTCTTCATGGAAGGTCTGAGGTCTGAGCAAGTCATGCAGAGCCAAAGGATTTTCTTATTGACTCACTAAGCAGGAGGGCAAGCAGGTCATACTCCGAGGGTCACTTAATGTGTGTTGTAATAGCAGTAACCATAAACAGATCTTTTGCTCCTGTTGGCAAAAGTGCAGGCCAGTGGGCTGGGTCTGGAGGTTGGTTGGTTTTTAACCAGTCAAATTAGGCACTTGTAGGCAGTAGAGGTACAAAAGGGGCGGTGTGCCATTTGTACGCATGCTCAGCTCTTCCGCTGCAAGTTATCTCCTGGCCTGCATTTAAAAATAAGAAGGAAAAAAATGTGTCATGTCTAGGTTGAAAAACCCCATGACCAAATATGCGTATGTGTATATATATGTACATACATGTATACCCAGGCAACTGTGGACCCGAGGTACCTGTGGGCAGTTGTTTATATGTATCTAAAAGACGTTTGCTAAAGGACTTAAAGCACTTTCAAAAAACAAAAAAGCCCGAACCTGCTATAACTCTCATTCTCAGTAAAACTCCCAAGCAGTTTCCACACTGCCACCTGTTAGTCTCTGCTTCTAAACCCTCTTTCCCGTTGTTTCTCCTTGGACTGTTTCTGTCGAACTACTAAATCAGCCAGCACCAATTCAATTAGTTCTCAAAATCCATTACAACATAGTGCCTAAACTGCCTGTCCATATTCATTTCTGAAAGAAATCCATTCATATTTATGTTTTAATACTTTAAGTCTAGCATGCGAAAGCACTCAAATCCCCAGTAGAAATCCAGGAAAAAGCCTGCTTACAGGCAATTATAGACAATGTTCTTTAGCCCCTGATCCTCCTAGTCTGTCCACTTAGGCATCTGCACAGGTGCAGAGTTGGGTCAAGGGGATCAGTTTATTGCACCAGCAATTAAGTCCCTCCAAAAATTCACAAAAGCCCCAAAAACAACTGATTCTGGAAGTTGGGCCACATGGTAGAGTCTGTGCAGACCTGCAGTACTCACAGCGGGGTCGGCACCTGGAGAATCACTGGGAAAACCAGTACGCATATGCTACTGTTGGTTTCCAGTGAGTTTTATTTAGGGGGGCTGCGTTTCCTCAGCAGAATGTGAACTCTAGAAATGTTGCGAAGGATTATTTTACTCTTACAAGTTAAAGGTTAGTGTTGGAAATGGATTAGAGAACTGCCGCTTTTAAACTGTTTGCAAAGAAACGCACATATTAAATCCTTTTTGATGATATCACATTAATCCCTAAATACTGATTTTTATGTAAATTTTGACTCTTGCAAAGCTCTGACAATTCAACAATCCCCATGTGGTTTTATCAGAGCTGAATTGCTCCTTTAGATCTTTTTTCCTTTTTGCAGTACCTTTTGCTTTATTCCAAAGTCATCACAGCAGCTGGAAGATGTAGTACTTTAGACATAAAATAATAAGTCTATTTAATATTTTACCATTATTTTCTGAATTTGTTCCTCTGACACATCTTGTTAGATATATTTTTATCAGTCCAAAAGATAACCACGGTAGGGCTATTTTTATTTCTAGGGAAATGATGCATGATAACTACTGGCAGGGCCCAAAACAGTAAATCAGTCCTGTTCCAACCACAGAACGTATTAAAAGTCTGTAGCCTGTAGTAATAAGTTATAATTTAGTTGACTGGCAGTTTGTTTGGACTTAAAACTGTACAAATGAGTCACATTGGCTAAGTCCTGAAATATAAAATAGTTTGTGCTTTATTAGGGTTTTCAGCTACCACCACAACAGGTACCTAGAGAGAACACACATTTTTCAAATGTGCGCAATACATTTTTATAGTGAAATGCTTCCGACTTGATTGTATAATTTATAGTAGATGGTTAAATTACCACACGTCCTGTGTAGTGCACAATGTTTGCTTACAAGACAATGAGATGAACAGACTCTGAGAGCTCATTCATCTAATCTCTTACAAATCTGAGCACGCACCATCAATACCAAGCACTGCTGGCTGTATCCAGCCACCAGGCGCCCCTCAGCTGCCAAGCCAGGCATGTTGCTCAGCAGCCATCACAGAACTTCAGACAGCTAGAGAAACCTTCTCTTTTGTGTATTTCTATTTACAGAGACATGTATATGCCATCTGACCAAAGCTAATCGTGCATTTCTGTAAATTTTGACAGGAGTCTTGTAGCTGGACAAAAATAAGTATTTTCATTTTAACTGGGTCACTTTTGTTATTTTTCAAAATAACACATTTACACATTCATTGTGATACAGCTAGTTGAGATTAAATTTAGGTCTACTTTTAAAAGTTGAAAAAAAGTGAAAGTATTGGCAAACAATGTCTTTTTCGCCTGATTCCTTCTTTTGACAGTAAAAAAGTTAATATGGTCAGTATTTTTTTCCAGATTTAGCATGTATCTCATGTTGATCAAAGGATTTCCCGTTCTTCTCTCCTCACTCATACTGTGGTTTTTGATCATTTTCGATTTTATATTTGTCTTTCTGGTTATTATTTTTAATTTTAAGTTACATAGCATTTATTCAAACAATTATTCTAAGTGTTTGCTTTGGGCATTGTGTTAAGTAACAGCTGTTTTCTAACTACCTGTGATCTTTTTTAAATTAATGCTTTAAAAATGTGCTTCTGAGCAATTAAGATGTTGCAACCAGGCAACAAATGATAGCAACATTGAAGAAAAGGCCTGATCCTGGTACAAACGGGAGTACCTATTCAGCTGTTTTCACTACAGCTGGTTGAATCCAGCATAGGAAGCAGTCTTCAAATCTCATACCCCTGAATTTCACTGTTAGGCCATTTTTGTGCAGCTGGAAGATAAATAATCCAAGCAAAACTGTAAGTAGTGTTAGTGTAGGTATATAACTATATGGTTTATTTAGGATATAGCGTGTGCTAGACACTCTGCAGATGAAGATCCCTGCCTTGGAGACCATGGTAAGAGGCAGTAGATAATGCTACCAGGCAGTGGGATTTAACTGAAATCTGTAGGCTTGTGTCTGCTCTCTTCTGGGCAGCAAAACACCACTAGTTTGGTATTTTTCCTAATTTTACCTTAGTGTGAGAGGGGAAAATTAAGTTCCCTTGCTCTTTCTGGCTTGTGGCCTCATGGTAATATACACAGTAGGTTTCCTCTGCCTTGCAGGGTCATGAAAATAGGGCAGAATAAAGGTGATCCTCCTTGCTATCACCTTTTCTATACCCCCAAAAAAGTGCCTGCCATACAGCAAACAACCAGTCCTTTCCTTTAGCAGTGAGTAAGTGAAATAAAACAAAACCAGGTGTCTTTCATGCATTTATTTTTTTAAATACAAGTACAAAAAAATAATGATCTTGTGCTAAGTGAGAGAAGTGAAAAAATATCCAGTCATTTAGGATCAATGAATATGAAAGAAAGGCAAAAGCTAGATAATGTTTCAGGAAATAACACTGCTACAAGGTTAATTTTGCCTAGTACAACATTTCCTAGTATTGAATTGCCTGATATACTCCCTCAGGGATTGCTCCTGCGCTTGCAATAATCAAGGCTGATTTTATTGGAAAATCACCTCTGGATGAGAGACATACTCTAGAGAGAACTTTGCATGGGTACAAATAGGTTTTTGGTGCCAGTGCCATGTTGCCCAGGCCAGCAAAGTTACAGTTCCCAATCTGTCTGTGCATTCAAGCAGCAAATTCATTAGCAACCCTTCTGGCAGGATAGAAAAATAGACATATTAGGGAAATTTACTTTGAATTGTTTTCAGGATTTGTTGGATAACAGTTCAGTAATCAAATTGCGCCTCCTAACAAGACCATTAAATATTTTTATTAATAGTGGCAGGGAAGCTGTGGATATTCCTTTAAGTGCAGAACACTTTACCGTAATGCTATGTGACTTGCAAAGATCATGGATGAAAGAAGAGATTAGCATAGTTGGAGCGGGGTTGCTTTTAATGTCGGAGCTGATTTTTGTTTTGTGGTGTATGTCAAGGCTGTGTTGAGTCACGTAACTCTCACATTGCAGATGTAATGTATGTTCAAGTATCAGCTCATCTCTCAGTCCCTGGCAGTTTGCTGGCTCTTTAATTGTAGAAGTGGGCCATATCTTGACAGTGCTGTGCTCTCTCTTACTATGGGACCTAAGTTCAGATATATGCAGTGGCTTCCAGGCCTTGTCAAGTGGAAACTGAGCATATTGTAAACAGAGCGCGTTTTGCCTGCAGCTGGGAGGAGGGACACGTGGAGCACCCGCGAACGAGGGCCCTCCACTGACCTTGGAGTGACTTTGAGTGTGGGGGGGCTGGAGGAGCACTAGGAAAAGGCTGATTCAGAGAGACAGATGAGTGAGGAAGAAAAATCAAGGAGATTGGCACAAGGACAGTGGAAAAAAATCTTTGTAAAGAAAGCAGGAAGAATTTTTACACTCAAGGCCAACACCGAGCCCTTATAATCAGGCTCGTCTGGCCACACATCAACAGCAGCAAGAGAAAAAAATACTGAATGCAGCTTGCAAGCTAAGGTCTGTTGAAAAGCTGGTGTTCTGCCAGGGAAATAAAGAACGTGGACTGAATTTATTAAAGAATAAATTGCATTAAGCTTCAGGAACTGACAGGGTTAAAAATTAGGATTGTAAAAAATAATCTGTATACTCTGTTTCCTAATTCCTGTTGTCTTAATGATTGTTTTGCTGTGAAGAGGACAGCCACCCTCGGTATCAATCATAGTAAGCTATTTAGACACAGAAATAAGTGGCATATGGCTTAGCACTTTTGGGTCTAGCAATCAAGTAGCAACCTTCTGCAATACAACTGTAGTTCAGTTCCCAATGGGCTTCACTTTGATGATTAGATATATTGAGTTCCCTGTGTCATTCAAAGACAGCAGAATTTCATACAAGTTGGTGTTAGCTTCCTCTCACTTCATTTCAATTTTCAATAACCAGTGTCATCACATGTAACAGTTTCTTCGTAATGGAACTTCATGTCGAATCAGATTTGTCTTTCAAGTGAAAGAGCACTGTGAAAAGTCTTCTGAAATACTGATCTCTGGAAAAAATCTCACCACAGTGGAAGCAGGGAGAGATTATTTATTTATTTCTCCTAAAGACACTTAGGCACCCACTCCCCAGATCATTCAAGAATACTCAGAAGGAAAGCTTTAGTATTGCATTTGGGGATGGTATTGTCATTCTGTACAGGGCTTACCCCAGGTGCTTGCTGAAGTCATTGTTGTGCTCGGTAAATAGAAAATATTTGTTCAGTCATATTTGAAACTGAAACGATGATATTTAAAACCAAGTTCTGTGTAAGTGGAGTTCTATCGGAGGAGAATTTGAACTTCAGAACTGCTGCCTTCCTGGTACTTACCTTCTCTCCATTGACTCAGCCCCTGTCCCTGGGCAGAGGAGAGGCATCTGTGCAGGCGGATGGAGGGAGCCAAGTGCTTTGCCTGCTGGAGGACAAAGACATGGGTTCTCCTGGAGGTCCGGGTATAGAGAAGGGAGGGGAGAAACTCCAAGCATAAACAGCCCAGAGAGTGCATCATGGTGAGCATAAGCCTGCAAGTCAAGTGTCTGCCAGTTCTGTCAGATGTATTTCTGGAGAAATCTAGTGTCTTGGAGAATCTTCTACCTATGCTAGTGCTTGAAGCTATATCCTCCCCAATGGGCTGCGATCTCAGTTCCCTCTTTGGTACCCCTTCTCCATAACATTTCCAAAATGGGGGAACTATTTGAAGGTCCATGTGTGTCACACAACCTGTACGTTGAGATTCACCTGCCAGCATACCGTATAGCACCTCCCACACATGGATTGTGCCAAATAGCATAGCAGCACAAGCAGTGTTTTTAAAAAGTAAATTCTGGGTCACACATTCACAATGTTGCTGAAATTCACCATTAGTCTTAATATGCTGTAGGAAGAGGGACTGCAGATGAATGTCTCACAGCTTTATAATCCCAACATTTACCAAGCAACTAAGATGATATGGTTGTCTGTATCACATATCCAAGACTGCCCATCCCATAGTTTTATTTCTTGGCAGTTTCCTACAATTTTGTGAAATTTTTTTTAATGTGACAAAGTCACTTCAATTACACAGTCATTATAAGTTTTGCCAAGGTTGACTATGGATCGTTTTGTGTTCATTAGAGCACAAAATTAGAATTTTCATTGCTGCAACTGTAAACAGTATTGGCTCAAAGGATTCAAGCTTTTTTCCCTCCATAAAATCTTGGATAAGCTATAACTGAGGTCTTCCATGGTTTTCTGTCAGATTTTTTTTTTTCTTTTTAACTGCCTTCTGGGTTGTTGGATTTTTTTCTTCATCTTCCTAGCCCTTGATATATTTGTTTAACTGAATAACCAGTTCCCTTCAAAATTATGACATTGCCACTATGTGCATGAACAAGCAGGTGCAGTCAATGTGTTTCTAAGGCTGTGAATATATTATTTCTTCAACTTCTTAAATGTTATAGCTTGGTGCTTGTCACTTTAGACCCAGTCAGGGTTGTAAAAGCCATAAATGGTCTTCAGGAAATAACCCTGTTTCACAAAATACTTCATCATCTACTTAAGTCCCACTAAGCCCCACTAAGCCTTCACTTAAGTAATCTCAGAGGTTATTACTTAAGTAATAATTAAAGTTTCTAATTAATATTCTCATGAATTTATGGATGTGTTTGATTGAGTTTGCTCGTCATGCTGATGTAAATATAACAAAATTACATCAAAACCAATCATTTTATATATGCAAAAATTAAGCAAATAGGAAATAAATCTATCACAGAGTGTTTTAAGTAACAGAGAAAAAACAGAAGGGTATCCAATAAAGTCCAGGTTTTCAAAAGCTGTCTGGAACAAATAAAGAATGGAACTACCTCTGCTTGGTTGTATTTAGAAAAATTAAAAAAGATCCAGAAAAGCATCTTGGAGAGAAAGAGATTACATTTTTCACTTGACTTTTATAGTAATTTCTTATAGATTAATTTAACCTTCTTACTGCTGATTTAGCTCACTAGAAACAATAGAGTATTAAGTAATGGAGACTGCTTGGTAGAAAATACAACTAAAATGTCTCATCTGCTAGTTTTTTGGGCTGAAGGTGAACCTGTGTGGCTCCACCTTCCTCCTCTGTCTCTTAGGATTAGTGAGTTTGTGCTGCTCCTCACTTGTGCTTCACTTGGAGGATTTTCCAGGCTTTGTTTTTAACCTAATGTCTGTTTACAGGGAAGGAGAGATGACAGAGACTATTAAGAAAGTAGCAAGGAACTTCAACAGACATCCCTGTCAGAGCTTGCACAGCAGCAATCCTCTGCCTTGCTCCTATAAATCCATGGAGTGCATGCTTCTCATGGCATGTGGCATGCTCATGTTTTGCCAATGGGATGCCCAGTCCTTAGCAATTTTTTTTTTTTTAATATAATATGCCATGATAATGTCATTCAGGATAAAGTATGTCACAGAATGCACCAACAGGCTTTCTCAGCTTATACCTCTTAGCAAGACCTGAAGCTACAGTGAATGGGGACAGCAGACATGCAGCAAAGACATATCTCTTCCTCTTAAAGAAATGTGTTTAACAAGATTATGTACTATTTGCATTCCAAATTTGCAATTAGCACCCCATGAACACACAATGAAATCATCCAAGTGGCAGATAATGTGTTAGATATATGTAACTAGACTTCCGCAGATTAAACTCACTATTAGATAAGTGGTAGCACAGCTACAGTAATACGCTTTGTAGAAATCAATGTAATCTGAATAGTGTGAGAGCTCATTGAAATATGGCTCTCTTATTAAACCTGTGAAGTATGTATGTTTGTGAATGCATGTGTGTGCATGCAGGAATGCAAATTACTAAGTGGAAAGATTAGCAAATTGCGGATTGTGGAAGTCTTACTGTATATAGTAGAAAATTTTCCTTCAAAGCACATATAAAGGTTTGATTCTGCAACTTTATTCTCAACCCTATAATTTTACACTAGTTGGCATAAATTAGCAAGCTAGAATTCTAAATATATATGTCTGACATGCCTCTCAAAAGAAATAACAGGACAAATGCACATGGTGAAACAGGAGTAGTATGTGTAAAATATCCACGCTTTTCTGGACATAGGTTACATTTAAGTCAGGGAAAGGAAAGAAAAGTCCTTCAACTGCAGTTTATCTGTGTTGTTTGTAGTCTGGAGTTCTCTGAATATATTTCTTTTTAATTTCAAGGACTTTCAGTTTGTAAAGAAACTGGCAATGCCAAGCATTCCTTCTCTACCAAATGTGATAATTTCTGAATCCAGACAATGGCTTACTTGCATTAATGTGCTCAGTGGTCTGGTGGAAATCAGTAAAATGATGAGGCTCAGTGAAGGGGGAAGGCGGGCCTTCCACTTCTATTTATTCTGGATAAATGGTGCCCATTAATCTATCAGGAAAATATGGAATTAGCAGGGAAGAAACCACAGTTGCAAATTTGGCAGTTGCTAGCATGCACAGATGGTCTTTCAGTGTTTTAAGATTTTCCAGTCTTTTGATATTGATACCAACATTGAAAAGTAGCCCATGTATTGCTAATGTTTATCTAGAATAGCCATAGAAAAATAACTTTGTATGTTTTGGATTGTTCAATCTCCTCTTGGTGTATTTGCATAAAGTTTTTTAATCTTAAAGGTAAACTTTTTATGCTCTGTCTGTCTTTGGTTATTTTAAGAAGCATAATTGGAGTATTGTTTCCTAAAATAAGAAAGACAGCCAGTATATCCAGACAAAGGCATTAGGAAGAAAGAGACTCTTACATGTGAATTATTTCAACAAAGTTTGCGTGTCGGCAGTCCAAATTGCTTTCCTGCTGTCGCAGATAGTACGCTGCTTTGTGAAATGGTGTTCTCAAAACGAGGATATTGAGTCCCTCCTTGATAGAGTGTTGTTTATTCTTATTCTGCTGACAAGCACTGATTTTCAGTCACTGTAGCTTCACTGAAGCTGGGAATATGACCCTGGCAATGTCTCTATTCAGTGTTTCAGGGCATGAAGGTAAGAGGGAAGGATACTCTCATCTGCTTAATTTGCTTTGGGAATGTTTGGTTGAGTCTTAAAAGACCTTGTTGAAATATTTCACAGAGGAAATCACATAATTCTTGCCAACTTTACTTTGAATTTATTCTCAGCTGACCCAGAGGATGCAGTACCTTAATGACTGCTCTGAAATGTGCCTTCTGCAGCACTGTAGTTGTGTGCACAACCCCCATGTGCACAGGACAATGACATCTTTGACTATAAACAGCCCAAGGTGCTTTGTATTAAAAATCAGTAAAAACTGTTAAGGGAAAAAAAAAATTATCTCAGTGCACCACAAATTTTAATCAGGGAAAAAAAATATCTGAGATGCAAAAGTAAAGTGAAAGTTTGAGTTGGGTGACAGAAATACTGTGTGCTGCTATCTCCAGTGTATCCAGGTGTATAGGTCTCATTTATATAGATCTGTGTGAAGATAGATAGACAGACAGATGGACAGTCAGGCAGAGACAGGTAGGTATGGATATCTAGATACAGGCATGCCAATCCCACAGGATATGAGGGCATATACATATGCTTCTAAGGCTTTTCTGGTTTTGAATAAAACAAGGCAAATGAACACTGTCTTGCTGGTATCTACCATTGACAGAAACATTTCTGAAGATTTAAATATTAGATGCTAATGAGAAAATTTTCCAATTACTGCTCAGCAGAAATCTTCCTCAGCATCTGTGTGAACATCATAGAACAGACCTAGAAGCACCTTGCTGCTTCAGACAGTAGTGCCCACCTTTGATGCACATAGCCAGATTTCATGTATCACCTCAGAAACAGAATTTAGGGGGGGTTTTACAAGCAGGGATGCAAAATGTAGAGTTTTATCTCCCAGCTTGCCAACAACCATCTTGGGTAAACAGGTACTTTAGCTTAAGCCATACCTGTCATATAGGGCAGAATAATTATGACATATATTTTGCAAGCTACGCTTCTGTTTATTCAACCCAAAAGAATGGTTGCCTTGTCTGCAACCACCTAATACTATGACTGATGCTCAGTCTGTAATCCATTATAACCATCTGATCTTTTTCTAGAAAACTACCTTACTGGTCATCCTCTCATATTTTTGCTGTTGAATTTTCCTGATAAACTGTAGTAACTTGAACTTGTCCACACTGAATTTTAGCTTCTTTTTTCAGATCTTATCTCCACTTCATCAGGATCATTATGGATTCTGACCCATCCTCCAAAATACTTGCACACCTTCTCACACGGGTGTTATTTGCTAATTTAACAAGCATACTCCCTGTTCTCTCATCCAGACTGTTAATGGTATTCCAAAATGCCCATGTCTATTGTACAGCTACTGTGACAGTAGTTAGGTTTTAGTCTTGACAGATGTTTCTTGTGGGTTCTATAATAAAAATGAGATACAATACTGATGATGATTTGGGCAATTTATGTGTTCTATAATGGATAGCTTACCAGAATGGTAAGATCTGTAAAATCTTGAAACCCTGTAAAATCTTGAAACGGCTGCACATCTTGCAGGACTTCTTATGGAAGTCTGAAGATCCTGGAGGATATGAACTTTTCAGCTTTTTTGTGCATATGTGAACCTTTCATTTAGGAAGCCACAAAAATGCACAAAAACCTCACTGCAACACATTTCAAAGTCCCTCATCAGCAATTAAAGGCTCTGTAGCTCTGATTGTCTATTTGCTAACCCACCGCATATGAATTTCATGAAATACTGCCTGCTGTCAATGTTCTTGAAGCACTGACAATTCTTCAGTTGTATACATTCCTATTTTGTCCTGAAAATTGTGTTGAGAAAAATCCCAAATTTCTCTCTAGTCTACGTGACATTTAAGAGAATAGTGCAGATCCTACACAGCTGAGGGACAGAGATGCAAAAACAAAGCGAAAAAATTGAAGTGACTGGAAGCAGAGAGAGAAACGTCAGACATCAGGCTAGACTTAGAAATGAACATGCAAGATTGTTGTTGTGTAAGCAAAAGCTGACCCTGGTCAGCTCTAACTAGTCTTATTTTCACTTATTCTAGATATTGCTAGAGGAATTTCTTCATGTGTTTAATATCAAAAAGCAATTCAGCTAGACTTCACTCAGCAGTCATACGCACTCATACCATCACTCATGCACATACTCCAAAATTCATCCACATATTTCAAGAATAAATCCACGCATCTAATAATTTATGTAGAGGGTTGTTCTGGATGTATACTCTAGCATATGTAGTTCAGCTTCTCTTTTAAAAGGAGCTATTTAATTATTTAAAAAAAAAAAAAACAAAAAAAAAAAACAACAAACATACAATTGTGCTAGAGGCAAATGATCTTTTAATCAGTGCTCTAAAAGTCTTGATTACAGAGTAAAGGATTCCACAGTCCTTTTGTCCTGTGTTCTCCACTGCAGTGAATTTTGTGGTTCCTCTCCTTAATTTGCCCACATACAGGTGTGGAGAGGCCTGAATACAGCCTCCACTCCAGAAGCTGGCTCAGACCTCACTCTCCTACCTTTGCACTATCCTACAGGAGTTCATTAGCATTTGGGGAACACTAGCACAGTCGTGTTCAGTTGGGTATATGTACAGTACAATGCTGTTCATATTTATAGCATTTGATTTACTCCCATCTTCTAAACAAAAAGTCCGGGAACTCAGGTCTTGAGCTCTGTTAGGTCATTCCCCTGCTCTTTGGGTGTTTCTCACTGCATTTGTGCATACCTGATTGTTTTATTTTGCTTCAACTGAGGTACCTGGGTCCATCTTTAATTTCATAATGTTTGCCAGAGTAAAGGCAGAGTCATGGGCTTGTGGTTTGGCCCAATAGAGTATTAAGTGTCATTCTCTGCATAAAAGCATTTCTGACTCATTTTTATGCTATAACTCCATCAAAGATTATTTTTTCTTGGCCCATAACATTGTACAATGATCAGTCTTTTAAAGTGTGTATCTCCAACACCAAAGCCCAAAGAAGTTAGTTTTGTTGTCAGCTTTCTAGTGTACCCAGGAGAAAATCTATCCTCCACTATCCTTGCAAGTGAGAACTGAGGGATCAATCTCACATCCATTTTTCCATTTAGGTTCCCAAGTGCCTTTGTGTATTTGCTCTGACCTTACGTTGGGAAGAGTTACAAGTTACTAGCAGTCATCTACTCCATATTTTTTCTGTGACCATAATTCAGTGTAATGGAAACATTCCAAGACAATTAGAAAAGCAGTCCATATACCAACCTGCACTCAAAAATTCAGTGCAAAACACTAACCTTCTTTAAAGAGGCAAACCCCATCAAGAAGATGCAGTTATTGAAAGTCCTGAATCTGTTCTTCATAAGCTTTACACTTCATTCGTATACTAGACTGCATCTTAAATATAAACCTATCATCAGGTTTAGCAAATCAATACCGTAAGAGTGTGAAATGGTCCCCAGAAATCTCCAGAATGCCATTTCACAGTAAAAGCAATTGAAAAAGAAGCTGCAGTGGAATATCTTATGAGATAGCCATTTAGATCACAAAAGGATCATAAAAGTCAGAAGCAGTTTGTTTGAAGCAAGGTTCATAATATAACCATACAGAGCTTGCTGGGAAGAAAGAGGAAAATTGCAAACCAATTTGTGGTTACAGCTTTTTCTGTCAATTCTACAGGGATTTAAAACTTGTAAAAGGTGGAACTTCTGCCATCTTACATTGCTCAACTAGAAAGACATAGCTATAATCATAGTAGCTAAACAAACACCAATTATTGAAAGGCAATATAGTCTTCATTAACTTCAAAGCAATTAGCACTTCTTTAGTTCATTTACTACTGAGCAAGGTAGTGTCAGACAATGGCATTTGTCAGTAATAATCTGAGCATCTTTTGAGGCTTGCCTTCCTATATTCTCATTTTGTCAGTGAAGTTTTGATACTTTATGCACAGTTAAGGCACTAATGAAAGCATTAAAAGGATGTTTCTGTGAGCAAATGCCACCTGAGCGTGCCACCTTGTTTCAAACATTTGGTATCACATAAGTACAGATTTCTTAAAAGATGATTGCATCCCAATGAGGATAATAGGAGCAGAGCATTCTGGAGGAATTCATATGTCACAAAGAAAAAAAAGCCACTGTAAATAAATAAATCAATTCATTTTGTCATGCCCATTCAATTCTACAAGTGTCTTGTACACACCCTTTGAATTCATACGTAATCTTTGTTCTTCAGTAAGAGCTAACAGATGCCCTGGCTAACTAGAATGATTCAGGCCAGATTTAAATGAATCCCTCCAATGGTTGGAAACTTAATTAGGTTGCAATTACAAGTTCTTTAATATTTTTTTATAAATCTTTATGATTTATGTTGATTAGAAGCTAATACGGAGCCAGTCTACCTTGTTCTTTGCTTCCTTGTTTTTTAAAAAAGTCTAGACATTAAAAATAGTTTTTGTTTATTCTGTTCTTCTGCTAACATTTCTCTTTCGAGAGTGACACTGCTTTAATAAAGATATAGGAAATGAAATTTCAGCTATGTTACACTCAATCAGATTACTTTGGACAAATGAAAAGTAATACTGCCTCCTTTAATACCATTAGAAGCATTGATATTGCAGAATTCTTTTCAGATCACAGTGCACTGATGATTAGAGGCCTGATGCTGTTTACCCTTTGGTGACATCCATGTGCTGTGTTGCTGGGAAATGTCTCGGTGGCGAGCTGTGGCCACGGGGGGTGGAGGGCTAACATGCTGCGATGCTCGGCTGCCCCCGGACAGGAGGCTACAGCCCAGGGTGGGGAGGGCAAGGGGACTGCGTATGCATGTAACTCTTGTGCTGAGGGATGCTCTCACAGTACTGGTCGTGGACTGGGATACAGCCTTGACTCTCTTGCACCTCTCCAAGATCCAGGAGGTTATGTGGGGTTACTCAGTTAGGCAGGATCAGCTTCTAATTACAGTATCTTTAAATGATGCTTATCCAGAAGAGTTCACATCTGTATAATTAAGTAAAAACATGTAGGCTGCTTTTTTTCTTCTACCTTCTAGATGGCTGACCCCAGCCCATTGCAGGGAAGCCTAGCCAGCCAGCTCTGCAAGGACCACGTGGCTGTCCAGTAGTGGCAACACAACAGGTTTTTGCTACCTGCCTCTGTGTGTAGCATTGCCAAAGAGCCCCTTCTTCACACAGATTCACAGTCGCTGTCACGCTGGGGCTATTTGGGCATGAATCTGAAGAGCCCACCGACAGCTCCACAGTGGGACACGCCATCGCCCCAGGATCAGGCTAACATCCAGTTGTGCTCTTGATTTCCTAAGCTACTGCTGTTCAAGCGGCTCAAGTCCCAGGCTGTAGAGCACTAAATGAGTGCTTGATGTGATTAGGTGTTATTTATCTACATTTATGAACAATGCATTTCATTCATGTCATCATTTACTGCACATATTGGGAAAGTTATTGGGCTCTTCAGGCGATTTCTGTTCCAGGAAGTGAGTGTGACATTTTTTTGTCTTGCATAACCCTCCATTTATCTCCCAGAGCCTGCTTTCTGGATCACCACATTTTTTTTTTCACTTTTGCACATATTCTTATGTCTGAAACAAGGAGAAAAAATGCACATTAAAACATCTGTTCTAATCCATTTATCAGAGAGGGACAATTACAAATAGCACTTTACCAATTAATTAGTAACCTTATTCATCGTATAAGCTCAAATCATGCTAAGGCAGCTTCTTTTCCTTTGCATGATTTGCACCATTTTTATCATCTTGTGTGGCTGACACTGCGGAAATAAATTTCTCAACATGGCTCAGAAAGACAAAAGCAAATTATCTCTTTCCCCAAGTGAGTGTTAATAAGCAGGAGGCTGGTGTGCATCATCTCTACCACTTCTTGCAGTGTCCTTTGTTGCAGGCAGGAAAAAAAAAGAAATCTTAATTATTAAATGCCTCTAGAACATCCTTTGTCCTGGTTTGTGGGTAGCCAGAGCACTCTCCTAGCACAGGGCTATTGGTCTCTGTTAGCCACATCAGGAGCAAGGTCAGTGCAGCGCTGCAGCTGGTGGGCTGGCTGGGCTAACCAGCACGGCAGAGAAGTTCACAGTGTTTAGTAACAGCAGCAAATACTCCTGGCAACTTAAAATCATCTGCAGGCTGGAAGCAAAGGGACACAGATGTCACTGACAGCCCGTCTGTCATTACAGACATAATGCACAGCCCTCAACTAGTGTAAAGCAGCGTATCTCCATTTACTTCATTAGATCAGCATCATTTTGTACCAGTGAGGGTTTTGTCCCATGAATCAAAACCTCTTCTGGCATATCTCTATTGATTTCTTTGGAGTTACCCCAGCAGAGAATTTTGCTCCAAAGCATTGCAGAAATAGAGAAAGCTGACAAGGTGAGAAGAGGGGCTAAAAGCTGAAGCCATGAGGTACAAGATACAGAGGGAAGACAGACAGTTTGTTGCTTTGGGGTAAGCAAGCTAATTCTCAAGATGAAAGATTTTTTTTTTTTTTTTTTTTTATAATAGAAGCAGCTTGTCATAGCATTAGACTCTCCAAGCAGGGCCAGGAGTCACAGGAGTCACACTGGTGTAAATCCAAAACAATTCAACTTTAGTGAAGGAAGTATCTACTGCATTAAAATAGATTGTTTCTTTCTAGCTCAGTGTTAGGACTTCCAGTCAAAATAGACTTCTTATGACTAAGGTTTGCTTTAAAAGACAGTATCAACAATGAGAAGTGGGACTAAGGGACTATGTCAGTGATGTGCAGCTCTTGCTCATGTTTAGAAGTAAAGTTCAGCCACTTCACAGCCACCAGTAGGGTTTTGGGAGATCTCATAAAAGCTGTGTATACTTTCAGTAAAACTGAACTGAAGGAAGGAAGAAGAGTATATGATGCTTCCCTATGAAGCTGTGGAAGTTTGGTGTTTTTTCATTACTTTTTTTACTCCGGAGCAGCAGCACTTTGGGGGTATGGTTTAGGATCAGCTCCAACTCTCAGTCAAGTTAATGTGAGCTGGATCAGTTCCTCCACGATATGCAGTTGTAGTCGAGTTCTATGTGGAAACAAGCAAATGTGACTGAACACATGCCTACGCGCATCATGTGTCCCAGGCAGCTATGGAGGGACCTTCACACTTCTCATTTTTCAAAATGCAACTCTTCACCCGCATTTTTAAAAAGGCTTTAAAATGTGAAGTGAGTATAACTGATACAGAAGTGTCTGCCTGCCTTCTGAGTAGCCTGAAACTACTTTTCTCTGAGATGCAAGCGATAACTGTTCAGTGCAGTGCAGTGCGGGCTGATGCAGATGATGACAGTGATGCTTCAAGCAACATCTGTTACCCAAACAGTCAGCACAGCCAGAAAGCAGGGAATAGCTCTCAAGGAGGTACAGTGTGGGCATTTATAGGGTGAATTCTCCCTGTGCTGTGGGAAGTGAATCTCTGACAAACTACCAGTATGGAAAGTGTGTGCAGAAAATTTAGGCATGAATACATGCAGGTATTTAATAAGATATAAATGGTATCCTGAATGTCCCAGTTGTATTTTACTGCAGCAGCATTCTGCATTTAGAAATCAGGAGAAACTGCTCTGGCAAAGTCTATCCCAGTGGCCTAAAATCAGGACTTGAAATAAGAATCCTTATTTTCCATGCTTGCCTTTTTCCCCCAGATCTCTGTAGTATTGGTCAGACAATTCAGAACTTTCCAGCATGTGTGCCAAGGTTTAGACATCCTAAAAATCATTATAGAAACAACAAGTACTAAAAGTTTTGCTTGGGATTTGGTAAATTGTGGTGGGAAATGCACAGGAATTTGGAATAAGACATTTCTTTGAAGACTTCATATATTGAATAAATGTGGTGTTCTCATATATGTGTAGTATATACATCCTAGATGTCACACCAGCATGCAGAAGAAAATCACTCATAGTTACATCACTCCAAAACCTAGAGGTAGGGAAGAGTCTGGAAACTCTTAGCAGATCCTTGTTGGTCTTTTTGTGTAAGTATGTGAAAAGACAGATAGCTGTTGGTTGTACATAAGAATGAGAAAAATTCTAGTGTAGTCTGAAAAATTGACAATTTTTACAGAAAAGAAACAGAAACCTATGAATTCAGCTATATTAAGTGCTTTTTCATAAATATCTCCAATCAAATAAAATATTTTGACAGTCTTGAAAACAACATGCTTTTATTAAATTGATCGAGAGGTTCCATTGGCTTTGCATTGCACTGCGTAAGACATCCCTCATCGACAGGATGCAGCCAACTTAAAGCTCTCAGCAGGGACTGCACTCTGGGCTTAACTGATTACATAAAACATTTTAGTCAATTTAATGAAACAAAATATTTCTTTGTGGATGAAATTAACTGAAAATATTTTATTTGAATTTTCCCAATAGAAACGTATTACTTTGGGGGGAAGTTTGAAATTTCCTTGCAGGTAGCAATGCCAATTTTAATGAGAATTTGTTTTTGTCAGGTTATCCTTGGGGAGAATTTCTAAGAGCTCTGCTATGGTTTCCATAGAAGAGCTAATTAGGATTGCTCTTCTCAAGTCTTGCTGGGGGGAAGATCTGTGGGACAACCTTCCGCATCACCAGTGGAGCACCAGGCTCTCCAAATAAGTTACAATAGATTGCAGTAGCCCTGCCTGACTGTGAGACAGGATCAGGCCGTGGGCCTCTGCAGGCTGGTCCTTGAGGCAGTGCCTTCAGGTGATAGAACTTTGCCAGCAGTGGAGGGGTGAAGAGCACTGCAGATGCTCAGCTGCTGCTCAGCAAAGGCAGCTGGAGCTGATGTGACTGTATAAAGAGGATTTCTTTCAAGCCCGTTCGGCCCAGGGTGATTACTGAACACTACAATCAGGGTCTTTTACTTCTTTTTTTTTTTTTTTTTTTTAAGTTTGATTGCCCTCACATGAGACTGGAAGGCAGAGAAAGGGCTGTGGCAGTACAGATTCCTATGATCTCCCCTTGCCATGTAATCAGAAGAGCTCTGCAATTGAATATTTCACAATAATCACTGCATTTTCAATGGGGATGATATAAAAGCAAATATCAAGGCCTCTGGCTGACAAAAGCAGAATACAGACGGAAAATATGAAAATAGCAACTTACTTCTGCAATAAAGAGAGTATATTTTATACTGCAGTTTTTCTTTTTGTTAAATCATGACTTTCTAGTAAATGACATCCCAGAAGATATTTATCAAAGCAGGAAAGCACTAGAAAGGAGCACCCTGCATTCACTTTAATATTTCTCCTTTTCTTGTGACATTTTCTTGCCTAGAGATCTAATTCCATTAAATATGTACATTTTTGACTGGAAGACTTCTTCATGTATCTTTCAGATGAATCTTAAAAGTACATAAGGTCTGTAGGGCAGGTTTTTTTAAGTGCAAATGAGGTGCACAGTAGAATATTGTCTATGAGGCTTCTCAAATTATTTATATTCCTGCAGTGCTTTACCTTTCTCTTTCTGATAATGATAAGGAAAAAGTGAGACTCCAATGCACCTTCTGTGGAACACTGTCAAACAACATTAGTCATATTTAATATCTGACATGTAGGGACTTAGTTTGGTTGATCTCCATTTTTATTGGATTTATTAGATGTTATCGCGTCTATAACTTTCTCTGATCTCATAGTGCATCGAAGTGTTAAAACCTGTTAGGCCCATGATTGGTCAGTGTTAGAGCCCCGATAGCTCTTGTGAATGGATATAAATTAACATTCCCTCATTAAGCCTACTTTGCAGTACATGCGAATTTGCTGTAGGAATAATGACAGCTAAATGCTCTGTTGGGCCCCAGCCATGCCTGTTTGTGCCGTTCTCCTCCAGCCCTCTTCTGAAGCTGTGCAGAGCTGGGCCATGGCAGCGCTTGGAAAGATGTACTCTCCAGGGCGCTTGGGCGCTGTGAGGGCTGTTTTCCTCACGCCACCTTTGAAACAATGACCTTATGTTGTGTTAGAGGCCACTGTGCTGTAAGAGTTGCTGCTTCAGATTTGGTATAAAGCAAAGGTCCAGGCCATTTGTGGTCATTAAAGATTTTATTGCTTTCTCATAAGAATTTGAGTTAAGGGTGTTAATCTTGGTGTCCCAGCCAAATTGCTACTTAAGTAATCATAATCTGCCTAAATGTCTGCCTGTACTGCTGCTAGTGTCACCTCTTCCTATTATCTCTGAGCATCTCAAGTCTTATTTCAGATCCTGCATTTGAGTAACTTATCCTCCCCATGGTGCAGTGGTCTTAGCCGTGCTTTACCATGAAATATATACAGCTATGCTGACATAAAGACTGGGATGGTAAGACTGCTGTCTCTGGTTGTGTTGAGAAGACATTCAGTGACTTAAACATCTGCAGAGGAGAGGGGGTCTTCAGCAGGAGTAAAGAGTGACAGGATAATCTGTTAAGTCTCTCTAGCAAGAATCTGAGAGATAAGCAAGTCTTTCCAAAACTTTTGCTGGGCCAAATGTTTATAATTTCCATAGTGTTACCCAGCTATAATACCTCAAAAAATCATGTAGTCAAGGCCATTTTCCATCCACAAACTCTGGGCTACTTGTTCCTATGCTGACAAAAATGGCAAACTAATCAACAGATCCTCTTTCTTCTGCCCTGGCTGTTGCTACTCGTGTGTTCATGTATCTCTTCAGCTCTCCTCTCAAGACCTTCTAGTTCTTCTTTGTCTCGCTGCCCCTTTTGATGGTTACTTCTTTAAACTCTCATTTTCTCTTTTCTCTCTTTGGACTTTTCCTTAAAGCCACACCTGCAAATAATTTATTTTTGTGTTTAAAGCCTCCCACATCTGGCATTATGGGTCTTGCCTAGTCCAACACTGTGGCAATGTGTCACAGGTTTGAGATGTGGTGTGGAGGCCTGTGAAGGTATCTTCTACACAAAGCAAGTGCTCACATTTACCTTCTTTTAAAGGATAGAGTCTATTTCCCATCATATGTTGGCCATCTTTACTGAGAAGGAAAAAATGGCTGTGGCAAGTTATCGTGCCTATCCCACTTAAATATCTCTTCTTCAGATGATGAGCAGCTCCCCCACATGTGAGCAGCAGCTACTAAGCTGAGCAAGGTGCATATTGTTGTACAGAAGTGCAAGTGCCTTTGGGATGGTTGCACTAAGTGCATAAATATACAAGTTGAACAAAATACAGCAAAAATCAGGACTGTACCTAGTCCCAGAGACTCAAAGTATTTCTCTCAGAGCTGATTCTTAGCATTTTCCAGGAATTTGGTTTATGGTTTGTTTGCAAGTTGCAGAATATAAATAAACCTCATTTATGGTCACCACTAAGAAAGCCTAAACCCCAAATAATTGACACCAGTGTATTAAAACATGGCACACTCCCAGTGAAAAACAGTACCTGTATACAAACTCTGTAGTTTTGTGGTTGCTCTTGGAGTTCAGCTCCATGTTAGACTTGGAGCTTGAAAGCCTGGGCATAATTTTGGTCACCTTCCTCAACAAAACTCCTTTTCTTTTTCATCCTTGCATATGTTGTTTTGATGTTGAACTTCATTCAATGTGTAATCTGCTATAATAACATTGCCTTCACCTTAAGTTACTGAAGTTTTTTTGGACTGATGAGTCAGCTTCGTTCACCTTCTCCTTCACTTTTTTCCCTTTTTTCCTTTTCTTTTTCCCTTTCCTTTTCCAGTGTGTGGCTAATTGGTCCCATATCTGGAAGGAAATACCACTTCTGCTCAGATTCCTTTTGGTTCCGTGGCTGAAGGAGGATGCTGCCATTCATCACAGAAGTCAGGCAGCGTGAATAGGATACCAATTTGTTCCCCACTGCCAGTTCAATCCCCTTTACAAGTCTGTATGCTTATGCTATGTAAATATGGTCTCCTCCAGTGTTGCCAGCCAGTTTCTAATAAAACGCTCAACCCTGCAGTCCACTGAAATCCCAAGCCTTCTTTCTTGTAGTCCTGTTTTTCCTGAAGTTCAGGAAAGTAGTTGCTTTTCCTTAATTGCTGGTTTGTTGTATGTGATTATTTCCCCTTCCTGAGTCTTAACTTGACTGAGGTGTGCTGTTGTAATTGCACGTGGCTTTTGGCAGGGGTTAATTAAAAGAGTAAGTCATCTAACTTTGGTTGCTGCAAGTTCTGAAAAATTATATTGCAAATGTTGAATTATATCTGAATCTTTTACCTGCTCAAGGAGTTCTTGTGCCTGCTGACTTCTGTGAAGTGTTGTCTGATAGCATCTCCCATCAGCTCGCTATATTCCCAGAAGTACTTGAACTGTGGCAGTTTTAGTTGCACTGCAATCAGTGTCAGGAAAAAAAAAAAAAAAAAAAAAGGGAAAAAAAGGTACCTTTCAGTTTAACATTGAGACTGCAAGAAGTTCCCTTCCAGGTTTCCTACCGTTGGGCTGCCTGGCTGCTGCTCTCCACATACACACTCCATCCCCAGATGTTTTGATAACATCTCTGCTGATAAGTACTAGCAATACATCAACAAATAAAAGTGCAAAGTAAATAATCACTGTCAGCAGAAATATATAGTCGAGACAGCATGTTTTGAAATATGTGGAGGTGAGAGTCTGTGATCCCTTGAAGAGCCAGACCCACGTACACATTGCCATATGGCTGCAGGCACCTATGGGATCCAGTAAGAAGACTGTCAGCAGTTTTTCATTTGCACTCACGTAGCAGGATGCAAGGTGCACACATCTCTTCATGTCTTCCATGTAAAACATCTGAAGACAATGGGTGAGGCATTGGCAAGATAAATATGTGACCAAGCCCCAAAGAGAGAAGACAGATTGGTGCTAGGAGAAAAAAAATAAATTGCATTTTATGCTTAACAGCCTACCACAGGAAACTGATTGAGAGGGGGGATGATGCTAAGTATGAAGAGC
Organism: Athene cunicularia; assembly: GCF_003259725.1. Lineage (NCBI taxonomy): Eukaryota > Metazoa > Chordata > Aves > Strigiformes > Strigidae > Athene > Athene cunicularia. The sequence goes on from NW_020799100.1 coordinate 3,470,910, forward strand.
GGTTCCTTCTTTTCTCGCAAGGTTTTCCTTGCCTGAATCTCATCAAGCCAAAAAGAGATTCTCTAAGGCTTCGTGTCCCCACTAGATAATTGCTTTATCCTTGTTTTCTTTTGTTCCTACTTCCGCCATTGATAGCAGCCTGAGGGAAGAGGGGTGGGGAAATATGTTACTTCTGCAAAAATCATTGTAGAAAGAATAGCCAGAACATAAATGATACTGTTTTGGCTTCAAAAGGGTAAGCAGGTGTCTTAGGAGTCCCAGAAGAGTGATGTGCAAGCTTGTACAAACAACCTCCGAATCACGCCTGTTTGTTATTCACACAAACAGAGTCGAAACCGTCAGAATTCCTCAGTTCCCAGAATTCAGATGGTGCACAATGGCCCATAATGAAGAGCACCTGTGCTTACCTCAATTACTACACAGAGCCGAACAACGACAAGAAGGGCTTTCAAGAATATTTTTTCAATAATAGATTTAGTTATGTCTTTCATAATTGGATTCAAAAGCTCAAAATTTCATTTTGCAACTTGTTCATGAAATTTGTATGAAAAAGTCTGGCGTTTATTCAAAAGAAATACTCTATGAACAAGAAATTGCAAAACAGCCAACTGCTGGTAACTAAGCAGCCAAATTATAGTCCAAGCACTTGGCAAATACACTGTCTTTTTTATTATTTCAGTAATTGAATTTCTGTTAAAGCGTGGAGCATAATTTAACATCAGGAATTTATTTATAATACAATAGTGTTTCGGTAATAAATGCATTATTATTGTCACTTTTAATGGAGTCCTATGTATTCCCTCAGAGACTATGTGGCAGACTCTGAGACAACCACTGCATCAGTGTTGTTTGTAGACAATTGAATTAATTGGAGACAGGGTCATTAACTCGACCTGAATACCTCTGATTGCTTCTGTAAATAAGGTTAGAGAGCAAATGGCTAATCTTTGTTGTCATTATAGATTCTTTTTACATTTTCACACTGCCTTCTGTATTAAGATCATTTTGCTAAGCAGCTTTTCAGGCTGTCGGCATGTTTACAGTATTGTCTTGCATGGCATACAACCGTAATTGTATCAGACTTACATTTCATTTCCCATATCTATATAAAACATGATACTAGAGAGAGACCTATTCTGAATTGCAGCACATAAAAACCATTGGACCAACAAATTAATAAACCAAAATGAATAAGCTGTAGCATTAAAAAATAATCAAATCACAAAACAAAAGTTGATTTTGTTTGCTTTTGTTTGAAAATTCCAACCTGCAAGACTTGCCAGGGATAATATAGTGAGTCCATTACTCAGTTGGGAACATGACCCACAAGGCCAGCTCTGTGTATACCAGCCTGTGAGTTAAATGTTATCCGGACTTTTGGCATGGGTTTTCTTGGAAAACGAGCAGCAGGCTGTCATTTAAGCACAGATAGAACACAGATATTTTTCAAGGAGAGATCCAAAAAAAGGTTGTGAGCACACTGTTCCATTTCTCAACAAACTTAATAAAGAATGCAGCCTGAGAGGCCTAGGAAGGCATGCGTCAGGAACAAGAGACACCCTGAACTTGAGAATGAGGTCAGGTTCACATTGAACTCAGGGATACCAGCTTGTCATCACTCCCATGTTCCACCATATACTCAAAAAAATACATTGCTTTCTCAGAAATGGTCTTGTAAGTGGAAGAAAACAGCTGGCAGTGTCTTATAATATGCCTGGTATTTGCGTGTATTTCTTTCATTCTAAATTTATATTCAAGATGGGCTTGAACCCAAACCCCAGATATGCAGTGTGAGTTATCCAAGCTCTGGAGCCAAGTGTGGGATCCTGAGTCCATCTGTAACCTAGATGATAAGTGATGTTTTATGAATTCAGATTCAAAAATAACAGCCTCTCCACTTCAAAACTAGCAAGTACAGCTTTCAGCTTCAAAACTCTGCCCATGTCAAACTCCCATTGACAGTCTGTTGGTGCAGGAATCCAGCCTGACTTGAGCGTGGTGGGAGGAACATGCTGCCACACTATGTTTTCTCTCAGCAGCCTCTGCACAACTCGCTTGTAAGAACATTTAGGGATGTTGTTTCATTTAAAAAGCAAAGGAAGAAACAAAGCTTTGAATAGACGCTAAATTGTTCCAGGGTTTTGAAGGCAGCATCTGAACTTACAGACTGGTCTTGTAGATTTTGCTCTGCAAAAAGAGAGCAAGAGATCAGCCAAGCAGTGCTCCTACTGAGCAGCATCCAGCTTAGGACTGATCTGAAATTCGGGGTGAGCCTTTTAGGTCTGGGCCACAGTGTCTGTGTCTCCCTGCGCATTTGCAGGGGATGCCAGCACTGGCGGGGTTCACCTTGGAGCCCTGCTGCGCAAGGAATCAGTCCTGATTGGCCTCTTGGAACATTTGTGCTCACTTCTACTGTAGGGGCTGGCTTCTGAGCTGCATCCTTGGTTAATGTACATTTGTTATTGTCCATGATGTCCCAAATACTGCAGGCAAAATTAGAGAGAGTGCATGTATTTTTAATTCTAATGCAGAAAATATTTCTCTACTTCCCTGCTAGTAGAGTGACATCTCACTACTGATTTTTGTCATTCATGAGCAAAAGAGCTTCAGGTCTCATGTAACAGGCAACCACCATGCCATGCTGGAGCATTAGGAGATTAGGCAGGTGTGTGAAGAACACATTTGCACATTACTAAAGGAATGATCATCAAGTTGAAAACAATAAAAAGTTCAAGGGAGATCAAACTTTGCCTATTTACCTCTGTATTCACCAGGGGTTTGGGTCTTCCTGACCTTTGCTTGTTGGCAGATCTTCAACAAATCATTTCTGATAAGATAACCCTTCATCAATCTGAGGAAAAATGGACGGTAGTAATGTTGAAAAATCCATTTCTTGTAACTCGGGAAGTATCCAGAATGAAAGCTTCTTAGCTGGAAGGTTTTTAAGAAGAAATAATTTCTCTAATCCTAAAGATCTAAATTATTTTGTTCATATTGAAAGAATAGACAAAATGTCACTTTTTTTCTGCACCCCATCGACAAAACCCACGTTATACTCAGGATTATAGTCACTCAGCTTCTCTTTTCCTGAACTCCTCTTGGGGAATACAGTGTTTGTCCACAGTCCTTTCCAGGTCAGATTTTAACTGCCTCTGCCAGACATCCCAGTTTCTCTCAGCCTGGGTTAAGAAAGCAGGCAGTGTGGCAGAGGGGATAAAGTACTGAAGGCATCAGTGTTGCAACTGTTACTTCTGGTGACCCCAGTTAGTCTGCCCCATTTAAATCAAAGCCGGCTCCGAACTTCTCCTCAGCAGGCACGCAGGCGATGTAATCCTGTTGGTGGTGTTTTGACTTGACTCCCACAGAGCTCCATCCTGAAGGTGCTGAGCACCACCAGCTCCCTCTGGAAGACCTGGCAACTCTGCCCACAAGATCCCAGCAAGTAGGTGTGGAAGCTAATAGGGTCTTCCCTTTATTTTGGTGTTGATGAAAAAAGGCTGAAAGGAAGATTTTCAGCCAGATAAGGTTAAAGAATTAAAGATTCTCTGTTTCCTCTTGCTGTCATTCAAAATAACAAGCATAGAAAATTCTGTTTAAAATAGCTGAGCCTTTTGACTTAAAGGGTTTTCATGTCGAAGATTTAAGATGTCAGGTTTAAACATGACACTGATAGTATTAGGCAAAGTATGAGAGCAGATACTTGTAGTAACTGTCATTTTTTCTGACTGTTTATTAATGGCCTTTTGTGATTTATAGTGAATGTTGTGAAGAATCTTCAGGTCCATTTATCACTCAAAGAAGCACCTTTTTTTCCTTAATACCTACGTATGTCATAATTAAGGGTGTATGCTGCTTAAGGATTTAAGCTTTGTTCTTAATATAAGATCCTTCAAGATGACATTTAATCCTAAAAAGATTTAATACCTTTTTTTTTTTTTTAATCTATAAAGCAGTGCATTATGTAACTGGCAAAAATCAACAGCCTTAAAAGGAGATCACATCACACAGAAATAAAGAGAAGGTTTAGATTTTCACTCCAAACTGAGTTTTTCACCCTATTTTAAAATAAATTGTAAGCAAGATACCTATGTTTCAGTACTCAGCACTATTAATATTTTACTAGACAGGTTTCTCCTTGTTCAAAAAACAAGTCATGTGTGCTGAAATACATCTTTATATGCCATGAAAGGCACTGGTGGTGTGCCATAAATTCATCATGTGCCTTTAGGAATACTTCTTTAAAAACTATTTCAGAGTAATTGCCCATTATTAATAACGATGATTCCTTTTTACTATTATGGCAGTAGCAGTGAAACTAAGTGTCTACTTGTGGTTTTCATTAGTGTCTGTGTACTTCTGTGGCCCCTGTTATCCTACAGTTTAAATCTGATGAGCATAAATATGCTTGGGAGTCTCACAATACTATCTGTATTAAAAACAGGGAAGAAGTTCCAGGAATTGAATTATTTTGCCCGTTAAATCCCAGAGAGACACAGGAATGGAACCAGTTTTCTGAAGTGTCAGACTGATGCTATAACCACAGGGTTGTCTTTATTTACAAAGGTGTAGTAGTCATCTCCATAGAGGTGGATTATTTGTGCCTTAATCATTTGAGAACATGCCTACGAGCCACGCCATGCCTCTAGCACCAATCCTGCTGTTTCATGCTTTGTACAGTGTATAATGCATGGAGATTGCTACCAGTTTGTGAGCAGCTGAAGCTCATTTAGTAAAATATTACCCAATTTGTTCTGATTGTACTCAGTTTTTATCTCTGCTCTTTTCTGTATTGCTTGTTTTACTCGTCACGCTCCTGACAATAGCCACAGTTGGAGCAATTTTGTGCCTTTTCTAAATAGGGGTGGCTTTAACAGACTGCAACAGGCTGTTTTCCCTTCTCTGGCTTGCAGAGCCTGGAGTTCCTGGTCCATCCTCTTTGGTCTGGAAGTGGTTATACTGTTGATCTGCTCCCAGGGGATTCCCCTGGAGAGTAAATCCTCAGATGGTTTCCTGAGCTGACGTTGTGCCACTTATACGTAGCGCACAGGTGTGAATGACTCTGTGTGTGCTATAAAACTCTGGAAAATCAGAATATGTCTTTTGGCACCTCTTCAAGCTCAGAGGTGTTGTCGTATATGAGGAAAGAAAAAAAAAAATCCTACTTTCTTATGGTTTTTGACTGCTTGGTAGCTCAGGATAGTAAAATTAGCTTTCCTCAGATAGCAGATGAGACTGGAAATGCTGAGGACTTGGAGGTGTCATGTCGATCCATCTGCACCAGTGTGTTTTGGTCCCATAGCTCCCAGTTCTCTTCCTACTGGGCTCTGCAAGCTGGATTCTGTTTTCAGTTAGAACTGAAATAGAAATGAGAATGACCAGGGTAGTTCCTTTACAGTGTGACATGTCCAAGTTTCTGCCATACATGAATGAGAAAAAAGCCAACACTTTGCCTTCAGAGGTTCAGTCTGAAAGTTTTTTTATCATGACCACACTTGGGCTTTCTGCTGAAATAAGTAAAATCAAAGTGCGAATAAGTGACTCATTAAAAAACATTTTCTGTTAACTTAAAATTATGAACAGTAGAAGGGTGGATATGTACTTCTGAACTTTCACAGCAGATTCACAAAGTGTACTGAAAGACGCAGTATTCCGCATGTCCTTTGTGGAAAATAAATAAGTTTTTATGTATCAATACTCATATCTAGCTTGATTCAGTGGGGCAACATTAATATAATAAAATGGATCCATTTACATCAAATGAGGCCCTTTGGAGTCTCAGACTAAGAGATAGTATTCTTGTTCTTCCAGATGCTACAAACAGTAGCACATCAGGGCATAGTACAAATAATGCTCTCTGACACTTGAATCCATTCACTAAAATATTGTACATCAAAAAGTCTACATACATTGCATTCCCTGAATAATATCATGCTCACAAAATTGTTTCCAAACTCTGAGGTGAGCAGAGTGATGCGTGCACAAATCATGGATACAATATTGCTTTTAATATGCAAAATCCCCTTCTTTTCCATGTCAAGTATGTATAAGAGTGCTGTGAAATTGGAAGGAGAGTGATTACCATACCAATAGTTCAGAAAGTTTTTTATGTGCACCGTTAGGGATGTGCCATTAAAATTCCTCCTCTTCTGTTTGTTTTTTATGATTTCACAGGCAGTTTGATATGTTACACCTGTTCTTTATCGCAGGTGTGATAAAAGAGTCAGAACTTACTGTAGCCCAGGAATAAAACCTGGAAAAGGGTCAGAATAGGACAGTGGAAACAGTACCATGGTTAAAGTCACATTGCAGATGTATATACGCAGTTCCACCTAGGATTTGGGGCTAATGTAATTCTTGATTGGAAGGCTTTGACCTTGTTACGGATTCTTGGCAGCTTTTCCCCACTCTATTCATTACTAATGCAAGCTGTCAATCACTTTAGTTCTGCTTTGACATAGATTGTGGCTCATAGGAGTTAGCTCTGTCATTCTTTTTATTTCTTTCATCTTTACTATCCTTTTTTATGGTCTTTAAAGCTGGAAGTATAAAAGGGTTATATGTATATGAAAAAAATCTGTTTCAGTAACTATCAACCTTGTTATAAACAGTCTTTGATTAAAACAGTTACTTTTGAACACAATAAAATGAGAATGTGGCTTTTTACATACAACATCTTGTAAATTACCCTCCCCCTCAAAATAAATCAGAACTCCTATTTGCATTACAGTGTTCAGGACTGATACAGGCAGATCAGCTGCCACATCCTGAATAACATATTAGAGAGGTTTTCCCTTTCCATGTGTTTTGACACGAGAGAGCCATCGTAAGTGATGTCTTACTATGTGTGCTAATGTTAGCTAAAGTAACAATTTCCACACCTTACTTCATTTCATTGACCTGGGTGCTGATTAATATTTTAAAAGGCCTTGATGCACGTTTTCAGTTCCTGTGTCAACCCAATCTTTGAAAGTTTAGATTTGAATCCTACCAGCCAGATGATAAATAATTTAATACTAACCAATGGAAAGGCAGTGAACAAATCATTCAGAGCAATCCTTTTCTTTAAAAAGCAATCTAATGGCAGTCATATATAAGTTTGAAGATGTAGATATGAACAATTCATTATGAAAAAAATGGCAGCTCCCTTTCAAATTAGAAGAGAATATTACTTCCTGATAATGGTATAAGAATAGAAGAGAAATAAAACTTCGTTATTGAACAGTTATGGTATTAAATTCTGACACTAAATATTAATCTGCTAGGTGCTGCTCTATTATTATCTGCTAGAATAATGAAGCAGCCTTTTTTGAACATCTACACAGCATTCAGTGAGCCCAGTAACTCCTAGTAGTGCCCCTAGGGTTCACAGTTTTTCCCATAGAACTCTGGAGGAGAGATTAGGCTAGCTTCAGAAAAGCTGAAGCTGGTTTGTTCCTCCATCTCTTCTCTCAGAATAAAGTGTAGTGAGTGGGAGAACATCAGTATCTCCCCGAGAGTGAGTGTTGCCATCTACTCTGGTAGATGCTGTGGTGTGTTGTAGTGCACAGAAGTCCTATGCAGAGCTGGGTGCTCACTTTTCAGTGCCCTGTGCAATCAGAGTCTTTGTTTTGAGGAATTTGCTTTTTAAATAGACAAGCCAGATTAATGATAGGCAACACAGTCTCTTTTTACTCAGCAGGAACTGATGCACAGACGTATTTTCTTCTCAGACAAAAAGCAAAATTAATCCAAGTCCCAATCCAGTTCCTCAACAGGAAGATCAACCACTCTGTCAAGTCTGTAGTCACTTTTCCAGCATAGACCTTCCCTTTTCCAGATTTCATTGGTTGAGTTTTCCCTAAAAACAGGTCTGTGCAGTAAAGATACCTTTGTAGAGTGCTGCTGCTTGTGCGATGCCAGCATTGATGTACTGTTGACTCACTGGTCATTTCCCATCTCCAATTTCCCACTGCCCAGCAGCACTCTGCTTTCTCCAAGTTTACATTTTGATTTCTGGGTAGAGCAATGGAACAAGTGGCCAATTCATCATTACCCTAAAAAGGAATGGTTGGAATGAATAAACCTGTTATTGGAGGGCACCGTCTATTTACCAAACTCTCTTCACAGCAATTGACATGACTACATCTAATTGGTGAAAAGTTCAGGGAGATAGCTAAGGCTTTGTTAGGAATTTTTGTTCCTTGATGAGTTTCACTGCAATAGTCTAAATTATATTACTTTTTTTACATATGTATTTACAGGGTAAAAAGTTTATTATTTTTCTTATTAGAGATTAATGAGTTTTAGTGTTTCACATTATCTTTGTTGTAACTACCAGGTTTAATCTTGAAAATAATTTATTACAACAGTAGAGTAAATGATGTGTTGAAAATAATATAATAGTCTAGATGACAACAACAACAAAAGTGTAAGCTGCATGTTGGGCCCTCAGTTCTCTAGGCAGCATAATAATCCAGACACATAATAACGCCATGTCTGCTTTAATTGGCATTGGAAAAATAACCCATGAGTTAAAAACCAGACGCGCTGCAGGAGACACTTAAATTTAAGCAGATCACCCGTACCAGTGAACTGCAGTGACAGAAAGATAGTTGGTGTGTGATGAGCTTGATGCAGTTGCTCACCGGGAGCCATCAGCAGCCACACACCTGCAAGTCTCAGCTGCTCTGTAGTTAAGCTTGAGCTCAAGTGCTGAAAACCACTGGCAGGTACTGGTGATACTGGTGTTTGTCCTTTCCTTCAAGACATTTTCCATCTCACAATTTGTGCCCACGCTGTGCACAATCATGCTGGCAAGCAGCAAGGGACAGGGGAAGCGCTGTGTGCTGCAAAAGCAGGAGAAGGGAGACAGGTAAAAGTGCTGCAGAAGAGCTGCCTCCCAAATTGCTTCCAGATGTGCAGGTCTCTTCTGTCTGCTTCACTGCTTGATAGCGGGGAGGAGACCAGCTTGCCAGCTGCAGGCAGCTAGAGACATCATCATGGTTCTCATCCCACCTACAGTATGGGTGTCACTCCAGTGTCTCCCATCTCCATGGCACAGGAGAAGCTACTTTGGTGAGCGGTAAGCAGACGCTGATCCTACTGGCCTGAGTAATGGGGGTCCTTGCTGTGGAGTCACGTGTGCATTTTTCCTCCCCCATAGCCCACCCGTGGTCAGGGCTCTGGGTCAGGGCAGAGCACGTCTGACTGCCCTGCGGGATTCAGCTCAAGTGCTGAGCACAGGGCTTGGAAAATGGGGAGAACAACATTAAAAGGGGGGACGAATCCGATGTTTCTATTAACTGTAGAGAGGCCTTGCACTTAGAGAATGTGACAGGCTTGCACTGAGTATGAGGATGATTGTAATACCTCTAATATTTGCTTTGTGTGTTTGGATTGCAAGCTCTTTGGCCCAAGGTCTGTGTCTCACCATGTATTTACACAGATCCCAGCACAGCGGGTCACTGGTCTCAGTAGGGGCCTCCAATCTCAAGCGATAATAATGAACTGGCTTTCTTCTAAGTGTTATATACCCAAACAGTACTGTGTTCCATTGTGCAGCATTGTTTTTATTAATATTTTTTTCAGTTCAAATGAAATGAAAACATTGTCCACCCAAACACTGAGAAACAATATGAGTGCTCATCTCCTGCTGGGAAATAAAAATTCAAGAGTTTCAAATACCAGTGCTTCCTGCCCCATTTAGTCACTTTGAGAACTTGTGTCTGATGATAAAATGCTTTAAATCCATTTTAAACCTTGTCCAGGCTGGCATTCCTTGTCTGGATCTTAGCAACACAACAAAGCTGGCTTTGAAAGTCTCTTAGAGAGGCAACCCCCCAGTTCATGTAGTTGATACTTATGTGAAGAAGCCCAATTTATTTGTATAACCCCTGCTTGAATGCACATTTGCAGAATCTATCCCAGCATCTATTAAAACGTGATCTAACTTTAAAGCTGAAGAAGTCTTTGGGGAGAGTGCAACCAACCTGTTCTTTTGAACTAAAATGCACATTTTATTTAAGGAAAAAAAAAAAAAAGAAAACCCAGAATCTCTCCACTAAACTCATTTTACTGGAAGCAAAGATTTTTTTTCCATGCACTTGTATGTGAAAGGTCTGTAAATTTTCTTCTGTTCTGCTGAACAAGATGATTAGAAGTTGATTGTGCATGTAGCTATGTGGAAGATCTCTCTATCTTTAGTATGGTGAGATGCTAGGAAAGGCATTTTGGGTCTTATCTGATTGTTTTGCAAAGCATACAAATACTTCTACTTTAAAAATGTAGATCAGCAATGATGCCTTCAGCATGAAACCACCCGATGGAGCCAAGGCATAATTTTATTATCCCAGATGAAAGACAAATATGACCTCATTGTGTTTTGTATGAAAAACATTATTTTGAGTCTGTCTGGTTCCTGCAAGCTTGCTGAACTGTGTTATTCAGTAATGTTTGGCATATGATAACTCTTTCTGAGGCTGGTATGCAGAAAGAAAGAAAATAAGGCCAGGTTGGAGCTGCCATCTATCTCCATGGTTTTATTCTTGTCCTTTGAGTTCTTTGTCAGACAGTTGTAGTCTGCTACAGTACAACTCCAGTTGTTTTGTGTAAGCGCATCCCAGCTACAGTGTCAGTTTTTTTCCAGAGTGCTAAAAGATGTAGGTTGTGTTTAAAGGCTAGAAAGGTCTGGCCTTAGCTGCTGGGACACTGGCTTTTCCTTCTTTGATCTATTATAAGAGGTGATATTCTTTAAATCAGTTATCTTAATGAGAGCAAACTTGCCAGCACTGACAACAGAGCATTTTCTTCAGCAGATCTGCACAGACGTGTGTGCAGCCCCCACACATCCTTCCATGGGGGGGTTGCCTGGGCATAAACCACCACAGGCAAGGAGCTTGGTCTCTGCAGGAGTCTGGTGCAGGTTTATATGCCCCGCTACAAAGGTGTGTTAATTCCCTGCAGGAACTGGGCCACGGGGGACGTGGCTGATGCCCCACCAGCTCGGTGCAGCCATGGGCCCTGCTACTCTCTGCAGCATTGGCATGTGCCATATGCCCGGGCCTGAGCTCTCGGAGAGGCTGATGAGGGTTAAACATCTCTTTGTCTTCACAACAGGAGAAGGGTTGTGGGGACTGGAGATTTCAGCAAGGCTGAAACATCAGTATTGCCATGTTCACTTCCATTTTGGGGTGAAAACAGAGAACAGAAGTGAGACAGGTGAAGCTCACAGATTTAGGGAAAAATTTACTTCCAAGTTACAACTTCATTGTTCTGATAATTCCACAAATAACATTTTTTTCAAGGCTGATGCTTCATTTCTGTATTTTAGAATGGAATTGTCCCATTTGCCTCCTCGGTTTGGGAATCCTTGAATTTTTTTCTATTTTTTTCTTATTCTTTCTTCTCGGAAACAATTGCAATGAAGTAGGAAAACTCAGGTTTCATCTACTTTTAGTGTTTTCCAAATAGAAAATACGAGACCAAAATTGCAAGACATTGATTTAAAAGGCAAACTTCCCTACAAACACATTCACTTTTTCTCCACTGTTCTGTTTCCTTGTTTACTGTAAAAAAGTGGAAAATGTATTTCCCTACACTTTATTGGGCTTCACTGAAAAGGAAGAATAAAGAAAGAAAAATAAGTGCACAAATGGTTTCCAAAAACAATGACATTAAATACAAAGTGTAAGATCCATTCTTTAATGTAGCAACGTTTATTTTTCCATAATACTTTTCTATAATACTTTTGGAAATGCCCATATTTTTAAAAGCATCTGTTCTTTTGATTTACCTGTTACTTCCAGTTGAAATTTTTTAAGTAGCTCTACTTGAGTCAGTTGAGTGAAGAGCCCCTAGAAGAAGGAAAAAAAAAAAAAAAAAAAAAAAAAAAAAAAAAAAAAAGTATATGCACTTAATGAGCAACAAAGTTAGCGATCTGTAGCAATTACCCAAGTGAGTAATTTTGTTTCATTAATGCACCCTAAAGCACCAAGCTGTTTTGTCAATGGGCACTGCAGGGCCATTGCAATGCTCAAAGAGACAGTTATGTTACCAACTGCGGTGTAAGGGATAGGTTTACCAACAAGGAGAGAGAGAGAAAGTCGCTTACCGTAAGAGGAAAATTAAAGACCATCTATTATTGTCACAGAAGCCAATGGCAACACTTGTAAAGACTCTAGCAGAGGAGGATCACACATCAGTTTTTTCTGGCTTATCCAACTTCCAGTTTCTTGGTTACTGTGTTTTTTAAGAGGGCATCTTAATAGATATAGCATCTGAGTTTGAAAGGGGAATGAGGGAGTGTACCTGGCTTACCTGAATCTTTATCAGAGGAAAGTAGAAAATCAGATAGCAGAAATTAAGACAAAGCTGTATTATAATTTCCAGACATCTCTAGATCACTCAATATGGGGCACACACAGCACATGATATATTAAGGTGAAGTATTGAATATCCATAAAGGAGTGCTAGCAAATGGTGTCAATTTTCAAACACTTTGCTTTGTCAGCTTCGTCAGCTTCACAAATTTAAAATAAGTCATCAAAAGTCTCTGTATAGATCAGCCAAAGAGACATAAAACCTTATGGTTATCTCCGTGACCAAAAAAAAAAAAAAAAAAAAAAAAAAAAAAAAAAAAAAAAAAAAAAAAAAAAAGTTGAAATTAAAGATGAGTTTATAAAGACTCAGACTAGCAGAATTCTGTAGTGCTAAAAACTGCGGTCATCCAACCTCTCAGTTTAAAAATGAATGCTGAAGAAAAACAATGAGAGCCGGTGAACTGCTAATAAATACATCTTGGAGGACAGTTGAACACGCAGAAAAATAGATTTCACAGAGAGGCTTATTTTCAGCATGAATGCCATTTTCTCACTGCATTATCATAAACATGAGAGAAAAAACAGCTGTAAATAAAAAATTCTTGGGCAGTCCCTGGAGACTTGTCAAAAATATGTAGGTTTTGTATGCTGCAGTGTAAAAGTATTCATTAAAATTAATTTTTAAAATGCCCTGTCCAATATTAGTTGCCTGATGTCCTTCCTTTGATCATAAATTATAAATGAACTGGCAAAAAATGAAGAAACCATGATTCCATTAATGAATTATTTAAGTGTGATTGTTAGTTTTCACAATCATTGGGCTAATAAGCTGAGGCTTGTGACACTGAAGTGTTTCTCATTGAGGGTGATGATGATGGTAATGTTATTAACACCATTATCAGTGTGTCCCGTGAAGCATAGACCCACCCAGCTCCTTCGGTGGCTACATGGTGGCATGGCCACTGGAGTTTCCGTTGGGTCTGTACTGCAGGAGAGGGAGTTGGCACTGAGGCAAGGCGGTGTGAACAGGGTTCGCTTGGTGGCTCCCCCCAAGGCAACACTTTAAAAAAGACAAGCAGCATACTGACACGAGAGGATCTTCTCCCCGCAGCAGCCTGCCGGTGCCAGCGGCACACGCACCTGGCTTGGCCCATTCCAGCGGCGGCTCCGGGAGCTCCAGCGAGTCCGAGAGCAGCTCCGAGTCCGACTCCGACAGCGAGAGCAGCTCCAGTGACAGTGAGTGCAACGAGGAGTCGCGCAGTGCCACGCCGGAGGTAAAGCCACGCTCTCAGCTCCTCCCCAGCAGGGGCTCGGAGGGGGAATCATGGAAGGGAGTGAAATCCTGCTCCCTGTTAGGAAAATGTTGGAGTTCTGTGCTGTTCGATGCTGTCGACTTTTTTCTCCCTTTACAGTTTTATGTGTATGACCCACATACTCATTCTAACTTTTGGAAGAATCCTTCTGGCCTACATTTGAATTGCTTTAAAGAAATATTTAGATTTTTGCCAGTAGCTAGAGAAGATTTTATTGACACAGTATTCAGCTGGGACTAAGGAAAGGCAACATGACAAAACTATGTCTTCAGGGACCAGCTAAACTTTTTAGTTGTATTAAATTTCTCCAGGGCCACATTGTAAACCAGATAAGGAAGCCTAATTAACCATAAATACTCCATAAATACTCCCGTAAAACTAGCAGTCACCACTAGTTGGCTGAAATAAAAGGGTATGTTAAAAACATTCTCATTTAAAGGGGAAAGCTTTGCTTCTGTCTGAGATTTGTTTTTTGTCATTCTTCAAACTGCAGCCTGAACCTCCCTCAACAAACAAATGGCAGCTGGATAAATGGCTAAATAAAGTGAACCCCCACAACAAGACCATCATCAACAATCAAAATGAGCCTCACAGCGAGACCAGCTCCCAGGCCCAGAGCAACCAGCAGGCCGAAGGGCCAAACAAAGGGAAGCTCAACTGCAGCCTGCCTCCAACTGATTCCAAAGACCGGGCGATCCTTAGTCCCATCCGAGAGAAAGCCAAGCCGCGGGTTGCCCAGAAAACCCCAGAGGCAAAAAGCTCCAAGCAGAAGTCACCAGCTCATAATGAGCCAACTTCACAAAGGACTACTGGGAAAAAACAACCCAAAAAGGTAGAAAGGACTTCCAGTGTAGAAGAGTATAACTGGCCCAAACCAAATAATACCAGCAACACTCCCAAAGAAAAAGACACACAGGAACCCCCCGAGCAGCCAAAGGTTCGAACTAAAGCAGCAGTTGGGAAGACAGCTCCAAGGAAAGAACCACGAACTAGCACAGGTCTCACTTCAGAGAAGAAAAAGTACCGAGGCCCCAGCAAAATTGTCCCTAAGTCCCGAGAATTCATTGAAACAGATTCATCTACTTCTGACTCAAATACAGACCAGGAGGAGAGCTTGCAGGCTAAGGTACTGCCAGCTTGCACTGGGTCTGGAAATGGCGTCAAAGTGAAGGACTCTGGCAGTAACATCCTCAGCGTAAGTAGTTTAACTAGCAATGGCAGCAACACATCCATTGACCAGACCAGCAATGACTTGGAGGAGCAGCTCTTCTCTCCTATCCCAGTCGTCCAAAATGAACTTCTGTCCCCACTAAGAGAATATGAAGAACTCAAATCTCTGTGGGTGAAAATAGACCTTAGTTTACTCTCTAGGATACCTGGACAAGAGCCTTTTGAGACCACGTCTGTGAAAAGTGAACCAAGAGAGACAAATGTGAAACACAGGCGACCATCTCGAGAGTCCCCTACCCCAGCAGCTGAAAAACCATCCACAAAATCCAAAAGGAAACACAAGGTAAGTCGTCTTCATCGTTCAGAGGAAAACTGAGTTTCTGTGCATCCCCAAGGTCAGGACCATAGTCAGTGAGTCCTCGCTGCACCTGCAGCAGCGCTGCAAGGAGGCATCATAACACTGAGGCTTTATTTTTTTTACAAAGGACGTGCATTTACAAGTGCATTACAAATTAATATCAGAAACCAGTAAAAAACAAACTTCAGCTGACAAAATGAACAGTGTATTTTTTTTTTTTTTGAGATTTGCCTTACAAGATTTTCACTGTATTTGCTCACTTACCCATTAATTTCCAGTGTTCTGTAACCTGCAGAAAGATTCCCAAGGATGAGTTTGTATTACTAGGGGTTCAGCCTTACTCAGAAAATGTCATTCTATTTGGAAGGCACGGTTTTATTGTCTGCAGAATTAAGGCATTTTCACCACTGGCTTAAACAGGCATAGCTTCATTAAAGTCAATGGAATGGTGCTTCCTTCTGCTCCTGGTGAATTTAGTCTTTATATTGTTTTGTTGTATAAACAAATATGATTCATAGAAATATCATTTGCTTAACTAGCTGCTTTCTCTGCAGAGCTACCTGAAAAAGCAAATATATTTTGACTTAAGGCGTTATGTTTTATCATGTGTTTTATGTTATTTATGCCCAAGGGTATCCTATCTTGTGGGATATGACAGTGCACTTCAAACGAAATGTGTTTTCAGAAAAGAAACTGAAGTTTTATATCATAAATGAATTTTTGTAGTCAGTTTTTCTAGCTGAAATGCTTGTGTTCTGGTCTGTCTGTGAGAAGACATCATAGCGGTTTTTTTTTTATAACCCAAACTTAATAAATCATTGTGAATGTGACTTCAGCTGTCTGTTCTAGTGGACTTCTTGAAATCCTGAGTTTGAGCAGTCCAGTGGTACAAGAGAGTTAATGCAAGACAAAGACAGAGAATGCCAGGCAGACACAGGGTCTGCACCCCTGCCTACATGAGTCACTGCACTGGCTCCTTCCCTCTTGAATTAAGTTGAAATAATCATATGAGTAAACTCAAGAGGTTTCATTCAATTTATATTCTAGCTGTACACTAAAGGCAGAGATGTAAGGAGGAAAGAGAAGAGAAGAGAAGAAAGAGGAAAGGGATGTATAGATGTCCATGTTTATGTGTATGTATAAGTACACCAGGGTGTATATTAATTATACAACAAAACTCCTTGCTAGGTAACGTAGCGGAGTGTCAGTATGATGGAGAAGGAATCTTGGCTAAAACACAAGTACAATATGGACAACTAAACTGAGGGCTCCCGGGGGGGGGAAAAAAAAAA